>NW_020450761.1:2340265-2466868 GCF_003343035.1 Apteryx rowi
CCCGCCCGTCCCGTCCCGTCCCGTCGGCGGCGCGGGTCCGGCGGGGCTCGGAGGGGCCGGTGGCGGTGGAGCCGAGCGCGGAGGGCGGCCGGTGCGGTGACTGCGGGAGAGTCCTTATGTCGGCGGCACTTCGGTTTGACTTCTAAAAGCGGTGTTTATCGCGCCCTCGCTGAAATTGATTGTGTACTTTGGCAGGTAACTCCACTTCGGAGCCCCGCATCGTGTCGTTTTTGGCTACCACTGAGCTCCTGGGTGTTTCTCACGAGCTGTACAGAATTAAATCTTTAGGCAGGTTTTAGCATCTCTTAAATAATATGTATAGATGAATTTCAGTTTGGATCCTAAGCAAAACTTGTTCTGAGTATGCACATCAGTCATGTTTAATGTTTGTTAGAGGTGTTACTAAAAATCTGAGTGTTGACATATTCTCAGTAAGATCAGACCATCAGTTGTGAAGGCATATAGGGGGTCTGTCTGATTCCCAACTAAACCAAACAGGTTTAATATATCATCTCCAGCGCTAGCCCTGAAAATGGGCTAAGGTTTCTCCTGAGAAAGAAGATTCTTGTTTAAAAGACCTTTGATGACCCTGATGTCTTGTAATGTTTTTTTCTGAAGAGGTGAGCACTCCTTCTCGTACAGTGTTTGTTCCGGAGTTACTTTTGCAAGAAAAACATTTTATTGCATCTCTCCTTCCGGGGGAAGATTGGCCTGGTCCATTAAAAAAAAAAAAAGGCAAACCTCCACCTGAGAGCATATTTTTAGTACAGCCTGCAGCACCAAAGTTATTCCAGAAGGAAAGGTATCTTTCTAGTCTGCTTACCCACCCCTGGCTATTTGCATGGTTCTGAAATTACTTAAGGATGACCTTTAAAAAAAAAAAGGGAGGTTTGCTCAGACAATCTCGAACCTCTTTTATTTGCTTTTCTTAAGGCTTTCCTAAAACAAACAAATAGAGCATTTGTAAGGAAACCTATGACTGAATATTCAGCTCTTCCCTTTGAGTAAAAGCTCATAGAAGTTCACAATTCACATGGATACTGGAAAGGTTTCTAGTCAAGCACAAAAGATCAGATCTGGTACTGCTAAAGTAAAAAATGAATGAGGTAGGGAAAAGGGGATAGTTCTTTTTAAACACCATATAAAAGGAATTCAAGAAAGGAATTCAAAACCAGGGAAATTGCCTCTGATTTTTTTTTTCCAGGTTACTGTTGTTTTGGTTGTTTAATCAGCATGTCAGCTTCTATGAAGACTCAAGAGTTCTGCCTTTTTAAAATGTTAACAATGTCACTAAATATTTCCAGGCAGTGTGTATCTGAGACATTACTCCACTTGTTAGATTAAAGGCGTTTGGCCTTGCGCCTCTGGTCTTGTGCCTAATAATACATCCTGGGAGCACTGCATCCGCTGTCAATAAATGTCTGTCATCTCTTAGGACTTAATTATGAAATGGTTTTAAAACAGCACAAAAAAGAAATGTCCAGCTCAGCTTTTACTGTGATATATCCCTGTGTATGAATAACTCTCACAGTGCCCCGATGTATCAGCTGTGTCCCTATGAACAAAGCCCTGCTTTGTTTATGCGTCTTCAGTTTTAAAGCCCTGAAATGTATGGGTCCATTTTTTTCCTCTTTTAACAATTCTGTGTTGTTAAAGCAGATGAGAGAACAGTTGCATTTCTTTGCTGAACAAGGTGCTCGAGTAGGACTGTAACATCTTTGGATGCTTCTCGGCTTTCCCTTTTCTTTCTTGTTGTGTTTGATTCTGGGAGAAATTACTTTAAGTGCCTGACTAGGATTTCAGGACAGTCTACGCGATTGCTCCCAGACCATCCATCTGGCTTCTCCCACCGAACCCAGTACTAGCTGGAAAAGAGCTTTGAAGATCTAGCCAGTGTTGGATGGATTTTTATAAGCTGTGGAAATGATCTGTAAAATTCAGAACTAAATCTTTTTGTAGCACAAGACCTGTTTACTTGGAGAACCTAGTGCCAGAAAAGCTGCTGGGAACTGACAGTACAGTAGCTAACCTGCCCTAACATCATGCACCAGGCACTGTTGGTACAAAGTAAGAGTATCCAGATGGTGAGTTATTCCTGAATAAGTATTGTCCTCTGAATTCTCAGCATAGCTTTTTCCTCATTAACTTCTGTGTAGACAAGTCTCTGTTTGTTTTGAGCTCCTGGTAGACTGGGAGAAAGATGGAGTTGGACATGATCACTGTGTCTTCAGATTGTTTGCAAGACAGAAAGAGAGGCAGCATTTTAAGACTGAAGAGATGATAAACTAAATTTTCAATTTTAATGTTATTAAGGGAAGAAACAAACAACAAAAAAAAGGTAGTGAGAGCTCTAAGCAACGTTTTCTAAAGGTCTAAGTGATTGAGGAGGCTTTGTCCTACTTTAAAAGTGACATAGGCACATAGGACCAGATTTTTAAATTTGTAATACAGATAAGCCTTAATAGGGGGTTCAGGAACTGTGTCCTACATATGTAGGTGAAATGGATCCAGATTATTTCTTCTCAAACTTTTTGTCGCTCCACTAAAAAATGCCACATCAGCTCTGGCTAGGTACCTCTTTAAATATTCCATGTGTGTTGTGTTGCATTGAGTAGCTTATTTGCTTAATTAAGACATCAGTTTTGAGTTATGTGACTTGCACATTTCCCTGCTGAGATTAATGTCTTCATCAGACTGATTACTACACCTTTATAATCAGTAGACCTTAATGCTTTGTTTGTGTCAGTCAGGCATTTTTTAAGTACCTATTAATGAAACTTGACAATTTCAAGTTACTTGGTATTATTTCCTGGTGAGTTATGATTTGTATTCTTGTTCTGTATCATATCTGAATCTGTTCTCTGTTTCAGCAAGCAGTTTAACCATACAGATAGTCAGACTCTGCTGCTTCTATTCCTCTTATGTAATATCTTATCCTGTGAAAGACCTTTTTGCTGCTTCTCACTTTTCTGTTTCTGATGGGACTAAGATACTAAAGTGAATTGAGATACTGAGCTGTGTGGTTAAATGGGCAGAACTGAGATTAAAAAATAACATCTTTGAAGACTCTAGCTCTGTTCATCCAGGCTGATGCAGGGCAAATGCTCTGTGGCTGTCTGTGGCTTCCTCCTGACTTGTCAGCCGAGAATGGGCTCCCCTTGTTACTCATGATGAGAGAGGGGGCCAGAGTCCTACTGCTTTCTTAATATAGTCCTTCTGCCCTTACCAAATCAAGAATCATCTGTGATGTCTTATTAAAGCTAATGTGGTTTAGGATGAGTGCTTTACATTTAACAACTTTCAGTGCATCCACTAACCTTAGGTGCACGTACTCTCCTGAAGAGCAATTTCTGGAGCATTATTCTTCCTATTAAATATTAAAAATCATCTGTATGTGGGTTTTGTTTTGTTTTTTTCCATCCTGGAAAAGATGAGAAGTATACAGCTTCCCAGCTTCTTAGCATGAATTGGTATCTCTGATAACCGTTCAGGTTTTACCAACAAATTTGCCATTTCATAGCCACATTCACAATAAAAATCTAAAACTTTAAAGCAAATCAGAGCTTTGTGATATTTTTCCTAGTGACAGGAAACTAACAGAAGAGTTTATATTACTTTAATTGAATCAAGTCAGTTTAAAATGTTCCTACTCTTGGGTGGTTGAAGTCCCAAATGATCTCCTTCTCTTTGTCTTTCAGGAGTCTAAATAATTAAATTAAAAATAGCGTAATTAAAACTGGTAACTGCAATGCCAGCTGTTGGGAATCATAAACATAATGCCATTCGTTATACAGGGTGTCTGCACAATAATGGTTCTCCTTGCTCTGTGCTACTTGGTTAACCAGCACCTTTCATCTTCTAAGCTGTCTTGGTAGCATGATGAAGTTTGTTAGAAAAGAGGGAGCTAAATAAACCATGTTAGATTAATGCTCTGTCTAAATGGCAGGAGATAAATCAACATCAGACAAATGGGAAAGAACATGAACATTTAAAAGGAAAAAACTTGTACTCAAGCTTCTAAGAATATTAAAGCAACAGAGATTAAACAAAAACAAAGCATTAAAACAACATCATTTCAGTGTCTTTTCAAAAGGTGAAGAATTACATATGCCAGTGATTACTAAGATTACTCTAGAGTCTTCTTTTTCAAAACTTTGTATTTCTTGAAGAAACAAGCACTGTTTAGATTGAGATGGTACCCACAAAAAGCACTTTGTAAAGATTAATATTGTTTTTTTTTGACAGTTCAGTCAGAACCAGTTTTCTCAGCCGCCTTTTAATGGTTCCATTAGCAGAATAGACTGATATCAGCTGGAATAACGGGTCAGTTCCAACCTTGACTGGGTTGAGTGGGTGCTGCCTTGGGCCACGATGCCCACAGCTCTCCCTTCGGTTAGTGGGAGCTCCAGAGGAACAGCTGTGGGCATACTGGTGAGACTCTTCTCAACCCGAACTGGGCACCAGGGCCAGTGCCCAGTACAGCTCCTTCCCTTCCTCTCCAGATGGAACGGGTAGCTGACAAATAATATGTTGGCTTTGCTTGATATGCCTAGGGTTTGAGCATGGTCCTCCAGGAACTTCTGAGAGGAATGATGCATGTATTTATTTTCTGAGAAGAGCCAGCATGAATACGTGCATCTTTTGCCATCCTGTGATTTTTTTTTTTAATTTTTTTTTTCTCCGAATGTTTCTAGTCAGACACATTATTGGAATGAGTTGAAAATGAGGTTTCTCAGATGTATGGTAAAGCAGGCATCATATGTGTTGGCTGTGAAGCAGGTTTCTCGAATGTGTCATTTTATGCACATTTACCTTGTTGTCTGAATTACAAGGCATCTGTAATACGAAAATGTGAGAGACTGGACAGACAAAAGAAAGAGAAGAAGTAAAAATCAGTTTTAGGATAATTCATCCTCCAGGGATTTGGCACAGCTGTAAGAATAACTATGTGCCAAACTTTGTACCCCCTGAAAATTATCCTTATGGTATCTTCCAGTCTAACTCATTTCTTAGACTTTGGGAGTTTATTCTATTCAGGATGAACTGAACTGGATCCTGAACTGGAAGTTCATTTCTACCCACTGTTTTTTTCTTAGATTAGAACTGAACCTAAGCTGTAACTTTTAAATCTTTGTCACACCAAACCAGCTTTGAATCAAGGAAAATACTTTTTGGTTACTAGTTTGATGGAGGGAGGTATCTCTTAAGATAGATCTGCTTACTATGGTGGCTGTTTTGAACTGGTGAGAACTTGCAGCATCTCAGGCTCCTTCTCTGACCACCTCCTCCTCCTCCTCCCCCGCCCCATCTTCCCTGGCCACATGGCTCACCATCCCGTGGAGCTCCAGCCCTGGTCTCTGTTCATGATACTGCCGCTGTTTTGCAGACCCTAGCCGGGCACACTTTGGGGTGGATGTATTTTGAATCTGCCCCAAGTGGACTCTAACAGAGCTGCTTCTAGCGACAGAGGGCTAGCATGTTTGGGGTCCTCTTCTCTGCTAGTGGAGATCTGAGCATTGCTGCCAGCAGCATCTGGTGAGAGCCTGCAGCATGCTGCCTGCCGAAGGACCCCACGGCAGTCCTCGGGCAGCACAAGTGGCTGTGTTTCCGTGCCTCTCCAGCTTTGGTTCAGCGCGGGTGGGCGAACTCGGGAGCACTCTGCCTGTTATTCTTAACTAAATCTCCCTGCTGCCTGTCTCTCACTTCCAGGGCGGCACAGCCCCTTAGCCCCATGTGTTAGGCTTACTTAGGGAGAAGCTAGAGTATTGTGCTAGGCTGTGACAGAGAACTGGGGTATGTGTGCTGAAGCCCTCTGTGTGATCCTTTCCAGATTTAAATGTTACCTACACTGACATGAATTGATTTGAACTGGTTCAAATGGGTTTGGGATTACCAAGCTGTTATTGGCCTGAGCTGGAACGACTTCAGTCACAGCTAAACTCAAAATTTCGTTACAGCTCAAGTGACACTAACTGGAAAAATATTTGATGTTTTGGTGGTTTTATTGGATAAATCATAATATTAGAACATCATATTCAACATCAACAGCAATATTCTGAAGTATATGTGGTTTTGACCATACAAAGGGTGCAAATTAATGAAGGAAAAGATGCATGATGCCCTTTAATGAGTTGAGATAATGTTGCCTGTACGGGTGGTATGAAGGAATGTCAGCCAGGAGTCTGGCATGCTGTCAGAGATTGATTACCAGGCTGATGGATGGATTTTTATTTTTATTTTTTTGATGTGTGGAAAAATGTACATTTGTTTATTTATATTTCCAAAAAGAGAGCCATCCTGTTTTGGAAATGAGATCAAAACAATTGCTAGGGAAAATGCATCATAAACACTAGAAAACAGTGAAAGGGTCAAAATAAATGATAGGATAAAGGATAGACTGAGCCTGAGGAAGATGAGTTGTTGAACTCAGAGTGAAGTGCAAGAATCTTAGGTACTCCAGGCTGAGCAGATTGTGATGGACAGCAGGAGAAATGTTTGTTTTCCTTTAGAAAAATCAGTGCAGTTTTTCATTTACTAAAGCCAGGAAGCCAGAGCCTCCATGGAGACTCTGTGGTCATAATATAAATTCATTCAACAAAACTGAGTGAAACCCAAGGCTCTTTAGATTAGAGCTTTTCAAATATTATTCCAAGGCTAAAGTCTGTGTGGGTTAGGATTCTACTTCATTCTGACCTGCTAGAATGAAATTTTTACTTGGCTCTCAAGAGTGGCTTCTCTTTCTTCACAGACTGCCTTTGATAATGTTATTGAATTATGGAGGAAATATATAAAAAAAAAAAAGCAGATATTTTCCAGGACACAGAACATGCATTCTCAGAAGTTATCGTTTCTAATTCTGACACCTGAAATGATTCTCTTTGGAGTTTGCTGTAAAGTGCTTCTAGTTAATGAAGATTATGATACACCATCAGGATTGATACAATCTTTCCTTGTTTCATGCTTCCTTTTCCTCTTTTTTTTTTTTTTTCCTGTAGTGAATTTGCAGTTATATTCTGATGGAGGAGACCTGCTATCTCTCCACAGAAAGACTAATACCACTTTGTTACCATTACTGGACTGTTTGCCAGCTTTTGAGGCTGCATGACATTGTTTAGCTGAACTGTTTAATTGGTTATCATAATGCACATTGATCTAGTTCAAAGCTTACCCTACCGCTCAGAGCAGCAACTGATCTTGCCTGCCTGCTGTTAGCAGACCTAAACAATCAGTGAAAGCGCAAGAGGCTTCCTTCAGGTTTCTGTTGAGCAGGTATGCTTACTTTAAATGATGTCATTTATACAGTGGCTCTCAGTACCCACATGTACATGTTAAAATTTTGACTCTGCCTTGTGTAACTGCAGAGACAGTCCTTGTGGAAGTAGTCACGTTTCTATTTTCCAACTGTTAGCACCAAGCTAAGTTTTATGTGCGTGAGCTTACGTGGGCGTATCTTCTCCTACCTGTAATTCAGTTGAACTTGGGCTCGTTGATTAAGGGAAAGTCACGATACCAGAATAACACATTAGGGATCTCTCCACTCTTCAACCTACAAGAAGGAGGGAACAATTCCAGTTGTACCAGTTCTAGGTATGGTTGATTTGCTCTAGGTTCTGTACCTAGGAGAGTTTTCTTGCAGTGTGCCTGTCTTTCATCTTGTCAAGTTCATTTATTTAGGCTTGCCTTTGAGCTCTATTTTTTAATGTTACTAGATGTCTGTAAAGTCATCGAAAGTGTTTCAAGAGGGACTTTTTTTAAGTATGACACTAAAACCCATAAAAACCTTTGAAAATATATATGGATAAGAGAAGTTAATCAGGGTTATGTATGAAGGAGAGAAATAAAAAGAAGCATTTAAAATGTCTTCTATTGATTGTGAAATGAAAGGTTAGGTGCATGGGAGCTCAGAAATACAGTATGCACAACCTTATTTTTATTGGCATCAGAGCAGAAGCAGCATACCCTCCACTCTTTTGAGAGGTGCAGCATTTGATACTGCAGATGGTGAATCTTCTTTTTTGTGTGTATATTCTTCAATGTAAATGTCACTAAAATATTTCTCAGTTTAGTATTAAATTTTTTCCCTAAATCCCTTATTCTGAGTTCAGCCTCTCTTGGTGGCTTTCCGAGGCTTCCTGCTGTGGAGGCTTTCTCTGACTGCAGAAGGGCTTGAATTTGTTCTGGAGGCTTTTGATTAAGGGCTCGGCGATGGAAGCAATTCCTGGCTAGATGGCAGGGAATGTTCTTGGCTGTGTTGATGCAAGTCAAAGGAGCCTGTCCAGATTTACGTTGGTATAAATGAGAGTACATCTCGGCCCTAGAGGTTTGTTCTTCTATTTCTTTGTACTTGTACTGTACTCTATAATACTAATCCAGGACTGTGAGGGTTTGGACTCTATTGTCCTTGGGCCAAGCTAGGATGAAGCTTCTGATTTCATCTTTTTCTAACTTTAAAATAAAAATTAGTGAAAAGCGCTTACATTCAGTGCCTGATCTTGCCAAATTTTAATCTTTATGACTAATTCTTACACAAATAATCCTGCTGAATACACTGGTGGCCTTAAGTGAATATGGACTCTGTAAGTAAGGGGTTTCAAGAATGGGTCCTTATAGAACATGTAAAACCTTGTATTTATCAAATCTCATGCATTCTAATTACTAGTTCACAGTTCCTATGCTTTGTCATGTTAATAAGTGTAGTGAATCATTTTTAATAGCCGTTTTATTTCTCTATAAGCTCTGATAGCTTCTGTGGTAGACCATGACAAATAACACCTGGTCTAATTCTTTACATGCATAAGTGCATACTTATAAAAAATATGCTTTTTTGTTTCATATCAAACATGGACCCTTATGCAACAATTTATTATAATTATAAATGCTAGGGTTTTTTCCTTTTTTTTTCTTTAAAATTGTCTAGAATTCATTTATTCCCCATTTGAAGGGATGTTCCTTCAGCTTAAATGAGAAAAGACCAATATATCTGAGACCCATACTTCAGTATGTTTTAATGAACTGGGTTAATTGAACTACTTATTAAAAAAAAAAAAAGTGTCATAAGGGGGCCATATTGCTACGTGCAGTCTGAAAAACAGAAGTTGGATGAGGATTTGTCATGTATAATGGCTGCAGCCTGATTCTTCTCTGAAGCCTTTGGAGTCAGCATTTTCCTGGACTTCCCTTTTCTCCTCCTTGGTTGAGAAGCTTTTTTTAGGCATGGTTAATGATCAAAGAGAGTTGGTGACATGATTTTCTTTTTGCCTCCCTTTTCCTTCTCGTGTCCTTTGTTCTGGTTATTCAAGCTTGAATATCCTTGCAAAAAGGACAGTGTTTAATTGTTCTTCTTTTACCCCTTGAAGTATGGGCAAATTAACCAATTATACCCATAAACTAAGGATACTGTTTATTGCAGAAAGATAAAACAAGCACATAGAGTGAGGCGAACAGTAAGCTGGAATGATGGTGTATGCGGTGGTAGGCTTGGCAGATTAATACCTGTTTAACTCTGATCATATCTCCCTGAAAGAAAGAAAGAAGAAGCAGTAGCTTAGACAAGATAGATTTCATCTTTCTTTCCAGTTCTCTTCACCACTGTCACTTCAGAGATCTCTGCAGGGTCCTGGCACTGTATGCTGCAGTCCTTGCCTTGAACTTTGTCGTAAGAGCTGTATGAGGCCAATAATGACCTACTTAACAGGATTTTGATAGCTGTTTCCTTTTCAGTTTGCCTGTGCACCTTCCTTAACTCAACCAACCTCAATTGCAGGCAGAACTGTTGAGGATACAGGGTACAGATCTCAGAGGAATTCACAGAAATAATTTGCAATCTTGACAGAGAGCAATATTTTCTTAATTATCTTTTTCCATGAATCTTGAGAACCCACTGGAGTATGTCAGTTTATACCACTCTTGGCGTTCTGAAAAGTGGACCATTATTAAAAAGAAAAAAGAAAAAGTGATTGTACCGCAGAATGATTCTACTCTACAATTTTAAAGTTATTCTATGCATCACTGGAGATTTCAGTGCAAAATAATGAAGCAAGAGAAACAGCTGCAGTTATATTAAATAGGATAAAAAGGTATGAAAGAAATTAGACCTTTTATTTTCAGAATGTAAACCAAAATGCAATGTTTGGGTCTAGGAGCAAACTGCCCCTAAGGGCAAGATACGTCATTATCGTGTGTTATGAGGTTCCTTGAACCTCCTAGTGAATTGTCTTATGGCAGCCGCTGATTTCTTCTGTCATGTTTCTGTTTGAGAGCTACTAAGAGAAGTCTGGCTTTGAGCCATTCATTGCTGGAATTTCAGATGGCCATCAAATGTATTCAGGTAGGCATAATATATGCATAATGATCCATGTTCACTAAAATGACAAACTAATGTAAAATTACACACTGATATTTTGACTTAAAAATGATAACAAGTCAATGTAGAACAACACTGTACAGGTTGTTTAACTGTATGTTTGGCATCACTTTCAGTCCTCATACTGAACATAACTTATGTCATGAACATGAAGAGCAAGATATGTCTGCATTCACTTGAGGGTTAATAGCTGTCTTTCCCCAGAGAGCCATCTAAAGTCACCAGCTGCATGTTCTTTATAGACTTAGGGCTATCCATGAAGAATCTCTGAAAAAGTTAGGCTCTGCAATGCCTGACTTTCAGTCTTCTAAATGGGGTCCTAAGCCCATGATTCAGTGTCTCTGCTGCTGATACAATGCACATATGCTGCATGAGGATTCCTGACAGAGCTGTTCTGTAACATTCTCCAGTCCTGTTCCCCAGCTACTCAGCTTGAGTTGCGTAGTGTGTCCCATAAATTGTCTACAGCCTGTGCGATGGAGTTTCCTTTCTCTGGAAACTAGAGTACTAGGGAACGTGGGAACAGAGAGGAAAATGGGCAGCTAGATATCTCTGGCATAGATTCAGGATACAGCTAGCATTTGCACCTGGTTGCAGAAGACAGAAAGTACTCCCAGAGTAGATGTTGTCGTTATCACTTGTTTACCTCTCAGTGCAGGAGTGTTTCCGAACCAACACCAYATAGCCAAGGCTGAGTCAAAGCTGTGAGCAGGTACCTCCTTGAGTCCCATGAATGCAGACTGGCCTTTCAGGGTAGTTGCCTTCGATGGTTCTTTGAAAGGACAGAGTTGAGCCCGCTGCTTTCTTTGAAAGCACAGTGAGGTGGGACAACAGTGCCCTTGAGTTGGAAGCATGAGACTAGGAACTAAATCTCCCTCAGGGATTAAAACCATAATACTTAGCATCTAGAGCAGTGCACTGAGGCTGGGGGTCCTCTTCAACTCTCACACTGAAGCTCTGCCACCCATCCTGCAAGACTCCTGGGGCTGAATTGAGAAGGCAAAGGCAAGAGCCTGATGCTGTGCCCTAGATGTTCGGGCCTGTATGGGTGGTGCTGTGTAGCTTGCCTCTCATCTAGTGAGAGGGAGGATGAAAGATAATGAATGAATATGATAATGAAATGGGTATCGCTCTGCCACTTCCTTAATTTTATACAAACCAACTGGTAAGTGTTGCAGTGCCAGGAAACAATATGTGGGTTTCCAGAGGTCTGAGGATGGCTTTAAAAACATTTTTATGTTGCTTACTCACTCATGTTACATTACTGCTACATCAGTGGGTTCTCAACAGCACATCGATAAGTATGATATTAGCACAGTTATGGGCAGGTCTTTGTAATTATGTAAAAGTAGTTTCATTTATCACTTTTTATTTCCCACCCGCATTTGCGACTGTGTGTTTTGTCTGAGATGCCTGCAAGTTTCTCTGAAGCAAACAATGTGGCAGCAATAGAGGCTGTTAATTCCATAGCCCTAAAGGAAACTAAACATTTTTGACAGAAAAGATAAAGCTCAGTAAGGGAATGTGTGTGAGTCAGTCTGGGTGCTTTCTTCTTTGCAGTTGCACTTACTGACTCTGAAATGGTCCTGGCTGCTGCTAGCACGTGTAGTCCACCTCTCCTCAGATGGGCAGCCCCTCTGCTTTTGGGGGGCAGAAAAAGGAAGAAGTTTGAGGCTGATAGTTGTACACCACACCTCTGGCTTCCATCCCAGTATTTGTATAGCTGAGTGTCAGGAAAGGGTGCGAGAGGGAGAGGTGAGCTGTGTGGAGGTAGCAAGTGATGCCAAAGTCCCTTTGGAGAGGAGGACAAGGCAGGGAGGCAGCCAGGGAGGTGATGTGCCATCTGTGACCTGGCATGCCAGACTTGGCAGGAGGGAAAATTAAGTGAGGCTTCGATAGGGATGTCTTGGCTGGAGCTTTTAGTTCAAGTATTTTTTGAGGTTAATAGATGATAAGGTTTATTGCACTCAGGAAGGGCCAGGAAGCTAGTGGTTGGGTGCAGGGGTTTAGACTTGACTACAGAAGAAGAGGGACCAAGCTGAAAACCAAATTTAAGTATTATTGCACAAGACAGTCCTGACTCCTTATGGGCATTGGTATTGTAGAGCCCCTTGAAGAATCTGTCTTTACACAGAAGGTACTGCCTAACCTCTGTGATATGTAGTAAAGCTGTTTTGTTATAACACATGTATTACAAGGATAGATTTAGGCTGGGACTAACAGTTTTAGCTCTTCTCCCACAGCCTCTCTCTTGTTCCCACAATACAGGGGAAGGGAATCAGAACAATGCTATGGCTTCCCCTCCACCTCCTCAAGCCCCCTCTTCTACTCACAAGGAGTCAGTGATGAGATACGATCATATGCAGAGCAAGGGAGTGTCATTTCTCCCTATCAGTTGCCTCGTGTCTTTGGCGTATCCTGTCATGGACCCAGACACGAGCCTGTGCCCCTGTTGCGGCACCTGATACACGTGTGGAAAGGATGCGTCTGCTTCTTTCAAGGGTGCCTAAATCTCTGAGAATACATGTCAGCACCTTGGGGTGTGAGAAGACACATTAGCCTGCAACTAAACGTCAGTTGTGAAGTACACGCAGTTGTGGGGAAGACTGAGTTAGCGGACTGAAGTAGGCAGAGTTGACTGTCTCCAGAGGGAATGTGAGTGAAGGAGGGGTAAACAGCAGCATATGGCAGTTTGGCTCTGGAAAGGGACTGTGCAGAATGGTACCTCCTTATTTAGTGGATGAGCTTCCTCCATGGATGCAGGACCATGTGCGCCAACTTTGATTTTGAAAAAAATCCTAATTGCTTCCTTGATAACTGAATGGATTTGGTCTGAAAAGCAAGAAACTCAAGGTGGCTTTGGAAAAAGGTTTTGTTTGTTTGTTTTTTCCAAAGTGGAAAGACACTTTCAGCTTTAAGGCAAATAACATATGTTAGAGAAGAATTTTAGGAGGCAGTACACAATGATTTTAGGCCAAACCCTGAGAAAACATTTGGAAAGTGTTTCTGAAGTATCTGAATGCAGAGGAAAGAATGATTGAAAAAAGTCCCTTTGCTTTTCTCTTCCCTTGAGCCGGCCAAAATCAAAGGAAAATCTTCCCTTAACCAAGGCCACATTGTCTTGGAAACATTTGCAGATTGAAGTTTCAAATAACATCCATTCTCCTACCCTGAAAAATCTGTAGGCTGAGAGGTGAAGCACAGGCAGTAGGAGACTGGGCCATAGTAGGAAGAGATGAGAAGCTGTGTTCAGTGTGGCAAGTCAAAGACTTTTTTTTTTCTTTCATGAAGCTACCTTAAGCTCCATCTCATGCCCTGTGAATCACCTTGAAGAAGTCATAGACTGCTGCCATGAGGGGGTGAGCAAATGGCAGTAAGTCACTGACGTACCTAGAGTGGTGTGGCTTGGGTAGAGAGGCAGAAGGCTGGATAAAAAAAAATAACTCAGTGTAACTGAGATTTTGGKTTTTTTATATATATAGCCCTTATGCTCAAATCAACATGAGAAATGCCCATTCATTTTCAGATCAAAAATTAGAGCAGGAGATACACAGAATATTTCCTTAAATTTTGACTTTCCAGCATGTTGGTAATCTGATACAAAATCTGCAGGCCCCACCCTCTGAGGAGAAGTCTTATAGCTGTACTTGCATAATGCATGCAATAGTGTGCTCACTGAAACAATTTCCAATAGAGAGTCCGGTTTAAATAAATAAATAATTTGTATCTGCCTGCTTTAGGGAAAGCAGTCAAATGGTGCAGTTTCAGAGTACTTGGTGTATTGTAGAAGTGAGGAGCAGAAGAAAAACTGAGAAAAGTTTGTTTACTTATTGACTAGGAAAGGGAAGAAAATACATTATTTCTAAGAAAGGAATACACTTTTGGTTTCATGGTTTATATAGTATGCCCCAGGTATACTTCTAGGCATTGAATGGCAGATGGAATAAGTCTAGTTAAGGCTAAAGATGTGTACTAAAAATTTATTATAATCTTCTTGTCAAGGTTGTAGATTGTCCTTATGTCATCTCACACTGGTATTTAATTTCAGCAGACCGAATTTTGAAAGTTTTTAGGAACTGTCAGGAGTAATCAACTGAGATAAATCTGTGGAGGGAAAGGATGTTGAGAGGAGTTGTGAAGCGCTGACAGATAACTTCGTACACTGCAAGCCTAAGGGTTGTGTGTGCCATCTAGCAGCAAGAAAGGAGCCTAGTAATAGGAGAGGAAATTTGGTGCTGCTCTTTATCCTAGAAGGTAAAAGACTATATGAAAAAGAGGGGCATATGCAAGGTTAAAAGTTTCTGTTGCAGATACTGACTGGAAGTTTCAAGCAATGAAATTTGTAGAGTGTAAACAAAAGCAAATGGGAAGATTTAAAGTAACATTTATTAGAAAATAAGATAACTTATAGGAAAAGGCTTTAAGAACAGAAAGAGTATAAATCAGTAAAACAGAATGACTCTGAAATAAAGTGTGAATGCACCAGTTATGCAGGTTTTCTTGTTCTGTGAGCTCTTGCACATTCTGAATTTTACAGTAGTCTCTGACCAGATGTATTTTCAATGAATCAAGTGTCATTCTTTTCTTATAGAAACTGCAGATGATTAAAGGGAAACCATAGCAATAATTTACAATTTTGAAATTTAGAATTTATTACCTAATATGCAATGTCCTCTAGATTAAATAGCCAGATCTTCATTGGGCTTCTGGTTTGTGTGTTTGCATTCATTCAAATATGAAAAATTTATATCTGAGTGCATAAAGTTGCACTTGAACAACCAGCCATCTGAATAACTGCATAGCTAATGACCCAATATGACTATGTGGCCATACTTTTGTACATACAAAAAAGGAAGGCAGTAAAAATGTAACCTTAAATATCATTTATTTTTGTCACTGTGTTGATAATTAAAAAGCTATTAGTCATTGCTTATTAAAAGTATCAGGAAAATTCCATTTGTTGACCACCTATTCCCTCTGTTGTAATAGTAACTCACAAATCTTGTTGCCTTAGTGTGTACAGCAATAAACAAAGATAGTAAACAGCTGACATCAGTGCACAAATGGTAAATGGAAAGGCAGGGCAAACTGCAACTTTTGAAACAAGCACCAAAAACAGTTTGCCATTTGAAAAGATTTAAGCGTTGTCTTAAAATCAATTTCAAGGCCTGTGGGGATCAGATCACAATAGCTTTGAAAGTAAGACCTAGATAAATAAATGTCAAATCCCTTTTTCCAAAACCCAGCTTCAGTAATCCATAGTCTGTCAGACAGATTGTAAAAAGCAACTTTGGACTTTGCAACTTAGAACTGATGGCTAAATTGGGATGAAGTTCTGTGGCTGAAAACAATTGCAGGGCTATTTTTTACAACACATGACCAAATTTTATGTGATTTATATATGTTATATGGTATAAAAGTAATTATGCATGTCTCCATGGAAGAGAAAATGGGTCTGCTAATGAGGAGGTAGAACTGACGCATGATGAGTTGGTACTGTGAAACATTTATTTGGGGTGAAAGGGTCTGTAAAATGAAGAAAAGTATATTGCTCTAGTGGAGGGTAACATGGAGAGAGAGTGAAGAAACTACTTAAAAGGAAGTGAGATTTGCCAGATTAGGAGAAGCAAAAAAAGATATCACAGGCAGCTCCTTTGCCTTTTCTTTTTATTATTAGCAGAGTATCAGATAGGAAGCTAATAGATGAGGGTATTTTATACATGCTTTAGTAAAAGAGGAGATCAAGACTTAGTTGAGAATATCTGACAGGGAGGTGCTCGATAACAGGTTAGATGCATCCAGGAGAATTTGCAGTGAAAATGCCTGTAACATCTATACAGTTCCTCCCCACTGTCCATCTGGAATGACTTAGCTGGGGGTAGTGGAACTTTCACTGTTTCAGTCCTCCTAGAATGGAAATAAAGACATTTAGGAGTTTGAGGAAGGGAGTGTAAATGAGGATCCATGTTGTCAATTCATCCACCTTGTCCTCATCTTATCCCTATTATATTGCACTCAGTTTTCAGGAAAGCGCCTGTGTAGTAGTTTTTGAGTCTTCGTTTGTTTTTTTYCCCTCTTATTCAGTGGAACCACACAGGATCCTGTAGGTCTTCTGGAGCTGAGGAAGCATTGATTCTGTGTGCAAAATACCACAAGTCTGAAAATCTGTCCAGATTTACATGTAAAAAGAACGATGACATTCAACAYTGTTCTGTAGCCAGAATTAAATGAGCCTTCTTAATTTGGTAGGCTGTCCTTATTGTAAGTCTGCATCTACAATTTGGGCATCTTTATTAGCTGTGTATTTATAACATTTTGTGACAATGTGACAAACAGCACAATATACTGGCATTCCAAAATAGGTACCAATTAATGCTCATATGATGTCTGTACATACATAATGAAAAGTAGCTTGCTTTTCTGTCATGGACTGGTGAATTCAATGACCCTGATTTTCCTTTTGCTGTAACAAATTTCAGGTTGTCTTAAGTCTGGGGGAATACAGCAAATACGCAAAACAGAGGCAAGAGGCAAAAGCATGAGAGCCTAACATATGTATTACAGAATGGGATATTTAGTTGATTATCTTTACTTGTTTTTATGGTTGGGCTTTGTTTTTTGTATAATATAATGAATGTTAAGATTTCTAGGGTTTGGGGGAGATTGGCTTTTTTGTGTTATTCCTGGAAAGTGCAGTTGTGTTTAAAATCCTTCTATCTCATCCTACCAGTTTAGGATCAGGAAGGATATTTACTGTTTTTAGATGACAACAGGATAGCATTTAGCCAGCGCCAGAAGAAGTGACACTAACTGACATTCATTGACCCTTTCACTGGTTTCTCATTTGCCATTTGGCTCTTCTTGTACATGCATGTGCCTTAGAAGGAGCGTGAGTACTGTCTGAAAGAAAAAACACAGCCCTTTTGTTGCTGAGGACTGTCATGTTTTCTGTAATGCCATTGTGGAACCAAGGTCTCTCCAAAAACAAGGAATATGTTCTGTTTTCCAAATTAGGTACACATACATAGTTATAAATATGCATATATGTATTTCCAGTTGCTTCCCATGACAAGGACCTGTGTATGAACAACACAGGAAATTTGTGTTCATAGTCTGGCTACATGCAAAAATGGTATGTGCGGTGATCACGTTTAACTTAAGAATTAAGGAGTTATGCTCCCAAATATAAAATTGCTAGAACATGTTCAGCTTGGTTAAAACAAGAAGCATTTAGTAAGAAATAAACCTGTCTAATGTGATTCTTACGGAAAGCTTCTTAATTTTAATTACAGGACACTTCAGGTTTTTGCATTACAACACTGTAGAAATCCATTGCTTTGAAAGGTACTTCTGCTTCAGTGAGTATCTTAGCCCCATAGAGAGGGATAAGTTGATCTGCAGTGCTGATTTTTGATCTGAGGGATTCAGTTGCCTAAACATGGCATCGAGTGCTCTTTGAGATGTGCTAGCATATCCTGCCTGACATCCAGCTGTTGCTCCTGAGTCACATCTGCCATCTCCTTTAGGCTATGCCAGGGCATCTCAGGTTGCAATAGATGCCGCTGTGTGGGCACCTGACTGGAGACTAGTGAGATCTGGATGGCTGTTCTGACCCTTGTTCCTTCCCTGCCTGGCACTCTTGATGTCTATGCTGGAGACGCCGTGAGTGTTTCATGTCTCAGATCTCATATCTGTTATTCCTCTGCCAGTTCGAAAGAGCCCTCTTTTTCTGTTTGCCCCAGTGTGAGAGAATATATACATATATATATATTTTTTAAGCTTGGCCTTGGTACCAATTTTAAGCCTGGGCTTAGTACCAGTTATGCATGGCATTACTTGTTAAGGGTTTTCTTAGGCAATATTACAGACTAGGGGCCTGATTCTGTGAGATGCAGAGAGCTTCCTGCAAGATGCTTGGCACTTGCAAACTTGCCTGAAAACTGAGGGGACTCAGGATCTGCCTGGATTAGGCTCTAAAATAATGAATTAGCTGCTTTCTACCATATCTGTCTCTATTCAAAGCCTCTTATTTTTCACTCCTCCTCCTCCTTCCCAGTGTTTCAGGAAATTACATATTTCTTTTTGACTTATTAGTCTTTGTAAGCATAAAACCATCAAGTGATCTTAGTTCATTATATTTTATCTGAAACAGTACAATTTACATTTCTTAGTTGACCACAAGAGGTTTAGCTAAGTGCTTGCTCTCTCCCACTCTCTTTCTATAAACCCATCTGTTTGCTCATGTCTCATATTTATTTCACACTTTGTTTCCCTTCTAGATCATGAAGCTATCTTTTTACAGCAACAAAAACATCCGTATAATGACTACAGAGACAGAAATTTATATTATGAATTGGACTCATTGTATACAACATCGGTAGGATCTTTCCTGCTGATCAGTTCTGTTGGGCAAGCATTCCCAGTGGTCCCCTGTGTTCCAGCCTCTTGGAAGCCTGAGGATTTACCTCTCTAGGAGCCTGTTTCCATAGCCCCTTCAATTTCTGTGGACTCAGCTGAAGCTAGGGCTCATGGATTATCTGTTGCAGTACAGTGTTTCTCAGACCAAATGGTGCTGCAAGTTCCTGTCACAGTATGGAAGCTTTCAGCAGCCAAATACTTATTTCATGTAGTTCTATGGGACAGAGTTTGGAGAGCAAATTTTCTTGTTGGGAAGGGGACTACATAAGCTAGAGAGCAGCTACTTGATCAGAGCTTAAGCTAAATGATCCTGTGTCAGAGTGAGCTACTGAGACTGCTGAATACATTAAATAAAATGAGGTCATTTAAAGTGTAAAATAAATAATACAAAAAGAATTATGCAGTACAAATCAGATTACATGCTTTCCTTTCAAACATCCTCATTAAGTAGCTGTCATCTACTTATTTACTGATCTTTATTCAGATTTTCAGATGCTGATATACATGTATACCTTTTACTTGATGAGAAAGCAATGTGTTATGAATTCGTATTTTATGAAATGTTACATTTATCAAAGATTTTTTAGGAGGAGGGAGAATGAAAATTATTTTTGTGCATGTTTCTCCTATGGCTCCTGTGTCTCCTATGTTAACAACAGAAGTTGCTTGTTAGCAAGAAAACAATAATAAAATAGTGAAGTTCTGTTTGGAAGTAAAGCCCTAGGATAAGTAAAATAGAGGTAGCTAAATCTGGGGTGTTCTGTTGTACTGTGTGATACAAGTACAATAGAACTGTTAAGCATTACAGGCATTGCCCCTTAGAGACACTGCTACTCAGTACTGTCGTAATGGAGGGAGAGGAAAAAGCCTTTGTGGAGACCAGGATCTAGATTCTTTAGTGGACAAGGCATACCAAATATTTGCCACTAAAAGTACAGACCTGAAGCTGAGATGGATCCTAACTTCTTTTTTTGTTTGTACCTGCAAAACTCCACTGATCATTCACATATAGCCAAACATCAAGCTTTTCTTCCCCAGCATTGCTGGTAAATAGCAACAAGAAACTGTGACCTGATTATTTAGATCAGCTTATACAACTGCAGAACACTTTCTAGGGAGTCTGCTTTGGCAATCAAGAAGCATAATCTGAAAGAAGAAGAAAAAGTGCAAAACCATTCCTACACTTGGCAGTCTCCAGCTTCTTTGAGAGCCCACTAGGGCTGTTGGCGACACAAGAAAATTAGAGCAGCTTTCCATTGCTGAAAGACGTAGGTGGAGAAATAGTCATACATAGCCTCTAAGCCTCATAATAAACTGACTGGCTACTACGCTGGTGTAAGTAAGACCTGGAGTTGCAAAGTGGGAAGAAGAAACTTACAGAAGCAAATTCCTCACCTCCAAAGGCCCAGTTCACCAACATCTCAGTCACCTTCCTTTTTCCATTGGGAATGGAGGTGCCACAGGTCTATGGCCCTTTGCAGATCCAGGTGTGAGCAAAGTCATCAGGGCAGGCACTGGAATGATCCTGGAATCCATGGCATTCATGTTCAGACTTGGAGTGACACTCCTGCACAGGTATCTGACCTAATCCAGGTTTAGGATAAATAAATTCGTGTGGTTATACTGCCTTTGCTCATGTAGAGCTCATTTGTGTATCTTTGCACTGCACCACCTGATAAGTCTACCTCTAAGTAACTATGTAACATGAAAACTGACATTTGCAAGCTAGAAATAAGTGAAAAAGTCTCTCTGCTGGCAACCCTGAACTAGCCCAGATTCTGTAGTGAAGAAGTCTTAAATGCCTCCTGAACAAAGCTGTGGATTAATTACTTCCTAATTTTCCATTTTTAAATCATGAACACAACAGACAGCACGGCTCATGGAGCCTTTCTTGTGGAAAGGTAAGGCTGGGTGGCAATGAACTGAAGTAGCTCAAAAGTCCTGGCCATCTTTCTGATGATAATAAGATTTAAAACATGACAACATAGGGGAAGAAACCCAGCAGGCTTGGAGTGTACCAGAGATGCTGGGATCTGGCAGAGTGATTTATTGTTTGTAGCACTTGTAGAATAATGTACACTTTATGAGTAACAACATGTTCTTTTGCAGCATGAAAATAACTGCTCAGAAACAAAACCCTGTCAGCAGCAGTAATGCTGTAGAATGAACTCCATAGCTGTATTTTATGCTGACATTTCTGTGTATGTGCTGGCATTTCAAGTAGAGCAATGGTGAGCAATTTGGCAGGAGCTGAAGGAGCTCTAAATAGGGGAATGTTTTCACATGGAGGGCATGAACTGCTAGTCCAGTAAAATACCTGCACAAAAACAATTAGTAAATGAATAATCACCCTGAGCATCACCCAAAGGCCTGGATTGTTTCCTTAACATTGGTATTATTTTCTTACTCCTTTCATTGTCCCAAGAGCTCAGCTCATTCAGTGTTTTTTATAAGCAAATTGGATCAAAAACCTCTAGACAGGTAGGACTGCTGTTAGTACTGAGCATCTCAAATTTCTGCTGCTCAAGCAGTTCTCTAGAAAAGTTATGCCTGAGTGTGTGTTCATGACCTCTGGTCTACCAACATTCACCAGCAAGATGTCAGTGAATTTTTTCATCTATTGCACACATGATTAATTAGCCTGTCAGCCTACCTCTTGCATTGGCTCCAGTGTTTTGGAAACAGGTGACGATTTTTGAAGGATTCAGCTTGATTGTTGAAGATGTTGCTCATAACTGGGGCAGTCATATTTTACTTGATTTTAAAGCCATCATGTTCACTGTGGAATCCACTCATTGCTGCTGCATTGCTTAGAAAAGTCCATCTAAAGTACATGTTCCTAGAGAACATGGTCTTAAAAATTAACTTTAAAAAGTGACAAGTGAAATGCAAACCTCCTTGCTCTACAAGCTGCCTGAAATAGAAGCATAGAAAGAATGAAAATTTTTCTAATTCTTTCCATTCATTATTAAACATTAAAATCCAATTCTGATAACATTATCAGATGATTCTTTAAGGGAGCAAGCATGTTTAGTGAATTTAAGGGTTTCTCGGCTGAATGCAACAATGGGGACTGGAGGCAGAGGGAAGTGGGTTGCTGCTGAGAGGAAATGCAAAGATACCTTGGAAGCTTATAGGTCATTTTTGTCCTCTTCCATGGCAGGGTGAGAGCATGAGAGATGCATCTGTACTGCAACTGCTACACAAACTGCCAAAGGCCTCTGCTATCACCTGTTTGAGGAAAAAAATCCAAACAATCTTTTCTGCTTTCCCAGGACCCAAAAGCCTCAGTGCTTCTACCCCCAAACTCTGGCTTTACCCAGTTAGCTTTTGTTAGGAAGATTGATGTTGCCAGTGCAGGCATCTGTCTAGGAGGAATTCAGAATAGAAGATGTTATGAAATTGAATAACATTTCAAAACAGAATTTTGTGTTAAAATTAATACAAAAATAAGTACATAAGGGATACCTTGCTAGTTATATTATTCATTTTCATATTTAATTCAGCAAAAAAAATAATTTTTTTAATTTACTTCAAGCTGCCGCAGAATTTCTAGTTCGCTACACCTGAAAGCTGCAAAATTTAGATAGTCCTTGCTAGCTACTGACTACATGGGTTCTTGCAGATAGTATGGAAGAGAACCAAAGGGCCCTAGAAGCTTCCTACTCGAGGCAGGAGAGCATATTAATTGTGAAAATGAGACTTGTATACTGGGCAAGATCTGGAGAACCTGCTAATTTAAAAACATGTCTGGAAGACAGGATTCCTGAATTCTGCCCCCATTGCGTAGGACAGACAATGCTCCCTGAATAAGCAGCTGTTATTAACGTTTTTGTCATTATTGCCAATGTTGAGTATGTGGCAACAAGCCTTATTTGGAGCTCTGCTGTAAACTTAAAAATCCCTCKCTGTTTAGAGGTCAGCTCATCCAAGATCTCTGAAAACTGCAGCCTTTTTTATATTGTGCTAAAATGCATGTGTCCCTGTGAGTACAGGTAGGGTTATTTTGGCAAATAAGGCAGAACTGAGCAAGGAGTTCTGGAGACAGAAGAGTTCAAAAACAGATTTTCTTTTTTAATGTTGACAGATTCTTCTAGTGTGCATGTGCCTGCATATAGGCATACAGGCCAAATGGTTAAAATAATGATTCAATAGTGTACAAATGGGTTCAATTGCTTGATATTTAAGCTGCGTAGTACGTGGGAATGAGCTACCTCAAAGGGCAGTGCTGAAATTCAGAAACAAGTTTTGCTCTTGCTATAGGCATGTGCCTAAAATTAATGGCTTAACTGGTGTACGTGCAGTCTGAGAAGTGGAAGAGCTTTCAACTAGATGGTTTCCTCTGAAATGGGTACCTYGAAGGGCATTCAGTAGAACTTGTTTCTGCCTTGCATTCTGTGAAAGTTGGTTTTGAATTTCTTTGTCAAACATTACGAGTGGTTGGAAGGCATCTAACTCCAGCCTTCGTTTGTTAGTGTTTTCTTCTTGGAGGGAAAGGAGATGTAATCTGAGCACAGCAGAAAATGCAGAAAACACTCATTCTCACGAATCACTTGAGCAAGATGGCTGGTAAGGAAGTGAGAGAGGGAGGAAGGGAAAGAGGAAGGAGATTGGGTCCATGAAGAGGATAAACAGAGATGGGATGCAGGGGCAAAGAGCAGAGAATCTGGGAAAGCTTTGTTTGGGTTAAGGGCACGGGGAAGGGTCACTATGTGGTTGAATTAGGGCAAACGGGAGAGTTCAGGATGAAGGCAGTTGTCAGCTCCACCTTCTCCTTTTCCTTGTGGGCTTGGATCTGGTGGGTCCTGTCCACCTGGAGTTGTTTAAATTCCCTTCCGGCTCCCCCAACAGTGTAGGATTTCAAGCATATGTACTTTTTGGCAGGCTTACCTGCCTGTTCTTCCCGTCTTCCCTTTGTAAGATGAGTTCTAAGGTTCCCTGCTCTTTCAGCCAAGATTTAGAGGGCAAGATGGGCTTACCATTTCAAGGCATCTCATCCTTCTGCCTGAGCATATTTGGGTCTGGGGACCTTCTTCCAGTCCTGACATGAGTCCAAAATTGGGACCCACCATTTTGGAAGCATGGATCCAGACAGGTAATGCAGAGACTAGAGTGAATAGCTGAGAACAAGCATACTTGATGCCTGTGTCGGAGGCTGTGGAGCACTGGCATGGGAGAGTGGATTGAAGTTAGTCCCTGGGATGTACCTCTGTTGGACAGATATGTTTGTTTCCATAGGGAGTTTCATTCAGCAAAACACAGAGCACTGAGCACTGAGGGTGAATGGGCTGCTTCAGTAAAACCACAGTGGCAGCTTTGTCAAATATCAGGTATCTTTAGGTTTAGGCTTTAGGTTATCTTCCCCCCCATTTGTTTTCCCTTCCCTTCTGGTAGGGCCTACATCCTCTCTTGAACTTATCTACCATAGCTGGATGAATGGAAACTATTTTGGTGATAGTTTTTGGTCCCCTGCATGATTTCTCCTGCAGGACTAGATCCCTTGATTTACTATCATCTTTTTTGTGGTGTCCATAAGATAAATTGTCTGCACTGGGCTTGAATGAAAAGCAGATTCTCTTAAGAGTTGGGGGATACTTATGCTATATAACTGTAGGCATTTAATTTAAGGGTCAAAATTAAGAACACAGGCCACCCCATAGAGCGAGTGGACAGACAGTCACTCTTCCAAAAGCATGCTTCAGGACATAAAGGTTGAGAGTTTACTTCTCCTCACTGACTGCTGATCACTCCAACATTAGGCTGCTAAAATGTGTCTGGTCAGAAGGCATGAAAATGCCCTCTGTGTCTGTAGGAGACACTTATATATTGTAATGTTTTGACATCAACACAAAGACTAATTCAGTCACCTTTGGTTTTGTTTTACCTTCTCTGTTTCATTTCCATCCTTCCTATGCTTGAATCATACATGGTATTTTTCTTCCATCCCATTCTTTTTCACTCTTTTCTTTGTGTCTCTGTTCTGTTTTGTCCATGTTTAGTATTCTTACTGATCAGAGAAATGAGAGCGCTGGGACTGCAATCTCTTTTCCCCATGAATCAAGGGAAAGACCCTTCTCCCTCTCCCTCTCCCAGGGCTTGAAATAATAGAGTGATTGGGAGATGGATTGTCATGGGGTAGGTTCAGTTTGCAACAGTTGTTTATCTTCCCTATCTTACCCATTTTTTCCTCYGTGCTGGGTGGACATCCTACGTAAATGGCTGAATTTGAAGATTTCACAATGTGTTAAAATTTGGAGTACTTCTACAATATATTTCAGTAAAGGGAACTGACTGTATCCTAAGCAATAAAAAACTAGCAGAACCTAAAAGATTAAAAGTTTTTCCCCACAGAATTATTATTACTTATAATGGGAACATATAGGAACACATTCAAACACCTAATATCCATTCATATGAACCTGTGAATGGCCCCAAAAGGGACATAAGGACAGATACACCCATCCATTTATTAGGAAAAAAGCCCAAGCAAATCATCATGAACATCTGGATGTGAAACTGGGCCAAGAGTGGCATCACACAATGAGACTTTCTAATTTCCAGTTAGAAAACCAGTTGCTACATTTTGTACTAAATCAAGCATATTAATCATCTGGGTGGGAAGCTGCTAAGTATAGAATTGCAATGATCAGTAGGACAGATCAGAAAGAGAAGATACTAGTATCGGTGTTAGAGAGGGAACAGAACTCATGCTGAAAATGGCTTTCCTCACTGCAGTGATACACAGATCCACCAGAACACCTGAATCATAATTCTGTAATTTGCAAGGATATGGTAACTCATTAGGTTTTTCACGCTTCTGATTTTGGCAACAGAAATGAGACAATCTGTTTAATTTCCTGGGTGAGAGGAATAAACAGTGCTGTTTTAAAATATTACACAGTCTGTCACTTTTGCATGTGATAGTACCATTCACTTAGGCCAGCTGTGGGTGCAAAATCATGACCAGAAACAGATATTTAAAAAAAAACTCGATTTCAATGATTGGTTATTCTGAAATATATCAGTTTAAGGACTGGAGAAGAGTACATTGTAAAAGTATTCTGAATTTTAACACATTGTAAAATCTTCAAACTTGCTATCCTGAACAAAATTCTCTAATTTTGGGGAGAATGCATTATCTAACATGGCTACCTTCCCCTACCATGCAGTAGAAATGTGCAGATAACTTCACAGAAACAATAAGCAAATACTGTTTAAGGTACAAAGAGAAGTGGGCAGCAAAAGTTCATGGAAGAGCAGAGAAAGGTTGTTTTGTGTTATGGAGATACAGGTAAGAATCCCATACTTTCAGGTATTTAGTCAGACCAAAATTCTGATTTTTTAGGATTCTCACAGTGATAATACTTTCACTGTACATCTCTAGCAAGTGCAGTAACACTAGATAACTCAATATCTGTCTAATGGAAACAAATAGCTATGGACACGTCAGAATAATTAGTGTTGAGTCAAGTTAATTTGATTTGTTCATTTAACAAATTGAATTGTTTCAGCTAATTACGTAGCATGGCATAAATGCGATGAGGGATGTTCAAACAAGAAACCTATTCCTTTCCCCTGCCTTCCCCCCCCCCCCCAATTAATGAAACTGTTAAAGAAGATGTCTTCTCAGGGTGTGCTAACAGTGTCCAGCTTCACGCACTGAACTTTGCAATATCTGTTATGGTGCAGCTCTTCCTGGGCTTCCTGCTTGATTGACTGATGYGGCATCCTCCCCAGCACTAAAGTATTCTCTGGAGGAACCTACCGTAGCTACTTTCCCCTGCTGCAACTGGAGCAGCCTGCCTTTCTCCAGTAGACAGAGATATCTGAACTAGGTGCATAAGATTGTGTCCCTACCTCCCATAATTATGATGAAGAAATGGACAAAATAAAGGACAGTTCTAGTGCTGTTTCAGTTTTTTGGGCTATCACCTCTTCTAAGTGGAAATGATAATGGCTTAACAGGTTATGAATATTGAAGTCTATTGATGATAAGTAGAGAAAAATGTAAAATTCAACTTTTCTGGAGTTATATAGAAAATACTTTGAGTGAAATTACCCATCTCCCTTTTGTCCTCTGCAGTATGTCCTTTAATAGTTTGTAATAATTTCACTCTGTTCTAATTTAGATTTGTCCTTGAAAGTTTTGACATCTAAAGCTGGCAACATGTACAGCAGCCAAATTATTTGCATGTCTTTCTGATTTTTTGAAATCTAAACTCTTTTCAAAACTATTTTTAGCACTAATCCCTTTACTTCAGAGAACTTGCAGAAGAATGTTTTAGATGTTTCTGGTTTAACCAGTGTTTCTTTGTCCCACTTCATTCCTTATGAAACAGCATTTTCATGACATAAAGGTAGCAAAGCACCAGGCTGAGTTCAGACCCTGGTTCTGCTTGGTGGGTTACAAATACACAGTAAGATATTTCTTGCTTAGAAAACCTGAAATAAAAACTGGAAGCAAAGYGTGAGAGAAATGCTGTCCATATTGTTGTATAATGATACTTTAACATAGGTTGGAGAGCTGAGTTAGTGTTGAATCTGTATTGCTGTGATTGACCTCTTCTCAGTTTGTTTTGCCCAAGTTTTGATCCCCTGTTGACCTCACTGCATGTCTTGGTGTGTACTTTGGTTCTCCTTGGACACATGTGGAATGGTTCCTTTATCAAGGAAACTTAAATGCAGTCATGACACTGTTACCAGAGGTAGTTTAATGCAGCCTTTAAAGATATGAATGCTCTGTCCATATGGAAAAGTGTCAGGCCATGCAAAGATGCCCATGTAAAGTCTAAACGGGTTATCTTGAGGGCAAGAAGCAGTAGAATTGGCTGGTGTGGTACTCTAACTTGGTTAATACAGCCTGTTTTTGCATATATAATGATTAAGTAGAGTGCCATATTCATGTTCTGTGTGGACAAACTCAAAAGCTAATCCCCACAAATCAGGAGGAAAGCGTGGGTTTTTTGCTAAGCTGTGTCTATTTTATTGTTTCTGTATTTTCCCAGTCTCTATCTCTCTCTTTTTTTAATCTGTGTATTGCATCCCATCTCTTCTGTGTTTTGTAAGCCTCTGGGGCACTGCTGTCCCTGCTTCATGCCTCCATAGTGCCTGTCAGGGACTCATACCTGGGATTCCAGGTTCTACCAAGATGTAGTAAGTACAAGAGTAACCTCAGTCTCCTGAATCTCTTCATCCAAAGCATTAGCTGTAATACCACCAAATGTATGATCAATTGCATGTATGAGCTTTACTACTAAAATAATTGTGTGCACTGTAAATTATAAATCATGGCACAGTAAGATGTGGGAATTGCTTTGATAATAGGCAGCAGTGTCAGGTTCCAGCACGTCTCTGACAGAAAGTAGCTGAGCACTGCAGAATGGATTCACTGACTAAACTCTCTCTGCACTTCAGAGAAAACATCTTGTGTTCATCCTAATCTATGTTTCATGTCTGTGACTTTAAATTATGATTTAAAGTGCTCTGTCAGAGCATGTTTCATTTCACAAGAAAACTTTTAAAACATTAATTAATAAAAAGCCTCATGCCTTCCTCTTGCTACCATAGTATGAGTGTAAACCTTCAGAACCTTGTAATTTAGGGCAGCAGTTAAAATGAGGGTGTTCCTGAAATCATAGAATCACTGAGGTTGGAAAAGACTTCCAGAGATCATCTAGTCCAACCCCCTGCTCAAAGCAGGGGCAACTGGAGCAGGTTACTCAGGACAGTGTCCAGCCAGCTTTTGAATATCTCCAAGAATAGAGACTTCACAACTTCCCTGGGCAACCTCTTCCAGTGTTTGACCCCCTCACAGGCCAAAAGCTTTTTTTCTTACATTTAAGTGGAATTTCTTGTATTGCAATTTGTTCCCATTGCCTCTCATTGCCTCTCATGGCCTTTATCTTGCACTGTGCACCACTGAGAAGAGTCTGTCACTGTCTACTTTACTGGGAGTGAAGTTTGGTTTTTTTTCCAGTCTACAGAACCTCTTCCAGTCACCAGGACCTTTCAAAGATTATCAAGAGTGGCTTTGCAGTGACATTGGCCAGCTCCTTCAGCACTCGTGGGTGCATCCTGTCAGGGCCCATAGACTTGTATATTTCCAACTGTTTAAATGTTCCCTAACCTGATTTTCCTCCACCCAGGGTAAGTCTTCCTTCCTCCAGACTTTCCTTCTGGTCTCAGGGGCCTGGGATTCCTTAAGGCCAGTCTTACCAGTAAAACCAAAGTGAAGAAGGCAGTAAGTATCTTGGTCTTCTCCATGTCCTTTGTCACCAGGTCCACTGCACCATTCAGCACTGGGCCCACGTTTTCCCTTGCCTTCCTTTTGCAGCTGGTGTACATGTAGTTCTTCTTGTTGCCCTTCGCATCCCTTGCCAGATTCAACTCCAGGTGCGCTTTGGCTTTCCTAACCCCATCCCTGCATGCTCAGACCATGTCTCTGTAGTCCTCCTGGGTCACTTGTCCCTGCCTCCACCTCTTGTACACATCCTTTTTATGTCTGAATTTAGTCAGGAGCTCCTTGTTCATYCCTGCAGGCCTCCTGCCACCTTTGCTTGTTTTCCCGCATGTCAAGATGGACTATTCTTGAGCTTGGAGGAGGTGATCCTTGAAAATCAACCAGCTCTCCTGGACCCCTCTTCTCTCCAGGACTGCTTCCCCTGGGATTCTTCCAAAGAGATCCCTGAAGAGGCCAAAGTCTGCTCTCCTGAAGTCCAGGGTTATGGCCCTGCTAGTTCCCTTGTTCCCTCCCCTCAGGATCCTGAATTCCACTGTCTCATGGTCACTGCAGCCAAGACTGCCCCTTCCCTTCACATCCCCAACCAGTTTTTCCTTGTTTATGAGGCCCAGCAGAGCCCCTCTCCTTGCCAGCTCCTCAGTCACCTGTGTCATTGTATCATCAATGCACTCCAGAAACCTGAATTGCTTGTGCCCTGCTCTGTTGTCAGTCCAGCAGATACTGGGGTGGTTCAAGACTCCCATGAGGACCAGGGCCTGTGAAAGTGAAGCTTATTCCGGTTATCTGAAGAAGGCCTCATCTATTTCACAGAACCACAGAATGGTTGAGGTTGGAAGGGATTTCTGGAGATCAAGTAGTCCAACCCCCCTGCTCAAACAGGATCACCTTGACCACATTGCCCAGGACCGTGTCCAGACAGTTTTTGAATCTCTCCAAGGGATGGAGACTCCACAACCTCTCTGGGCAACCTCTTCCAGTGCTCTGTTACCCTCACTTAAGAAGTTTTTCCTTATGTTCAGATGGAACTTCCTGAGTTTGTGCCCGTTGCCTCTCCTTCTATCACTGGGCACCACTGAAAAGGTTCTGGCCCCATCCTCCCTACACCCTCCCTACAGATACTTATAGGCATTGATTTGATCCCCCCTCAGTCTTCTCCAGGCTGAACAGGCCCAGCTCTCTCAGCTTTTCCCCATATGACAGACGCTCCAGTCCCTTCATCATCTTAGTAGCCCTTTGCTGGACTTGCTCCAGTAGCTCCATGTCTCTCTTGTATTGAGGAGCCCAGAACTGGCCACAGTACTCCAGATGCAGCCTCACCAGGGCTGAGTAGAGGGGGAGAATCACCTCCCTCGACCTGCTGGCAACACTCTTCCTAATGCACCCCAGGATACCTTTGGACGCCTTTGCCACAAGGACACATTGCTGGCTCATGGTCAACTTGTTGTCCACCAGGACTCCCAGGTCCTTCTCTGCAGAGCTGCTTTCCAGCAGGTCAGCCCCCAGCCTGTACTGGTGCATGGGGTTATTCCTCCCTAGGTGCAGGTCTCTGCCCTTGCCTTTATTGAACTTCATGAAGTTCCCCTCTGCTCATCTCTCCAGCTTGTTGAGGTCCTTCTGAATGGCAGCACAGCCCTCTGGGGTATCAGCCACTCCTCCCAGTTTTGTATCATCAGCAAACTTGATGAGGGTGCACTCTGTCCCTCCATGCAGGTTATTGATGAAGAAGTTGAACAAGACTGGACCCAGTCTTGACTCTTGGGGTGCACCAGTAGCTACAGGCCTCCAGCTAGACTTTGTGCCACTGATCACAAGCCTCTGAGCTCTACCATTCAGCCAATTCTCAATCCACCTTACTGTCCACTCATCTAGCCTGCACTTCCTGAGCTTGCCTATGAGGATGTTATGGATGATTTCCTCCTTGTGAATCCATGCTGACTACTCCTGATCACCTTCTTGTCCTTCATATGCTTGGAAATGGTGTCCAGGATGAGCTGCTCCATCACCTTTCTTCCTGACCAGGTGTTCTGTAGCAGACACCTGCCACAACATTGCCCATTTTGGTCTGTCCACCAGTCCTGACCCCTAAGCCCTCACCTGGCTCATCATCTATCCCTAGGCAGAGCCCCACGCATTCCTGCAGCTCTCGCATATAGGGCAACCCCCCTTCTTGCTGTCCCGGCCTGTCCTTCCTAAAGAGCCTGTAGCCAGCCAGGGCAGTGCCCTGGTCATCTGAGTTATTCCACCTCGGTCTGCAGTCCAAAGGAGATTGTGGCCCTGCAAATGCTCACAGACCTCTAATTCTTCCTGTTTGCTCCCATGCAGCAGCATCAGTGCATGGGCACTTCAGAGGCACCAGCTGTGCTGGTTTCCCAGAGGAGCTACCGGAGCTCTCCCTGCCATGCTGTCCTTTCGCTGTCCTTTCGGCACTTCCCATTTATATGCATACACCTGAGACGGGCCCCATTCAGCTCTTATGAGGTCTCCTGCCCACATCACCTGCACCCTTTGCTTACCAACCCGGGCCACCACTTCCTCACTTGTCTGCGGGTTGTCACCTCTCTGCCCCATTGTCCCCAGTTTAAAACTCTCCTCACCAGGTTGGCCAGGCTGTTGGCAAAGATGCTTTTGCCCCATTTTTCATTCCTACTCGAGGCAATTTTAGACCAATGAAGCCATATGCAAAGCCATATATGACTTAGATGCAAAAAAGGCTGATACAACAGGGGATGATGAAGAGTGTTTTTGAGAAGAAAGGTGGTGAGAGATAAAAGGCAGTAAGTAGGGAAGTAGCTCCATCTTAGTCAATTAAAGTAATTCAAAAGAAAAAGAATATGAAGCAGTTTGCACTTCTGAAATTTATTTAAACTCTGATAAGAAATATCTGTATTTTAAAGATCTCAACTGTGTGCTGTTAACAGAATGTGACTAGACTTGTGTGTGTGTAGACACACAGATATGCATACATGTGGATAGCAAAAGAAAGTACTTAATGAATAAAAATTATTCTTTGATTCTGTTTTAAAAATAAAAGAATCCACAATGTGTATAACCCACCCTGTGTATGATCATCAAACAGAAACATTTATACAGCATTTCTCACACAGCGTTTTTAAATGATGAACACCAAATGTAGAGTCAAATTCTGTTCTATGACCTTGCAAGGGACAGCTTATCGCAGACTGTGTTTTAACAGTCTTTCTTACACCCATGTGCATGATTAAATGGTAGAAATGCCAATTGGATGATAATGTAGTATCATTTCTGGAAGTATTGGCTTTTAAAGTTAATCTTCAATGGGATGCTTTACTGTAGGCATGGGAATGCATTAGATAACCCTGGCATGCAGAAAGTATTTTAAGACCCACATAATTTTGAAACACCCTTTAATATTCAGTGAAGGTCGTGATACATTCCATTTACATAAGATCAGAAGCAAACCTTCCAGGGTTATTTTACTTCTCAGGATAGATGCCAAATTGGTAGCCCACAGTGATGTCTTTTGTTTTTCTACAGGAGAGTTAAAGTGGCAGTACAAGCTTTTCCACACTGACATCTCAGTCTTGTTGTAAAGCGATCACCTCACAAAGGTGCCAAGGAGAATAATATAACTCTATTCAAATACTTACCTTTTAGCTGGGATTTTCAAAACAAATGCTGACAGGTAATAACGTGTGCTATTATGGATTCTGGGATTTTGGAGTGTTTGACTACAAACAAGACCAAGATCAGAAAATCCTCTCGAGTTCCTAAATTTCAACTCTCTGGTGCTGCTAGGACTGTCCAGAATCAGCCTGTTTAACTAAAGGCAACACAGTCTGCACCTACTTCTGTTATCAATTTCTATTTATCCATTAATGATACAACAGAGTTTGAATAGATGCTTCCTTAAGCTTTACATTTAATCAACATCATTTTTATATCCACAAAAAAAATGTTGACCATTTGTAATTCAGAGATTTGGAAATGGAATGSTGTAATACACAGTGTACATACAGGTTTCCACATTGAGTTAGCTGCTTATTTCTCTTTGCTCTGGAAGAAGCACATATAACATTAGATTCAAAATAATTCCGTGAAATATATCTGATCCCTTTATGCAACAACCTGCTACTGGGGTGAGAGGAGAAAAGCAAATCCTGACCTTGATGTCAAAATGATGTAAATTACTTTTCATATGTTGACTTGGGTAACAAGCGATGCATGAAAACAAAAGCACAATGCCCAGAGTAGTGGCAGTGAATATTTTATCTTACTGACAAAAAGCAACAAGAGACTAAATCCTTAAAGCATATGCTGTGCTGACAATGTCCTCTCATTGTGACAGTAATGGTATTTGCGATCCCAGCTGCACTCAAGCCTGTGCTATAAAAGCACCCATTTCTCAGAACGCATGTTGCTACCACTTACTCTTTGCTGGCCCTTAGCCAGAGGAATGAGCTGTGGTCTGTTGTTCATGTTGCCGTGTATAAAGGGATGTTTAAACAATTCTTTTTTTGCCCTAAATGAAACTGGAGACCTTTTGACATCATTAGTGCTTCTGAAATCTTCACAGTACCAAAAAGTAACTTTAGGTAACTGAACACGCCTTATTTTGTATATAAACCAGCCTTTCTCTGGCTTTGTACAAAGATACAAACTAAATGCCTTTCTAACATTGGGGAGCTGGAGCTGCACCCAAACCTAGAAGCAGGAGTCCTATGGCTTTTGCGAAGCCATACCCTTCTTTGCTTAGTGGGTTCTTAAGGCAAGTAGATTTTCTGATTGTGTCCCTCTGTTTGTGCTGTGTTCGTGCTGGAGCACACACCTATAATATGGAGTATAGAATGTAATTTTGCTGTGATTCAGTAGACTGTAGGTAGTGAAAATATTTAGAGAGTGACTCATGACCTTGACTAACAAGCATTCATCATTTTTTGTTGGAGATTGTTTTAATTAAATCTAAGAGTTGATTACAGATAAAGGAAGATGCTGCTATGGGAATATGTTATAATGTGTATGTTCTCTAATTTTTTATAGCACCCAATTGTTCAGCATTCTCTCTAGGCTGAGACGTGAGATTCAAAGGGAATTAGAGAATGTTGCTTTTAAATTAGGGAATTACTGCCTCATGGTTACCATTCTGTCATCAATAACATTAGACTATCCTTCATATCTGAGCTTTTTCTCCTGTCTTTTGTCAGCTTGTAAGGTTTCTACAGTCTCTGTATAAGATTGTTCCCCATTCCTGCTTCCATTCTCAATCCAGATATTTTGTGTGGAGTCCTAACACTCCCACACTGATTTGTTGTTTCCTACTTACTTAACATTCAAGCAATTCAAGAAGTTTTAGGTGATTCACTAATGCAAGTCCATAGTAGCATTTCAAGACATGCTGGTTCTGCTTTGGAGAGACAGCATGTGGAGAACTTAGGTGGAGAGCTCTAGAAAAAGTGGGAGAGTGGCATGGCAGGTGAAAAAATATGTTCAGGAGATCTGTGGATTGGGGTGTGATGGAGAAGGGATAAGCATAAGGCACAAATTAAATCCTGGAATTATGCCTAATGGTTGGGTTGGTAAAGCTGAGTGCAACAGCAGATTAGCCTACTCAGCCATCTGAGCAAAAATTCTTTCAACAAGAAACTTTTAGCTCTAGTTAAGAAGCTGCAAACTTGCCCCCTGCTCTTGTAGCCTGACTGGGAAAGTAGGGTAAAGCCCTGTTTCTAGCTTCATGCTTTTGGCCACCCCTTTGTGATCAGTGGGGAATATCTATTTGATTTTATCCTGGTGATTTGTTCAGAAATGTCTGTCAGGAAGAGGGCAGAACAATTACATGCTTACCAACCTCTTGCTAAATGTGATCAGTCAGATTCTGCATTATCCAGATGTGAGAGCAGCAAGTGGGTCCCTTCCACCTCTGTCTTGTTCTTAGGTCCGGTCTCCCATTTCAGACCTGCTGCCAGGTGGCAGGTCACCCAGTACCCCTCTGGAGCTGGTTTTAGACTGTATGGCAATTACCACAGCCTGAGAGTAAAAACTTCTCTTTTACGCCTATCCTTGATGGTAGATGCTGCATAGACCATCTGTTAGAAGTGTGGCTACTCAGGTAGATATTCCCAGTTTAGCTTTAATCCAGTAAATTGGGATACCAGTGGCTGTTAAATCTCAGTAGCACACACTTTGTGTATAAGCACCCAAGCCTACTTGGGTGCTGCCTATAGACTTGATTCTCAGCTCCTGCATATTCGTTGTTATTGATACCCAAGCTTGATGAATTTAATTGCAATCACCTCTCTGTCTGTAGCGTAGGCATATGGTTTATCCTAATACTGTAGGCTTTTTTGTAATAGATACATTTCATAGAGGAGCCAAAATAATTAAAACTTGTTTACAACTGTTTCTCCAGTAAGTTGCTAAAATGTAAATTACTGTTTATCCAAGAACCCCAGTTTCCCTCCCAGTATCTGTTGACTTTAGAGGGTATAGCTCAACCTCTAGAAAAGAGATTTCTGAAAATGATGATCTTATTTCCATTCATTCATTGAGTAAATGCTTAATAATGCTCTGTAGAAGTATGGACATGGCTTCCAACCTTATTGCAGGTTAATTTTCTATTCCCCAGTGACTGTAAAACAAAGATAGTCCTAAAATAATAGGGGAAAAAAGTAATGCCACAGAAAAACTTCCTTGGGAGTGGGGGGGAAGGATTTCTTTTCACCTGACAAAACTCTAATTTTGTTGTCATTTTAAAACGCCATTTTACAGAGTGACTCTCCAATCAAGCACCAGATGCATTTGTGTGAGTAAACATGACTTCCCTATGAACTCAAATGTATCAAAAAATGGCATTGCTCACTGGGAATGCGGATCCTGAGTTCAGCTCCTACTCCTTCAATAACTTGGAAAACCTATGTGAAGTGCAAACAAAGAAAGGACTCTTCTACAAAAAGGCCAAACTTCTGCACCCTGGAGAAGACTTGTGCTGCTTAGCCCGTCTGGAAGACCGGACCAGGTTTGTGATCATCAACGTAGGTGGTATTAAATACAAAATTCCATGGACCACCTTGGAGAACTGCCCCTTGACCAGGCTTGGGAAGCTAAAATCTTGCAACAATTATGATGAGATCATGAACATCTGCGATGATTATGATGTTAGCTGCAATGAATTTTTTTTTGACCGTAATCCTAGTGCCTTCAGGACAATCATGACTTTTCTGACAGCTGGGAAGCTGAGGCTTCTCAGGGAGATGTGTGCTCTTTCTTTTCAGGAGGAGCTTGTGTACTGGGGGATAGAAGAGGAGCACCTGGAGTGGTGCTGTAAAAAGAGATTGCGACAGAAAGAGGAGGAGGCAGCTGAGGCCAGGCTGTATGAAGGGGAGATGGTATTTAGTGAAACTGCGCAATGTGCCTTCCAGGACAATAGCCGATTGAGTTTGTGCATGAGAAAGCTCAGGGATATGGTGGAGAACCCCCACTCAGGGATCCCAGGAAAGCTCTTTGCTTGTATTTCAATCTCTTTTGTTGCCATCACTGCAGTCAGCCTCTGTATCAGCACCATGCCAGATGTCAGAGAAGAAGAAGATCGGGTGAGTGCAGCTTTTCTCAGAGTAAAGTGTTTTGCATTGTTATCTTCTCAGGGAAAGTGAAGGGCAAAATCACTCCAGCAATCATGCAGGTATTGTATTCGGTATTTATGATGTGGAGGGCAGGCTGGGGTAGAACAGAGAAAGCGTTATGTGACTTACTGCTGAGGAAAGATTGGGCCAGACTCTGCTTTGCCAGCAGATCTTTGCTAGTTCACACCAGCAAGCAGCCTTACCAGACAGATTTGTTTTCTGCCATCACTAACCCGGTGACAAATAGCTGTTGTGGCTATAAAAATCGCTCTTGCTTGAGGCTCAATGTTTTGAAGATAAGTTAAGAGCTGAAAGATAAGATTTTCCTAACAGTACTTTAACAAACTGCTTTTAATGAACTTTCAGTACCTCACTGTAAGAAACACATCTAAAAATATTCTGCTGTCATATGTGAGTTAAAGGGCAGGGAAGCTGAGGCAGCAATTGAACAGCAGGAAAAGAGCATGCATTTATCCCAATTTTCAGACGTGCTTAGTGCTCTCAAGTCTAAGCTGTGGATGGTTCGTGAATGTGAAAATCAAGTCTATGGATATTTTGTTTATATTTCAACAAATTTCCTAAGGGTTTACTCCTTTATTTATACAAGTGGTACAGATTCCTAGAATTAGTTGCATGTAGGTCAGTGAGAGTTTGCCTGAAAACTGATAGAGAAGGACCTTTACATTTTCATTAAATGTATGCTGAAATGCAACATTATGGAGTTGAGGTGAGGACTTTTAGGACAGGTTTTGTGGTCTCTTTAGATTTGTTCAAATCAAAGCTAGACACTTTATATTTAGGCTTATTTTCCAGCCCCATGGTCATTAGATCTAATTGGGAACTTCACCTACTAAGCCAATATTTTATCCAGTCACGTTCTGCCTCTCAATTCCATGCTGAGCTCACCATAAAGCAGACTCTTCTTGTGCCCTATCTTCCAAGTGCTGAATGGCTCATCTCTCACTGCCAGTAATAGAAAGAGAGGTCATTAACTGACAGGAGACATTCAGTATTTTGCAGTGTTGAAAGTAAAAAACATGCTGTTGATAAATGGGTCCAAAAACTCCAGAGAGTCCCATGCTGCATTTTACTAAGTATTTCAGGTGCAGTTAAACTCACCCTTTGCTTGTAAGGTATGCACAGGGTGTTTGTGGGTACCTCAGGTTAGATGTCAACTGAGTTGTTTAATTTGGAATCGGACTCACTGAATGGTACCTGTTCATGCTAAAAGAAAAAGATAAAACATATGTGATGTTGTTTAATAATTGCTTTATTATAAGGGCTTTATTTTCAAAGCTTTTTACCATGTAAAGTTTGAGGATAATAGCTAAAGTGGGTACTAGTTAAAGCTATATTGTCATGATAAAATGATTGTTTTCAAGACTTTTGCCTTTTATTCAAATTAATCCACAGTGTTCCAGTATACTGGAATTTTAAGCACATGGGAAATTTTACTGTTGAAAACTGAATGTAATTAGTGTTTAGATGTTCCTGATTTAGGTGACAGCTGACAATTGCTTTCAGAATAATCATTTAGCAATTAGGCCCCTTATATTTTCATTAGTGATCTGGATGTAAAAAGAGAATCACTGATGGTAATATTTGTGGAGTGGAGTAGAGTAATAATGAGGATGGAGCAAGCATATTAGAGAACCCTGAATTTCTTGAGAAGCTGAGGCAATTAAAGGGAGCACATTTTCACACAGTCAAGTGCAGAATTGTACAATAAAGACGAATGCAGACTTGTTCTTATAAAAACGGACAGTTCGATTCCCAAAAAAGGGATTCTAAAAAGGATTTAGGGGACAAGCAACCATGTGTAAGTTCCTATTGCAGCATTAAGGCAAAAGGCTTAATGTGGTCCTTGAATATTTAAGCTGGGGAGTAGCATTTAGAAGCTAAAGATGATTTTGTGCCTGTTTGTGGCACTGGTGAGACTGACACTAGAATTCTTCAGTCAGTTCTTATGTTCACATTTTTAAATGCTGTTTGAAAAAACTGGAGAGGCTGCAGAAAAAAAAATGAGACCTGGAGAAAATGTAGTACAATAAGACAGTTGACTATTTTGATTCATTTAGCTTATCAAAAGAAAGATTGTAGGGTGAGTTGATTAGGCAAATAAGTGCTTTTTATGGAGCGGGGAGGAACTGTATCAACTAAAAGATTTTTAACTTAAGCAGAGAAAGGGTGTATGGTTAAAAGCTGAATCCTGATAAATTCATGTGGGAAACTAGTTGCCAATGTTTAATACCATGATGATTAATTACTGGGGCAGACAAGGAAGAGACGAGGAAGGATTCTCTGGTTTTTGATGTTTTCAGTTCAAGACTCAGTGCTCTTCTGGAAGGTTGCCTTTAACTAAACACATTCTGCTTCCATCAAAAATAAAAGTTACTGGTTTCAATAAGAGGTACAAAGGTAAAGTGCTTGTGATATAACAAAAATCAGAATAAATGATCTGATGCCTTTCTGTGCCCTTTCTGTGGATAATCTTTGTTCTGCCTTTGCACAGAGGAGGACTGTGGACACAGGGGAAATTGTTATTTTGTTGGAAACAAAGGTAGCACTCTGGCACAGGGAACAGGTGAAGGATCACTCCTTCCACAGCTTATTTCATCCCCAGTGTTCCTTGCCTGCTGTTGAATCGATACAGATCAACACTTCTTCCTCTATTTGAGTCGTCATTAGTCACTCCAGGAGTCATGCACAATGGCTGATTTTAGTCCTGCAAAAATGCATGTAAATGCCCATGCAGAGCCTTCTTGACTTCAGTGAGGCTGAGCAAAGATTTCRGGATCTGCCACATAAAGTTGCTTGTAGGATCTGAGACCTACGCTGTAAACTCCTTGCATGTCGTCTGTACATGGCTTAGCAAGTCGATGGAGCTCATCAAATAATAGGAGTGGGAAGACTAGAGTTCATGTGAATTCAAAGTCATGTTAATCATCTTGAGCTGCATCCCTAGTACCTAGTTTAAAATTTGTGTCCAGGGATAGCTCTTTCGTCTGGTTTTGCAGTCTCCTAACAAGCAGAAAATGTATCTGCAGCCCTTCTGGCTAAGGAACAAATAAACAGTAAATATTATTTCAAGGACACACGGTACTCAGTGTATACATTTTCCAAACTGTCTGGCTGGAATTATTATTGTTAGGTTTCTGTGTCAGAGCTATCGTGGTAGATACTCTGTTTAACAAGCAGTGGTCTTTTCCCTAAGTTGATGTTCTCTGGAGAATAAAAGCTTTATATGCCACCTATCTGTCCTGTTATTGCTGCAGGGAAAGAGAGAGGAGCCAATAAGGAAAAAAAAAATGCTGGAGAGCAATTTTTCATATCCTGATCCTTCAATATGATCAGAATGGACCAGCTGTTACACCCAGGGATATCCTATAGAGGTATAAGTGACCTCACAAAGATGTAAGACTGGAACCCTAAAAGTCAAAAGCAATTATCAAGTGGGTGAGCAAATTATTTTGGAGATTTATTTCATGGACTGAGTGCCTGTCTCTCTCTCTTAAAATATGCAAGAAGAGTCGAACATAGATTTGTTAACTTTGTTAACTGCTGCAGATATTCTAGATGACAGTCCCTAGGTGGTTTAACAGAGTGGGAAGCATTGCATTCCTACTACCATAGCCATCTTTTTCTCATTAATGGTTGCCCTGATTCAACTTGAGTGTTACATTTTTTGCAAATAGTATCATGGATTTCAGATGCTACACAGTTATCAATAAAACTGGCAGAATTGGATCCTAAACTACTTTTTACTTATCGAACTAGGACATCTATTTTATCATGTCAAATTCTTCCCATTTAGCTTTATTTACTGATTAAGTCAAATAAAACCCATCAATTCAGTAATGTGTATAATAACTGCTTCTGAAATTTTCTGGAAAGTGACACTTCAAATATATAAAGAAAACAAATCTGTGAAGAAAATCTGGTGATTTTATTCATGGTAACAAAGTCATAATTTTAAATCTCAGAATTTTCAGACGGGCAAATTTCTATACAAGATCCAAATATAATGGGGAAAATTCCCCTCCTAAGACAAGATACTTCTGAGACAAAATCTTAGCAGGAACCCTCAGGCACTGAGTTCTTTCAAGACCACCAAAAATGATCTCCAAGACATAAAAATAGCCAGAAGCATAGAGTATCCATTTTAGGCATATGGTGTCTTTAAGTGGGCTTGTCAACATACTAAAGAAATGGCGGGCATAGAGTGACTCAAGGCAAGTGGCTAATAAACCAGTTGGGAATACATTACAGCAAAAGCCTTGAGAATGTGGTAGGGTAAGAGCTGAGCAACCAAAAGACACTGAGAGATTCAACCAAAGGCCAAATGGCCATCCTGCTAGACTCTTTCTTTTCTTCATGGTGAAAACAGTAAGACCATTTCTATCTAAAGAGGAAAGCTCCTTTCTTTCGTTAGAGTATCTGCATCACCACAAAAAAGGTAGTGAACTCAGAGATTTCCATCACACATTTTGTCCTGATTCACAAAAGCCTTTATAGACCTGAGTCCCACTGAACTCAATCATGCGTAGTACCATAGTGTAAAAACAAGAGAAAATCAAATGGTACTCTCTTCTTCATTATGTTTTCTAATGTATTGGGAAAAGCTAGGCTAATTAAAGATACTCTGATAGGAAGTTACAGTTCAATAACCTCAACTAAAGAACGTTGCAACAAAGAGACTCATAAATAATAAAGATAATAATAGCTCATAAAGAAGCCTGAAACTGTTTAACCTTCTAAGCTTAATTTACACACTGGGCTTCAGCTTTCATATTGGTGAGGATGGGGAATAGATAAATTGCGCAGGTGAATTTTAAACAGTCTTGTGCCAAACGATTTCATTCCACAAAGGTCTACAGTAAACAATTTCAGACAAAGTTAGGAAAGTTTTGTTTAATGACTATTGCTATGGATTTGTTTAGGTTTGTGATCTAAATAGGTAGTTAAATGAGGAAGAGACATAAGTGTTTGGGGCCCCAGAGTGTCAGAAATGTCAAACATCTGTTGAACGAATGGTATCCTGTTGTCTCAAAAGTCTTGCAGTTTGAGGTACTTTTAGGTGGGAAGAACTGTCATTTTTAGGTTAAATCTTTTACTTATTTCATGAAAAATAATGTAGAGGGATAAAAACAATTATTGTTGATGCTTTCTATCCTAAGATGGCTTTCTTCTTGAGGCTCTTGAATGAAGTTTTCCATTACCGAGGAGCTGTTGTTCTAGCACTTTCTCTTTTTTGTGATTATTCAGCTATTTTTCTGTATGTGATGCTGAGACCCTCATACTTTTAACTCAGAGCCACATCTTTATGTGATGCTTAGACAATCTGTTTCCATGAATGAAAGTCTTAAAAAAATGTAGCTCATGTTTTTCTCTTCTTTGTGGAATAATCTGTTCTAGAAGTTATAACACAGTCAATGTAAAATACATACTTTAAAAGTCTCCTTGCTTGAATTACAGACACTTATTTATAATATCTAGGCACTGAGGGTGRCTTTTTAAAAAAGTATCTTAAGGAATTGKACTAACTAAATTTCCTGTGGATCATTTGAGAATTTCAGTTTTAAGCCATTCTCATAATTCTGCTATTTAAATGCAAAAACAGTGAGCTGTAACAATAGCAACAGTTATGGCATCTGAACTGACTGATTGATGGACTTCTTGTAACCTACATTACTGATTTGCAGTTTGCATTTGCTCTGGGCAATTCTGGCTACAACTGGCTGGTGACCAGGGAAAGACCAAATGGCAGTTACCAATTGTTGCCCACCGTTTCTATAGCACTCCATTGTGGACAATGAAGTTCCTGTGGACTCATAGGATTCATGTTCACTTTCACATTCACATGTCCTTGCTTAAGGGACAAAGTGCTCACAGCACTGCAGAGCTGTGTTTCAACTAAAATAAAGTGTTTGTTATTTTTCCTTCATAAACTTCAAGGTAGATTTTCTGCTCAGGCAGTGCTTGCCTAAAAATGTTAACCTGAACTCCAAATTATAAGCTTAAAACTCCCTGGAGCATCCTTATCCAAAACTTTAGTCATCAGAGATAAGCAAAAGTTTGTTTCGCTGTTTGTATGTTCCTTCTATCTCATACAGTTTTGTATAGCCCCATGCTTAGGTTGTGAATGCTTTTGGACAGCATGTCTTAAACAGAGTATCTATGATCTTTATCATAAAAGAAAGAAAAATTGCATCTATGCTACTGTTCAGATACGTGTGCATATTTCTCATACGTCAGGCTGTGAGCTAGGTTTCTGAGCAAGGAATTTTTTTCTTTTCATAAATCAGACCATCGTCATTCATACAAAATGCAATGGTGCACCATATGCTGTCCTTGCAATCTCAAACTGAAGAGTAACAACTGCAGAGTTGCACAGGGCAAGTCTGAGGCATCATCCTGTGGTCTCGCAGCTCCTATCTGATGGTCAGAGAAATATGCTGTGCTTGTTGCCTTGCAGACAGTTTGGGTTTGTCTGAAAGCAGTTGAAAGTGGTTTGAAAGATAAAAGTGACAGTTGTGTTCTGTGGGTCACACACAGCTTTGAAAATCAAAGAGCCGAGAACCTCTGCGCTGCACGATCTAAACCTTACATGTTGAGCTGTGTGGCTTTTTGAGTTGTGAGCATCTTTTATCTGACTCCCATGGAATTTGCAAATATAACACTAATAGCAAAATGTTCTTTGCAAATCTCAAGAAGCGGTGATCATGCCCTTTGATCGTTTTACTGGGAACTATGCTTGCCTGCAAGTCATCTGAATGATACAGTCCTTAACGTCTAAGAAATGTGTGTGCTAATCTTTCCTTTTGTGGATGTCAATCTAAATGTTTCCATGACTGGTTATCCAAATCCAGCTGTTAATGTTAGAGCATCTCTCAGTATCAGTTTAGCTTACTGAGTTCAGGATTACTGCATTTGCAGTCTAGGGAGATACATTTGGTGCTATGGGTCCTCAGCGTTGCACACAGCACTGCTATCTGTGACAGGCGCCTGTGTTGTCATCTGCTCTGCACTCCGCTGCCCAGGAGTCACGTTGCCTGGAAATCACCTCTTCAAATAACACAGCACAGGCCAACTTTGCCAACTCTTTTTGGAGATAGTTCCCCCACCCTTTTACAAGACTGTCTTAAGGGAGTAATGAACAGACAATCTTTTAAGGAATAATTAGTTATTGTTGATATTGGTTGTGTGGACAGAGTGCTGTGTCACAACGTTAGTTGTATTTAGTCATGACTATTGGAGAGCTCTCACCAGCTCTCTGTCTTCTGCTTGGCTTGCTTGCTCCTCTTGGAAAAAAAATCAAGAATAAACTACATTTTATCCTCCCCTGAAAAAGAAATTCAACCTTACTGCTTGATTCAAGCTATTTAAACTTTAGGAGCTATATCAAGTTGTTCTATCATGGCAGCTCCTTCAAGAGAAGATAAAGGATAAATGGTCCCAGTAAGAAAAGGAAAGGCCTTTTCTGTTGCGTCAGGGAAGTTGGAAGGAATATCATATTTTCTTTCATTAAGAGTTCCCTTTTTTGTGGAGGTGGCAGGGAAACTGTGGAGCAGGTTTGCACAAAGGCACATAGTGAGTCTGCAGATCCTCTGCTTGAAATTCCCCATCACAGCAAAGTTACTGCCTGAGCTGCTCATGCCATGGCTTTTCTTAACCTTGGATCTCAGTGCAGTGTCTTGAGTTGCTTTTCCTGAGTAAAGAGATGAGCCTTCTTCATCGAATGAGGAATTGCCATGGAAAATTTTGAGGACAGTAGGTTACAGTATAAATTTGGGGAACCAACAGAGAATCTATGTAGTACCAGGATTATTACAAGTCAGAAGATGGAGAGAGAATTTCTATGTGCTGTGAGCTTGGGGATGAGGCAAGTGTTGGATAAGATAAAATTCCTGTTGACTTGTTAATAACTTTATGCTGTGCTAATGAGCTCTTTTAGTCTACAGTGTATCTTCTCATGAATAAATAGCAGGCTCAGGTCTTCTTTCAAATATGGTATAAATATACTGCAATATGACATTAATGATAAATAATTAAACAGCTAAGAATCTTCCATAAAAGCATTGGTAACTTTGTCCTGTTGTTAACTGGTTCACGTTTGGAGTAATGGGGCTCACCCAGCCAAACATGCTCTATACTTGCTCTCTTTTCATATTTTTCAGGTTCCACTACCATAAGTATCTGTACCTACCTATTTTATTTATTCTCCTAACCTCCAGGTAAACCATCTAGGGAGTCTTTGAAGAAATATTGTCTCATGATAATATTTGCTTGGCCTCCAGTCATGTTTGTAAAATTAATACAACTACTCAGTATTAGCTTGCTTTGTAATATCCTGAGGGCACAGCATAGCATCTTTACTCCATAGGTTGCTCCACTGCCTTTCACAAGACAGCTTGTGCTGTATGAGCTTATTCAGTACTGTCCTAGTGTTTTGAAAGAGGGAAATCTGTCCTTTATTTAGAATAAAAATATCATCTGGAAATTTCACCTCAGAGCTCCAGGATAAGTTGCTACCAATTTTGGAAATTTGGAATGAAAGAAAGCAACTAGACTTACGTTTGGCCAGACTTCGTATAATTTGGCTGAGGTAATGAGCTGATTGATGTGTGCAGCACTTAGAAAAATTCATTAAATCATTTAGCATTATAAATACTTATATTTTCTTTGCTTAAAATGTAGTGACTGAGGTGAACCACAGAAGTTTTTGAAATTGGGGACTTCTTGTAGTGAAGACATTTAAATTCAAGACAAATTGAGAGAGAAAAGTGGAATATAAATGGAAAAAGAAACAGTTTAAAAAAAAGAAATTTAGCAAGAGCTTTTTAACAAAGGCTTAAGAAAGGATTGGAAGAAAACTATAAGGTTGGCAAACTTTAAAAAGCATAAATTGTTAGCTGCAGGTTAGGTAAGCATGACATTAGTTCTAAGCAAAATTGTGAAAAAGATGTTATTGAGTGCAGTCAGCCACATTTGTGAGGACAAGAGCATAATTCAATGTAGTCTATGCAGAAAATCACTTATCAGTCAAACTTAATATAGTTTTTGTAAGTTTATGAAGTTGTCTGAGAAAAACTTCTGATGTAAGCACTTATACTTCTGTGATACATTTGAATTAGTGCCACACAACATCCTCCTTTAATAAAAATTGCATTTTTCAGAAACTTACCTCCCATATTAAATGATGTAAAGCTTTCTGGTAGATCTTGCAGTAGAAGAAAACAACATGAGAAACTATGGTCCAGTGCCAGTGTATGCAGAAAGGCGCATGCAAGTGTCTCTCATTTTGGTCCAGAGCTACTTAGCTTCTTTGCTGGTGTTCTGGGAAAAAAAAAAAATAATTCAAATGAAATTTACAGATAGCACCAAAATGACACACTAGTCAGGTACTTAGAAGTATCTGGCACAGCAGGCTGAACTGATTTGAACGTAGCAGCTGTCTGCAAGTTCATCAGTGCAGAGTGTGGCCTGTAAGTATAGAGAATGCGCCCAGGATAAAAGACTCTTTTGGAAAGTGAGGACTTTGAAAGTATTTAGAGATCCTGGTGAATAATCTACTATACATGATTTCCCGTTTCGACATGGTAGAGAAGAGATGAAACATAAGACTTTGGATACTGTGCTCAGATCTGGTATCCTTAAAACAGGAAAGCTGGAAAAAAAAGTTAAAAGAATGATTTAAAACCTGGAAAACCTGCTTTAAAATGAGATACTAAAAGGATTTTTAATTCAGCAAGCAGCAATATAAGAGAATGTGCATGGACAACAGTGAACCAGGGACKGGAACCTGAAGCTAGACAACTCATACTCTACATACGGTATATTTTAGAGWGTGTGGGTAATTAACACTGGTAACAGTTTACCTAGAGATGCTTGAGTACCTGTCATGTAGTTTTCAAGTACATTCTGTCTGTCTTTCTAAGCACTATGCTTTAGCTCAACTGAAACCGTGGATGTGATTCATGAGACACTTGGAGAAATCCTCTGCTCTGCAGGGGATTAGCTCAACAGCCATGTCTGGCCTTACAAGTCTGTGAGCTGTTGCCCATCCTGTTTGTGAAGCTCTCATCTAGGCAAGCTGCCCTGATGAACAGGAGTTTCCAGTAAGGATGGTGTAAGCCCAGGCTTTTTTTTGGCCCACTTGTATTCAGACGTGAAGTCATCCATAAGATGAAATGAGCATTGATGATTTATAATTGCGATTAAAGGCAAGGGCAGCCAGAAAAAAACTCAGAAGCTTGGAAGCTGTCTGAAAAGGAGGGGCACGAGGTGCATCTGGCCCTGTGAAAGTAGTATCCTGACCAGAGAGTCTTGTGCAGCTCTGGCTGTATTTGCAGAGGCAGGTATTACCCCTGCAAATGGGCCATATTACAGTCAGGGTTTAGCTCCAGTGCTTAGCTGCTGTTCAGCTTGAGCTGGTAGGATCATTCATGAGCAGGACAACGCAGCTGCACTGGACTGTTAACCATGATAAATGCCAGGCTTCCTGGCTTTCACTGGCAGGGTCCCCCTACCCTCATATTCCCCCCCACACACACACTTTCCCTTCTGCTCCAGATAGTTTTCTGAGCCTGGAAACCAATAGGAAATGCAGAGAATAGTGTGAAGGTCCCAGTCATCCAATACATCCTGAGCTTTGTTTGAAACTTGGCACATGGTGCCATGGGTGGAGACAACAACAGAACAGAAATTCCAGCTCCTGAAAGGTCTGTGTGCAGGGTTTCTGCAGACAGAAGCTGTGGATATTTTCTCCCAATCCACAGCTAGTCAGGCTTGTACACAGTAAAAGCATTGGCTAAACCTAAGGTAAGTCATGCGCTTATATGCTGTTCTGGCTTCACAGAAAACACTGTTACTGTTGCCTTGAGCAGTCCCAGGGAATGTGGGAGACTGCAGGATTTTGCAGTGGTCAGAGCCATCTTGCAGAGATTTATCCACTTTATGGATGCAGGAATACAGCTTCACAGCATTTTAGTGCAAGGGCAGTGCAGTAGCAGATTGCCAGCTGCTCCTGAGCCACTACCAGCAGGAGCAAATCTACCCAGAGGCAAGATAGGCAAGTACTTCACTTGCTTTCAGATAATAGGATAAAGAGAACGAGAGGGGAAAAAACGGGTCGGAAAAAATATAAGAGGAAAAACATAAGCTTGACTCTGTCCTTTCCTCCAAGGAGAAAGAAAAGACACCCCCAAAATTTGCAGCAGGTTACAGGAACCAGCAAAACTAATGTGGGTCAGTAAAATAGAACCAGCAATAAGTGGGAGGCAGGAGGAGGAGAAAAGCCTATAAAACAAGAGGAAAACTGGGAGTATAACTGGAAAAATAAGCTTTAGAATGCTGTAAAGAATAAGATTTTTTAATCCAGTTAGTAAGTTATAAAATATGTGTGTATGAGAGTGAAAACAAGACTGAGGGGTTTTATTTAGTTTGTAAGCCAAGCTTTRAAAGAAGAAGGAAGAGAAAAGAGAGTATGCTGGGTTTAGGCAGCTCACAGTTCCAGACACTGTATATCTGTGAGCATAGCTAGATACTGTAGCATCATTTTTCCCCAGTGTTGGATAGGTGTGATTATAGCAGGAGCATCCTGAGAGAGGAGGAACCATTTCCTTAAAGAGTTCAAAAGCCCACTGCTCTGTGATACAGCCATGTCTCTCTTGGGCTGTTGCTTTTGGTAAAAGAATTGGGGCTACACATTGTYGTTCCCTGTGGAAACGGTTCAGACTACACATAAGTGCCCTTGGTGAGGACTCAGCCCTGCTCTGGTTCTGCTGTGTTTTGATTTATGCTGCCACTTATGGGAGATAGCCCCCATCTTTATTTTCGCAGTCCTGCCGTGCTTACAGGAAACAGGTGTGCTGTAAATGCCAAGGGTCATTGCTTAAGTTTATTGAAGCAAGACTGCAGGAATGAGTCTGTCTTGTTTTCAGAGCACTGCATGTTGGCCCAGTAGGATAGAAATTACAAGCTAGTATTCTCTGTAAATCAGGTGATGAGCTAATTTGCAAGGTAACTGAGCTTCTTCACATAAAAGCTCAGGACCAAGCATTTACTTAGGTTTACATAGGATGGATTAAAAAAAATTATTGTATTTTCCAAGCCTCAGGGGCTCTGATGCCTTGATCAGAGCTAGAAAAGAGAATGGGCTGAGAAGGAAGATTTATAGTCCATACGAAATTTAGGGGAGGGGATGTCAGCAAGGAGACTTCTGGTGTTTAATTATTCATTCTTTTTAACTTTCAATTTTAGTGAAAAAACAGACCAAACCCAAGAAAAGCATTCTGGAAATAGAAAACTCCAGGATGCCTTTTATTCAGAAATACTAAGAACGTCAATGTTTCTAAAGTGAAGCTATTCTTTGGAGGACGCCACCGCTCATTGAAATCATCATTCTTTTCCGTATTACTGCTGCTAATGGTAGCAGTAACACTGATAAGCAAGTCCTTTGCCCTGAGCAGCCACCAGACATCAGGGTATGCAGGTCCTGCATGGTCCATGTGTGGCGGGCTGTGTGGAAGCCATGTACCCTTCTGGACCATGTGTCACCCTGGGGTGCTTCCCACCCAAGGGTGGGGGGTGTCTGCTGCAGAACAAGGCTACTAAAATGAAAGCCATATGGGCTGTGGCCTGTGAAATCCTGCCTCAAATTCCATGAAAGTTCATGAGTTTCAAATATAACATCTTGTTCTCATGGGTCTGTGTCTTCGTATGTAATTCTTTGACTTTAAACAATGTCCAGATGGCACTGAGAGATTGTAAAATGGTCAAAGCTCCCTGAGTAGACCCCAAATACAGCTAACCAGTATTTTGACTCAGAAGAGTTGTTCTAACAAAGGACAGTAAACCTATTCTTGCACAGGTAGTTTGTAGGTATCTAAATATCACTAATAGCCTGCCTATGAGTATCTTACTCACATACACAGAAGAAAACTGTGGACAAGCCAGGAAGGGATCCCAGATTCCCTGAGGCCTAGCTCCAGCATCTTTAGCCCAAGCACATAATTTCCTTTGAAACTTGGAAAGTTATAGGAACGTAGGATTTGGAGGGGGCCTCTGAAGTCAGTGAGTGCAGCCCCATGTTATCATGGGTGACCACATCATGCAGTCATTTTCAGAAACTGAGAAGCTTCATCTTAAAAGGTCTCTGGTCTTTCCTGTTCCTACAGGAGGGCTATTTTGGAACCTTATTTGTCTTTGGATGTGCAGCTTCCAAAAAGCTAGTCTGTAGCTATTTCTTCTCCTGACAACAAAGTCCCTGAGATTAGTCATATGGTCTCTTTGCAAACAGCTGGTACAAACTTAAAGTGTTACATCCCTCTCCTCCCCACTCCTATCTTGCTGTCTGAGACCTGTAACTTAGCTGGTGGTATCTGTGCAGCAGCTTCTCAGCCACTCCTGGACAAAGTCAGCTGTAGTAGCATAAACAGCCAGTGAGGGTAGTTTGAGCTTTCCTTTTTGATGTTGCACTGAAGAGGATTAAGGAGTGATCATATGTCCCATTTTGTGGGTTGAGCTGGGGACTGTAGCTATCCAATGAGTAGATGGAGATAGCAGTGCTTTCAGCAGGTCCAGAGAGAAACCTGAATGAGGACATTTGACTGTGCCATTAAGAGTGCTTCTCTTCATCTCCTTGATGTATTTACAGACAGCAATTGTATCCCTTCTCTGCCCTCATTATGCTAAACAAGCCAAATGCATTTAATTAATTGTCTCTTTCAAGATGGGTTTTCCATTCCACTAATCAGCCAAGTAGCCTTAGATTACTCTCCCCACTTGTTCTGTTTTGAATCATCCTTCTTGAACATGAATGGTTCTTGAACAAATCGAATCCTTCACTTGTATATTGGGACCTAGCAGACAGCAGACTCCAAATACAACTGTCAGTTGTTTTGTGTGTATGTGTGTGAGTGCGTGTGCACGTGTGTATTTGCTAGCCAAGAACTTAATGAACTGATGTCATGGCTTGTTTCAAGGCTGAAAACTGAAGCTCCTGAGAAGCTGTGTATACTCACTATAGTGAAATAGGCTACAAACACTAGAAAACCAAAAAATACAAAGTGAAGGGAATACTAGCCCAATGGGGAGGTCCCTAAGCAGTGAGAATGCAACAGAACCTTAAGAAATGTCCTCTAAGAAAATGTACCCACGGTATATCATTGCTCCTTAAGCTATAGTATAGCCCCTCTCCCTTGTTGTGCGGTATGATCAGGCTGGGAGATAGTAGCAGCTGACTGCTGGAGTACATACTGTTCCCTTGAGTTGTTCCCGGCTGCAGTCACAGAGTCTGAAGAGTTTTAAAATGTTAGATGTTTTAAATATCCCCTGCCCCAAACACACACGTGTCTTGGGGTGAGGTACTATTTTGTTCCTGACAGGCACCTTAAGAACAGGGAAATGGATGGTGTTCCTGCAATTACGTCTGTTCTGTGCGTATTTATGGTCTGTTTTATTCTTTATATGTTTCTTGCTGCTTGCAGTTTTCAGGTTTTGGTTGCTTTCCATAAAGCAGAGCCAGATAATGTTACTTTTCCCTCTAACAAGTATTGTTGCTTTTGGAGAAATGGGTGGTAACAGGGGTGCAGGTGCGAGGAAAGCTGGTTGAGGAGAAGGTATTTATGAGAGGGCATTTTGGGGCATGTGTAGTACTATTTACCTGTTTTTCATTCTTCCCAGCCACTCTACTGGGCATGACAGCATCATGGGGCTAAAAGAAGCAGGCCAATGGACTATGAAGAATATATCTGCTGTGTGGCAGGGATAGTAAGTGAAGGAGGCAGGGAAATGGAGGAGAGGCTTAGTATCCCTACAACTGGTCAAACACATCTGGTAGCTGGTCAAATCTTCTGTGTCTCTCTTTCTCCACAATCCAGATGTATATGCCCAAACTATGCAGTCAGCATGCAGCTGTTGAGAGGTCTGAGACATTTGCAAGGAAAGGTAGCAGTTAAACAGGTCTCAAGGCTCAACATTTATGGTGTAGAAAGCTACATCCCACCTACAGTATCTAATTCTGGGTGTGCGTTTGGGGGCTGACTTGACCCAAAGGAACAGGCTGGGTTTGATCCCATGTGCGCAGGGGAACACTTGAAAAACATGACCCAAAAGGCTCAAGTCAGCAAAAGGCAAGTGAAAGAGAGCCAAAATACCTTTTTAAAAATGCCATGATTTTAAAACTTATGTAAGATTTTTTTTATGGAATGACTCTCATGTTTTTAAATATTCTTAACCTGTTTGACAGTGCTAGTATATGAAGGGAAATCCTTCTCTATAGGAGTGAAGTGGGAGGCACTGAGACTTTGCAGCTTCTTCCTTGAAAGTGCTGGGGAGCTGCTGACCATACAAAAAAGTGTGCAGAGTGACACAGGACCTGTGGTGGTCAGAGGTGATCTGGCTCTTTGGCAGCTTCTAATACCAGAGGGGGGAGATGGTGTCAAAGCCTGCAAGAATCTAGAGAAAAATCAGAATTTCTTCTCAGGAGGCCAAAGAGGCCGAAGTAAGGGTCAAGAAATCATGCAACAAGGTCTGGGATTTTTCTGAGGTGCAGTACAGGGAAGTACCAGTGAAAGCAACCCTGCAAGCCAAACCAAAACATTTCTGAAAGATGCTTGCAATTTTTAGATGGACCATATAGAGCAATGAATACAGTTAGATTTGAACTTCAGTGACACCAGCGTTTCTTTTTGTAATTTTCTCAGTAGTTCCTTTGGCAAAGAAAATGTTTCTCCACAAGAAAGTTACTGCAGTTGGCTTTTTGACAGCAAATATCTATAAATCCTAGCAAAAGACACTCACTTTAATTTGGCTGGATAGGATCACTCACTGAAACTTTCCTTCTTTTCTTTTTCTGTGTCCTGAGTTGACATTAGTATATGGCCCCAATATGCTGTGTAAGTTCAGTTATTTTCCCATATGCGAGTAATTTCTGCACAGGAGAAAAAAATCTGCTTGGTATTTGAAAGAAACAGACATGCACACACAAATATATGCATACATATTCTAAAGAACAGCAGTCTCCTTATATTTGTTATTATACCACTGCTTTTTGTAATCAAAAGCCTAAGACATTGTTTATATAATGACATGGTTATATACAGATAAGCAAAAAGAGCATTAGTCTTTCAATATTAGAAAGGTGAAGTAGAGGGTGCCTTTGTGATTGCCATTCATAGTATCTTTTGTTCAGTGCTCTAAAAAAAAAAATCAAATAATTGTTTATCAAAACTAAAAGAAGCTTGTCAGTGGCCCATTTTCATCTACCTTTAGTTGGCAGTGCAGATGTGAACATGGAATCGTACAAATTTACCAGACTACAGGATTAAGAAATCTGGTTAGTTAGTATTAGAGCTAGCTATTCTACTTAGGAAAAGTGAAAATCAGTAACTAGTTGTTAATGTACATGTTTATGGCCGTGAGTTGGTGCAACTTGATCATTTTGGAGAATATCTAGATTTGGTACAGATCTGTTTTGGGCAGGATGCTATTCCATTCTGTTCGCACTTGTTTTTCTTTTATTCCAATGGCTGATTAATTCTTGGTTGTTCCCCCCCCCCCCATCAGTGTATGCATGTGCTTTTTTGTTTGTTTTTTTTTCTTAAATGGAAAAAAAACCCAAAACCCTAAGCAGAGTTATAACATCCGGTTGGACTCCAGAATACACAGCTGAAAGTTTTAGAAAGAGAAAAAATTTGCCTTTTTTTTTTTTTTGGAATGACTATATCAAATCAAGGGGAAAAAAAGCTTTCAAACAAAAGCAGCTGCAGCTAAGAGAAGCAAAGTGCAAAGAGCATAAAACACATTTTTTCTGTTCCTGTTTGTGATTTCATGTTGGGATTATAATAGGTCATACCTAGCTGCTACTGAAACATGGTCCAGGGAGCAGAAAGAGATTCAATTAATGAAAAAAATGGCCTCTGGCTGGTTAATCGACACACAAGTCTGTTTTCTAAAAGCTTGTTCAGACCCTCTTGTTCTCAGAACAGCCTTTGGACAGAGCCTGTCTTGTTCAGATTGCAATAGGTTAATAACAATATTGAGAAAGACTAGCACTTTGCTAAGATAATTATGCATTAGCTAAAAGAGAGGATCGTTTCAGCCCATTAAAATGAACTCTGTGTAACAGAGCATTACCGCTCCACTCTTCTGAAAGTAAACATTTCAGCATTCACAATGTTAGCTGTCAACAGTGGAAAGTGGAGAGAGTGGAGAAAAACCAGAGCCCACCATCAGCCCTGGAGGGAGCACATTTCATCTCTTTATTATGGTGCTGGCAAAGAGCAGTTCAGAGATGCTGGCTTGATTCTGCGGTGTTGGATGCCTCAACCTTCAGATACAGCGAAGCTGCTCCCGCTCAGCTGAATGAAGCTTGCGGGACTGCTCCTGTGCCTGCATTTTTGATGTAGGTCTGCAGGAAGATTGGAAACATAACTAGCAAAGCTATAGGCTGGTGAATCTGTAGGAAAAGCTTGTTGCTGTGTAAACGGTCAGATAGTTTCCTGTGGAAGTTACCCCCACTGATAGCCCATCAATGAAGAAAAATTTTCAGGCCTATTTGCCCCCACACCGGGGCCCATATACAGAATGACTTTGAGCAGTTTCCTTCCCTATTGCACCAAATGGAGAGCACCAGGGCAGTTAGGTGCCAAATTAACTATGAAACACCTTAATATCTTTGTAAGTCTGTTCCAAGGCYATGTTCTCCATGGGCTTCACCGGTGTTCCTTAATCTATTAATGGCAGTGAACATTATATACACACTACCTACACCAGGCACAACAGAATCAAGAAGCTTCCTGCCAGATAGGTCTCTTAAGGCAAGCTATATTTTAGTCTTAATATGTGGTATTCCAGGTAGTGATGTACCTTTCACAGAAAGGAAGTTTGCACATTGGGCTTTTTCCTTCTTGCCATTGCTGCTGCTTTGCTCTATTCATAGTTATTCTCCTGTGAGCTGCCTTCAGCAAGTCTCAGCTTGATCCTTGGGCAAGGCTCATATCAGGAGCTGCGAATCACCCACAGCCACTGCCCTCTGGTCCAGCCTGATATGAGACGCCCAGGCGCAGGGCTCGAGGATGGCAGGGCTTGAGGGCAGCAGCAGTCTCCTGGCTGGTTTCTTGGGTGGTAGGTGAGAAGAAGTTATCAGCAGAGGCTTTCCACTGACTTTGGGAGCTTTGGCTCCAGCCCCCAGCACCAGGTTTGTGCTGTGGTGATATGAAAACATCATGGTTCTTTATATGATGGAAGAGCCTCACTTCTTAATCATGATGTGATAGGAGAGGAGCCCCTAAAAACAATATATTTTGCCCCATCAGTTAAATTTGTGGTAGAACTACTTATCTGTGACCAAATTAGTTTAGTAAGGCAAATATAAATTGAGCTCCTTCTGGTCTTCACACCTATCAAAATTAGAGAGGAAGTTAAAGACAGGCTATCTATCTGAGTTACTGCACTACTAAAACAAGATTCCCTCTCCTTCTCCCCTCCCTGCAATATGCTTAAGGCCTTGGCAGCAATTTCAATGGGACAAGTAATTTTTCCCTGCCTCTGTTTCAACATTGTCCCCTTGAGCAACAGTGAAAGATATATCATATACCAGTTGAACATGGGAAAAAAAATCTCTAAATACATGGCCCTACAGTCTTTCATAGTGTTGAATACAAGGGCCATAAACACAGGCTCTGAAGATCCCTTTTTTACATTTTTTTTCCTATTGACATGTCTTTAGTCCTTGTCTCAATTTCTCCTTAAGCATGAAATGGGGAAGACTGTCTCAGCATTTTGGTTAACATGTTAAATAATAACACAAGGCTTTGTATATATACACACACATATCCATATCCATATATAAGTATGTGTGTGTGTGTGTGTGTGTATGTGTGTGTATACACACACACACACACATATGTATGTGATGATACTGCTCATGCTGCCAGCAATGCAGCAGCCCTTGAAACATGTATCCAGTCACTTCCCCACATTTGGGGGAACATTCTAGTCCATGAACAAAGCAAAAATGCCATCAACTAGTTTGCTGTTTTCTCACAACAGGGAGAAAACTGTCTGTAAACACCTAGAGAGGGATAAAGTTACAATGTGGCACTGCGCAGTAAAACATGTCCTCAGCTCTGCCTAGTGAGAGATGCATGTGGCAAGCGTGTGGGCAGAGCTGTTTATGTATGTGCCAGATTCTCAGATTGTCTGGTGGTGAGATGAGGACCGGCTTTACACAGCCTTGCCATTCTTTAATGAGATTTTATTGCTGTAATTTATTATAGGCGAGCAGAACTAGGTGTTTGTTACAGAGGTACCTAATACCTGTTGTGTTCAGTGAGAGTTACACACCCCATGACTGTGGATGGACTCCTACACAGTTACAAGAGTTTTCATAGACTGTTCAGAGTCAAACTGGTTCACCAAGTAAATACACACTTCCCTTCCACTCATAGCCACCAAAGCATTAACGCTTTTAAATTACATTTACAGAGAAAACAGCGCTAGCCCTATAATTGTCTGCATCAAAATCTATTTATTTAGAGAAGCTGATTATTATTCAGCTGGTATCACTAACAGTGATGTAGCAGAGAATTGCCACCATATTTCTGCTTTTGAATTAACAATCAAAGAACAATCATCACCATTATTATTTATTGCTGTTCAAATGCTCCGAGGTTAGCTTGTTTACAAGTTTTGTAACTAAAGAACCAGAGACTTCTGTTTATTTTCCACCAAGTGAACTTACAGGGAAAAGCACTTTTTAAAACACTTTTCYGTCTCAGGAAGCCTGGGGAGGGTATTGTGATAATTACTTATTATAGGTTAAATAATTAAAAATACTTGTCTCTCCTGCCCCACTCTCCATTCTCATTGTACTTTTTCTTTCATAAAAAAACTAATTTTATCAATGCTTTATATAGTCTTTTGATTAGAGCGTTAGCATGTTAATAAATGCTGGCTACCGTTTAAAAAATGTTCTACACTCTGTGAATAACAGATTATAGATGAGCCCAAGCACTGCACATAAAATGCTGTAAGTGTTTATGAGCCATTTTTAAGCAATTTATTATTGATCAGGAAGGGAGGGAGGAAAGACACATTTGTTAAAATCTGTGAATCATGTAGTAATCCTTTCTAAAGGTTATTAAAGACTCAGTTAGAAATTAGGAGTGAGCCCTTGGCTGTTCAGCAGTGGGCTCTCTGGATGGCCGCTGATACCATCACACCAAATTCCTGGCCACCTTGGGATACCCTTGGGTGTTGTTAACCTGTCAGGCTGTAGCCTGATGTAGCTGGTTGCTCCAGTTTTTAATCGTCTGTTCCAACTGCTCTTCATAGCAATGGCTTTACTTCGTGGCTAGCAGTTCATCTTGATTTCACATGCTTTTGGCACTTCCCCTTAAGAATTGCCATGTTCTTTTTCTTTGGTTTGCTCTCTGGCTAAATCTTTTCCCCCCCCCTTTTGTGTTTCTCCTGCTCCTCTTCTCCCCAGGGTGAATGTTCGCAGAAGTGCTATGACATCTTTGTGCTGGAGACAGTGTGCGTGGCTTGGTTTTCATTTGAGTTCCTCCTGCGCTCCATCCAGGCGGAGAACAAATGTGCTTTCCTGAAAACCCCGCTCAACATCATCGACATCCTGGCCATCTTGCCTTTCTATATCTCTCTCATTGTGGATATGGTCTCCACCACCAAAAACAGCAGCAAGCCTGGCGGGGGAGCTGGCAACAAGTACTTGGAGCGAGTGGGCCTGGTGCTGCGCTTCCTGCGGGCTCTGCGCATCCTGTACGTGATGAGGCTGGCACGGCACTCACTGGGGCTGCAGACTCTTGGGCTCACCGTGCGCCGGTGCACCAGGGAGTTTGGGCTCCTCCTGCTCTTCCTGTGCGTGGCCATGGCCCTCTTCTCTCCTCTGGTGTACTTGGCTGAGAGCGAACTGGGAGCCAAGCAAGAATTCACAAGTGTCCCCACCAGTTACTGGTGGGCCGTGATCTCCATGACGACTGTCGGCTATGGGGACATGGTGCCTCGTAGCATCCCGGGACAGGTGGTAGCCCTGAGCAGTATCTTGAGCGGTATTTTGCTGATGGCTTTCCCAGTCACTTCCATCTTTCATACCTTTTCCCGTTCTTACAGTGAGCTAAAGGAGCTGCAGCAACAAGCAGCCAGCAGGCAGATGCGCCTGCTAGAAGAGAGTACCAAACTCCCTGATGGTGACAGCTCGCAGGGACTCAGTGTCTCATCCCCTCCAGATGCTGCTGTGGAGGAGGTTTGGTCAGCAGTGAACCAAGAAGCCAAGAAAAGTTGTTGACTGAACAGCTGAAGACTTGAAACAGCAGCGCAAGAAGCAGCAGACAAGAGGGGTTTTCAGTTCTGCGAGAAGAGCCTCCTGAACTGTGTAAGTTAGGGGCAGACCCAAGAGTTTGCCCTTAATGAGCAACTTTCGATCATAAGGACCCACTCAAAAGTGTCCCTAGAAACTCCATCATGTACAGCTCTGCTCCATCACTATTCGTAGGGCATTTCTTTTCTATTGAGCAACTATTTTTGGCAACCCGCAAGGAGCCACTGTTGAAAATGTCCAGCCAGGGGAACATAACTTGAAGCACAGCGCGGTCGAGCTGGTGCCGTTTGGCAGCGCAGTGAGCGTGTCACCTTCTTGCCGCTCGGTGCCGCTCGGTGTCTAGTGTGCCACATGAGGGGTGCCCAGCTCACGGACCCCCAGCACTGGGAATTTGTCTCGGCAGCTCTGGCAAGGAACACAAACCTCAGACAAGTTGAGGGGCACCGTGGAGGGGAGGGGTGCAGCAGCAGGGCAGAAATATCCCTATTCCTTTCTTTTCAATAGGGACTTGTTTTCATCTTTTTTTCATAAACCAGGCACCACAGCCTGGGCAGTTCTGACTTGTGCGCTAGCTCCATATGTATTATTTAGCAAATACGCATATTTACCACAGTAAGCTTTGTATCTTAGCCCATGACAGAAATATACATAGACAAGCTTCCTAACTATGGTACCGAATGTTAACTTGTTTTATTTTTTTTCCTTTGTTCACAGTTGAATATAACAAGTATCTTTACAAATCACAACATTTCTCCACTTTCTTTTCATTCTTTCCATCTCTCACATATAAAAAAAAAAATGTATTTAACAGATGCCTAAACCTCAAATAGACACAGTCCAAGAGGGGGAAGATGATGTTAGGACAGCAGTGACTCTCAACTCTGCATACTCATCCTCCGCAGTGGTGGTTGCAGTGACTGCAGTCCCATGCAAACGGGAACAGTCCAAACCCATTGAAGTCCATGAAAATCCTTCAGTGGGCTCTGGCCCAAGCTGCAGCGTAGCAGCTGTGTCCTACGTTAGGGAATAATCTTCTTTTTTTTCCTACTTAGAAAAAGATAATCCTGTCATCTAAAGATTAAGATTATTGTTCTGGCTGTCCCTCCTAGTTCTCATATCTAAACGTTTATGATGTCAATTTAAAGGGAAAACAAATCATATGGTAGCATTGTATGTTTGTTTTTATACTGATGCAAATCTTGTGAGCTCTCCAGCCCTCTACCTTATGTTGTTCCTCCTTGGAAGAGCTGTGTGGCTGGTTTAAGGCAGTGTGTTGTGTTCATCTTTAAGTATTCCTAGAAGTGGGATGCGATTCAGGGAAAGAAGGAAACGGCACGCACCCACCTCATTTCCCTGTGCTTCCGTTTGTATTAGACGAGCTGTAGGAACAACCATGCAGTGTGGCTCTTCTCACTCTCCCACTGTCAGGAACGGAACAAAAGCGGATGCCTTGAAGGGGGGCAGGCAAAGGTTTGGGGTTTGTTTGTTTATTTTTTTTCCCTTCGGCATATGTTATAACACCAACACTACACTAGCAAACTCTCATATTAAGCCATTCCTCATAGGAACAGCACAAGGGAAAATAAAATGTTATGCTTTATTTTGGCAAAACCTGGAAGCTTTKTTGCTACATGGTTACCTCTGGAGCTGCTTGGGATTTGGGTAGGGGCGGGGGAGCTGGTGTTAGTCCTCGCTGCTGTAAAGCCACTCGTTCCTGCAGACCAGCCAGGGGCCAGTGCCACTGGCCCTCTCAGGCCTGTATGAAGCGGCAGTGGTGAGCCCCGCAGTGTGGCCTAGCAGGCAGCACCTGTTTGAGTTAGCAGCGTGGCTGAGCTGGCACCATAGTGGAAGTGGACACACAGCACCTCATTGTCCCACTTGGACTTGCGGCCTCTCAGGCCAAACAGGGGACACACACACACACATGCGTGCACACCCTTTTGCTACCCTGCAAAGGCCACACTGGCTGCGTAGCAGCCTTTGCTTGGGACAGCCAGAGCCATGCTCTGCTGCTTGGCTTTGCAGGGAGGAGAGGGCCTTCTGCCTGCCCTTCCGACGGCAACCACTGCAGAAATGCCCATCACGTGCCCTTTTCCAGGGCTGGCAGAGAGGCAAGGAGGTGCGGGGCTATGCCAGGCTCACTGCCGGGGCTGGATAACACCATTTGGGCCTCAGGACCTTGTGGCCGCTGGTGCTGGAGCCCTGGTATGGTTCCGCTCGCTGCCCTAGCAGAGGGTGCTATAGGAGAGAGCAGCGGCGCCAGGCAGCCCAGAGCTGTACCCTGTGGTCCCTGGGCCAGACACACTCTTGTTACACACCTAGGAGCAGCACATGTGTAACACGCCACACCCCAGTGCTGTGCAAGAGGAAGGGAGCAGAAGACAAGGCCCTGCACACTGCACCTAGGGCTCCGAAGCACCACTTGCACTGAATTACAAGGCCAGCGAATACATCCATTTCGGGGTCCTGCCCACTGTTCATAACCTGCCGCCCCAGTGAGCTAATCTCCTTGTGCCAGGTGAGGAGGGCCAAGCTGTGGTGGCTGCTGCCCAGGCTGACTCAGTCTCCTGGCAAATCAGTACCAGTATTGCATTGCTGTGATTCATGACAGATTTTAATTCTTTTTTTTTTTTTCCTAAAAAAAAAAAAAAAAAAAAAAAAAAGAAAACCCTGACACAGGCATTTGTTGCATTAAGGCATTTTAAAGTTTGGCATCGAGGTGCAGCTTTGTGGCCCACTAAACACAAATCAGTCAAGTGAGCAGTGTGTGTGGGCAAGGCATGGCCGGGCGACAAGAGGGAGCAGTGTGGTTTATGGTGGCGTGCTGGTACCCAGACTTAAGGTGGGAACACCCAGCAGAGTCACCAGGTGAACCCAAAAGTGAAAGCTTTTCGTAGTAGGTATTTTGTGTTTCCTGAACACCATGTGCTATTCAGAGCTACATCTCTGCGATGAACACGGTGATCATGCAGCCATCAATGGTTAGTTTGCACTGAGCGGGCAGCATGCAGCTCATCAAGATGGCAAGGCCCATGAATGACCAGCAGCATTAGTGTATTCTTTAAAGAGACGTGTTGTAGTTGTCTTCCCTGCAGAAAGAAAAGTTTCATGCTCACAATGCTAGCGAATAACCATTAATGAACACCTCTTCTGGCCCTACAATGTGAAAAAACTGCATGGAGACAGCTAACTGCAGCTCAACAGCTGTGTAGAAAAACAAAATGATGGCACACTGTATTACTGCTGTGCTCCATCAAGTTGCTATTGTCCTACAGTAGTGAGTCCTTTATATTTTCAAAAGGCACATAATTAATTCCAGCATGCACAGAATTTTAATAAACTGACAAAACCCACTCGTTATGCTGTTAGTCAAGGTCGGGTTTTTAATAAAGTTTCACTTCATCTATTGAGATGACAGATGAGGAAACAAATTAAACCAGGAACCTTTTAAACAAATTATTTTTGGAAGCTGTGTAAAGTTCTGATGCACAAATTGCTAGACATAAAAGATACCCAGAGGAGAATGAGTTTTACCCAGCAAAGTTGTTGTTATGAATGATGTTTATTACTTTTGATCAGCAGCTGGAGAAATGTTAGTTTTGTTATGTGTGTTTGAGGGGTTTTTTTGTTTGTTTTGACACTGCATACGAATGATTTAAGGGCATTTCTATAACTACAGTAAACACTACACCGCTTCTGCATACATGCCAAGTTTTACACTATCAGGGCCAGAAGCATGGTCTATGGCAGCCCCACAGCAGATGCTTCACAGGGATTAAATTATCTCCTTAGCTCCTGCAGGACTTGCCTCTTACTAGATACAGCCTTAAAAGAAAGTATGAAGAGTTGGAGCAGGAGAGAAAAGATGCGGATAAAGAGGACAATGGGCAGAGAAATCCAGAGTGGTTCTGCTGGCCCATCTGAGGCTAAACAAAACCCTTCCTTTCTGCAGCACAGGTACACCAGCACCTACACAAATCAAATACAAGAAAACTGGGACGCAGACCAAGCAGGAGAGAGGGCCGGAGGTCATCAGTCTGCATCTTCTGTTGGGGCATTTCCAGATGCTGATGTCCACTTGGGATCTGGCTGCTTTATGAGCCTGGGTACAGAGAAATCTGCTCCAGGTTTCTGACTGTGCCTCACATTTTGTTCTAATCCATTTCTTGTATTTGCTGCTGATGTCACATGCATTCAGGCAGTATGTTTATTTATTAGCATATTGTTGAGTTTCACACTAATGTCTTCTTTCTGTTAGAGAAAGTCACCAGCAAAGTCAAAGCTGTCAGTCAGGTCCTTGAAGCCTTCTTGGTGCTCAAGACTAAGCTAAGGATCACAAATTTAAAAAAACAGCATCACTGGGCCAAATTTTGTTTTATAACCCCATGCAAACTAAAAGAGCAGAATCTGAGCTTTGCCTTTTGTCTTAAAATATGTTTTTAATTGCTTCTAACTGCATGTGTAGATACATACACCCAAACACACAAGAATGGCATTTCTGCCTGAGCTTTGCTCTGTGGAGCTGCAGCTCAGGGCACTGGCCTTCCCTACAGGGGCCAAGGGAGAGCAGCGCCCCTGTCTCCAGGGCCAGCACAGCCAGCGCTGCACCAGCCCATGGGACAACGGTCCTGCTGCTCATCTCTGTGCTAGGCTGGTGCAGCCTCAACATGCAGCCAGGAGAGCTCCTTTACTGAAGAGGCTCCCAGTTTTTTCAATTAGGATCAGTCTCACCATGAGCTTCCCCTCAGTGAGAGCCAGAGCAGCAGCTGGTAACACTGGTAGTATTTGGGGTAGACAGTGCAACCACTATGAGCGATGGGCACGTATAGTCTCATCTGTCATGGGAACTGCCTGGCCCAGTGCCCCCCGCTGTCTCTACAGCACATAAACCATAACAGAGCAGGCAGTTTTATGCTTTACTCCCACACCCTCCTATTTCCCTCCTACTGGCCTCCAGGCTCCACTGCGTTTCCTCCCTCTGCCCTCCCGGGTCTCAGTCTTCCCTGCCTCCACTCTAGGAGTCTCTCCCATCAGCCCCTTACTTGTGCGAGTTCGGTCGCTCCCACCTCTCCTCCTCCCTTCCCAAATCCCCTGCTCCTGTGCCTGAGCCTCTCCCCTCACCCACTCCCTTCTCCAGCTCCCCAGGCACTGAAAGCAGCAACAGCGAACCCCCCAAAGCAGCGGAAACAGCCAAGCTGCTGCTGGCTGTCCCACGCCGTGCCCAGGGGCAGCCGCACGCCACTCGTGAGGCTGAGCCCAGCTTTCTTGGCTTGGCTCGCGTCCTGAATTGGTCTGCTCCTCTTGCACACATGGCCAGTCGTGAAATGACGCATCCAGATTCCTCATCTTCCTTGTGGACGCTGAGAAAAAGCACGTCCCTCAGTTGCGTCTCATCGTTTGTACTTTTCCTAATGTGACCTCCTTACACAATTTGCATGGTTGTTTTTTTTTAAAAAGCTACATAATAATCTTTTAGTAATTTCTTTTTATACTGCGAGCAACACAAGCATAAAAGGGTTAAGTAACCTGGAGGATAAGTTCACCCCAGAAAGTATGGTAGAGCTGGGGATAGAAACAAGAAATCCAGATTCTGTCTTGCATCATGACCTCAGGACAACTTACACTTTGTGCTTACCCACTCAGCATGAGAAAGGAAGCATCCTAATTATTTCTACAATGTTCTGGATCAGATGAGCTGTAAGAGTTAAGAAACAAGTATCTTAGGTCTGAACAAAACAAAGCAATGCTACGATTTATATATAACAGATTATTTTTATTGTTAAAAAAATCACTGCAACTGACAGAAAATAAACTCCATGAAATGTGCCATACATTCAAAGAGATGTATTTAAAGTAATTGATTTCTTAATTCTCTGAGGTGATCATTGATACAGATATTTCCTGGCAAAAAAGAAAAATGAAGTTCTGTAACATTTTGTCTCTAAAGTATCTTATCAGATGAGGTTCAAGAGTTCCTGGCCAAGTGTCCAACCTTGCTGAATGCCATATGCAGAAAATGATTTTAGACATTAGTTCACTGGCTTCTCTTCCAGCATTTGCAGTTCTGGTATGAATGAGGCTCATTTGCAGAGCTTTCAGGTTTTGGTACTGGTAACAGACTTAAGAATCTGCACAGTGAAGAGTCCCAAGTGGAAAAAACAACAGTTTTCTCCTCAGTAATACCTGTAGTTCAAAGCCAAAGAGGTGACCAAGTGCGTGCACTCGCAGGATAAACTATAACATACAGAAGCATATTTCTTAACAGCTATTTATTTCTTATATCCCCGTTTCATAGAATGTTAGAAAAAGACCACCATATACAAAAATCTTATCATTACAAGTTATTAAAAAGAAAAAAAGGAAAAAACTTCAGACCATTAAAACACACAAGAAAATGTTCATCTGCATACAGTAGAAATACAATCCTCATCAAAGCAGCATACCAGCAAGGCCAGTTGTTAAGTACATTTTCAATTAAAAAAGACAAAAGCCCAGATGTTCTTATAACACAACCAGAACATTGGAGAAAAGAGAGGAATAAAACATTCATAGCTTGCTATGCTGGGTACATCATCTTTGTAAGGTCACTTCAGGCCTAAAAGAGTATGGTATCAAACCAAAAGCACAGAGCCAGCATCTAGCCCAAGCCCACCGTGCCTGGCCCTCGCACACAGCGAGCATCTCTCTTGGGCTCTGCATCGGGGCTGTGACTGCCCAGGGACGCCCCTTCCTCCACCCCAGCAGCGCCCCCCCACAAAGGGCAGCTCAGCCAGCACCTTCGAGTCTCCTCAGCCCTCTGCCCCCAGCACATCAGCTCCAAAACCAAATCGCACGTGTGGGGGGAGCCCCCATGTCAGCTCAGGGCCGACCGGGGAGCAAGAGGGGTGAGGGTCTGTAAAGCAGCAGAGGGCCAGCCCCATCTTCCCTATCTCAGGGCAGACGTGCCCACACAAGCATGCTGCCACAGCCTGCTGCGGCTTCCCCTGCAGAGGACACTTTGCCACCAGTGAAGACAGTCCAGACTCGGACCATGAGATTCCCAAATAAAACAGGATAGGGAAAGTACCTAATTTACACACTGAAGCTGTTAAACCTCAGACTTGCTGCCGTACTTAAGAAAGCATGAACTCTTGCGCTATTCTTGGAGGGAAAAAATGGTTCTCAAAACTCTCTCCCAGCTCTAACACCTTGTCTGTGGTCACACAGGATTCATCTGGCAGTAGCGAGCGAGTCTCGCACAGAAGACAGCAGGGCAGGCGTAACCATTCCTGGGACTAAGCATCTTGCTGTAGCTGTCTCCTACCAACCAAGGGAGTTTCATTATGGCAGCTGGCAGGAGCCCAGGGCCTTGGTCACAGCCCCCTGTGGGCTGCTCACCACCTGCAGCCTCTAGACACACACACTTCTCAGAAAGGGCGCAGTGACCTAACGCTGGCAAGTATCCATTATAGACAACATTTATATTTATTAATAAACTCTGCTCTTTTAGCCTTTTCAGTCTCTCGGTCCAACTACAGACTGTTCATTTAAGAGTCTGGAAGATCTTAAGCAGCAGAAAAAGGAAAACGCATACTCCATCCCTGTTGGGTCAATGCAAGAGATGCCCCAAAACATAAACTGGGCTTATTTGGCATTAAACAAGATGAGCGTGAACCTCAGCTTCAACAAATCAAGTTGTTAGATGCTGGTCCTACTCTATAGCATATGATCTTTTCTCCATCTCAACCTTTTTCATTCCCCCCTCTGAGGCAATGAAAGTAGGGTTGCTTCCATCTTTGTGGCTCTCAACTGTCATCTAGAAATACTCACCTGGCAATACTGGCAACACACATCTACTGGCCCCTTGGTTTGCAATGGGCATGCTACAGCCCAGCTCTGTCCTGTGCACCGCTGCAGGATCAGAGTTGCACCCTGAGCGCAGGGTGGGCTATTCCCAAACCCCCCATTTCAAAGCAACACTATCCAAGAGCCCCTCCCGCAGTCTCCTGTTCGCTTCTCCTTTTGGCTGAACGCGTGGACTATCTGTGTCTGTTTTAGTTTTGGCTACAGCATCACCCATACTCAGACCCCCTACATCACCGTGATGTGTTCACCTGCCACACTGATCCCGCAGTGGGGGTGAACACCTACCTTCTGCTCTTTAGCGCACTGATGCTTTATACTGCCTGGGATTGATTCATTTCCATCGTCCCCCTCTTTGCAGGGCCTCCCTCCCTCCCTCACTTTCTCTGCTCACCAGACAGCCTTCTTAAAGAAAAAAAGAGAACTCCTGCATTCGCTCTTCTTCCTACATCGTGGTGATACTGAATGCTAACATATGCCACAAACTTCCTGCCAATGTACAGACTTTATATTATATAAATAGGTAAAAGCTTCAGGCAAAATATCCTATAATTTCTGTGGTGTAACATTTTTAAATAGCATTAAAAACACAAAACATCCAGCCCTTGTGATTAAATATACAAACATATGTGAATTGATAAGGCTCGTAGGTACATATGCAAAAATAAAGTGCCCCTCCCCCCACCAGGAACCCGGTCTGTACAGCAAAGCCGGAAAACAGAGAGAGCAAGTTATTTAAACCAAAACCTCCAGAACTGGAATTGTAGCCTGATTTCCAATCCTTATTCTCATTTCTGCTTTCAACTCGGCAACGCAGGAGTATTTACAAATGGAAGAGGAGCTGCCACAGGTGACTCTGCAGCACTGCTGACCTGCGGCCCGTCCAGCCGAGCACCTCACAGGGCCTTGGCGCTGGCAGGGTGCACAGGGTGGGACATGGGCTTCTGAGGGTAGGAACTGTACAAGTAAACCTGCAGCAGGATAGCAATGTCCACAAAAACCTGGAGAAGTCCGCAGATGGAGAACTGGAAAGGGGCCTGATTCAGGATAAAGTAAACAGTCTTGAAGGTGTCCCCACTGGTCCACATCAGCACCATCTTGACACTAAAAGACAGAAAAGAAGGGGAAAATGTAACCGAAGGGAAGGACTTGGACTGTGAGATCAGCCGTGATGGAGGATGCAGTGTCTGTCTGCATCAGCAACGGTTTATACTGAACAGTGGGCTGAAACTGCTCTCCGCAGGGTACGCAGCTCGCCCAGCCAAGACACGCAGCGCTGCACCGGGAAGGCAGCATCAGTGTCTCTGCCCCACGGCCTGCAGCGCTCTCAGCTCAGCAATTACTGCTCCAAACGCCCATGGCTGTGAAGGTATCCAGCATCCAGAGATCCCCAGCTCGGATGTTCACCCCAGCGGTGTTCTGTGAATGTGACTGCCACATGCTGACAACGCTGACTGTGAAACAAAGTAACATGCTGCAAACCTAAAATCAATTCACTTCAGTAGTTATTTCTTGAGCACGTGACTTTGTGCTCATGCAAAGCGAAGTATCACATGCACACGCTCTCTCATGCATGCACACTTTTTTTTTTTTTTAGCATTTATTGAAACAAACACAAACCTTCTGACAGATAAAAGAAACCATTTCTTATTACAGAAGAAACAAAACCAAAAAACCCAGAAGACACAAATTGTCCAGTAATATAGAAAGAGGGGGAAATGACATGTCTGCAGCTATTTATTGGAAGACTGAACATAACTAAGGATTTTTATCAAGGGCACAGATCAAGAGCAATGCCCAGACTTCCTTTTAATAACCATCTTTGCTTTCATCTTGCTGTCTCACTGAGCCATCCCCTGTCCTGCAATCCAGCTCCTCCCCTCCTACATCAGCAGAAATCCTGGGGAATAGAAGCAAGTTCTTCAAACTTTGCACAAACCAGTTTTCTTCAGTGTCTTCAATGAAATGTGAAGAACAAGTTCCTGAAGGCTGTTTCTGAGTTTCGTGTACTTTAACTGGAGAGCTTTTTAAGCAGCTGGATAAGCGGTAGTGGACAGAAGCTTTGTAGTTCACAGCATAAGCATTGCACATGATTTGTCATAATTATGAACACTTACGCCTTGCCAGCCAGCACTGATTCCAGTTCATCAAATGCAGTCATGCACATGCAGTAGGGTAGGACTTAATGTTCATTTCTCAAGTATTCTACAGCTAGGACAATCTGTATTTTGAACACAATTACACAATGCTAGTGCAAGCCAAAACCTGCAGTCCACACTCTCCCCATATAGGAAAAGCAGCCAAGAGTGTCAGTTTGTACCGACCCATCACATCACAGAAACATAAGCCTTTTTTTGTAACTCATGCCACATGACCTGCCAAAGAGACTGTTTGTGTGGAAGTGCAAGCAAGGACATCGAACTGAGGGAGGAATCATTCCAGGTCCAAGGTCATTCTGAAAATGTAAATAAATAATCAGAAAAGGAGGAAAACAACCGCTGAGCCCACACAGTCATTTGTGCTCCATGCACAGAGCCTGCGCTGCCTGCCTTGCACGCGCTGCCAGTCACACTGAGTCATGTTATGCCACACTTGCGGGAGGTTTACACATGCATGTGGTGGAGGGGTTGCTTGGTTGCTTTTAATTAGGAAGGGCAATAAACTCCAAGGGTAATAAACTGGCACTTGCTTGCAGGCAGCCAGCATTACTCCTCCTTGTAATGCTAAGCTTACCAATGTTTGCTGGGCAGCTGATCACAATTTAATTGTGACTCAGTCCTGGCATGGTTGGAGACCTTCACTAAAAGCGAAGCACATGCTAATCCTGGCAGGTCAAACTAAACATTCTCTGTCCTCAGAAATGCAGTTCAGGGAGGCCACATAAGGTTTGAGTAGGAGCCTTAATATACAATGGCTATTTGCCACATATTCCACGTGGAAAAAGCTAGCAGGGTTTTAAAAATGACCAAGCGTGCGGTAAAGATATGGAGGAGAAAGCACACACTGTCAGAAGGTTTATAGTCCACAACAGGGTTTAATCTCCCAAAGAAGAAATAATCACTGGGGGAAACCTTTTGGATACGTGCAGTTCAACAGCGCCTCATGAGCCAAGCCCACCTCTGGCAGTCTTATGTGCTGAGATGAGTTTGCCAAAGCAAACTCTGGATTTTTACTAAGCCGCCACCTGTGAACTTGACAGCTTACAATGCTGATTTAGTAATTTGGTGCCTGCTCCCACATCTGTTGCATGTTCCAGAGCCCCTTTCTTCAGCTGGTATGTCAGACACTGAAGGAAATCAGCATCATCCCTGGGATGTTCACTAGGACATGGCACAACGCTCTGTACAGAGGTACATCCCAAGCTGTCCTATACTGTATTTTGGCAAAAGTGATTTAAAAAAAAAAAATAGTACTGGATAGTTTAAAAAGCTACCACCACCAGTCTGCCACTGAATCACAAAATACACATCCTTCCTCTGTCCAGTAGGTTAGACAAAAGAGCAGGAGAAAACCTGCAAATTGCCAGGCTACCATAAAAACACAAAAAAAAAATATATAAAATAGATGTTCCAAACATCTTAGTATTGCAGCTGCATCTAAGTCCCCAGAACCCAGAGGCCCACTTAATGCGAACGAGTGAGTGTGGGAGGGCTGGCCGCTCGCGCTCCTCCACTCCTCATCTTGGCGGAGGAGAGACTGTGAGAGGACAAAAGCAGCAAGCGCAGCACAGACCTACAGATGTGTCACAAAAAACAGCTTGGCATAAAAACGGGGACAGAGTTGGACAAGAAGCGAGAAGAGACGATGAGGAGCCCAGGAGGAAAGCTGAGGAGACATCAGAGGAGCAGGGAGAGCTCAGGTGAGAAGGGAGCAGGAAAAAGATGCTGGGATGGGGTAGGAATGAGAGGAAATGGAAGAGGACTTGGGACTTGGGCAATGAGTCCTTTGGAAGGGCCTGAATTTGGGATGGACCAATGGAGGACTACAGCTGTGACAAGGGCATTCAGGGTGAGGCAAGAAACAAGCAGAAGAGGTGTGTGCCGGCCCAGGATCCCAATCTCATCACTGTAATGTTTGTAAGCATCTCTGAATGCCTCCCAGTGCTGTCCCCAGTTAAGCACGTCTCATCCCCCCCAGTGCCCCTCAGAGAAGGGAGAACCACAACCGCTGGCAGCTCCCCTGTATCGTGGCCAGCATCAGCCTGCATGCGCTATCTGCAAGTTTTAGCCCACTGATAAACCTGACGAGTAGCTGTATGGCATCTCTGGAGAGGGAATACAGGGCCCCCCAGTATCATATCCCAGGCCCACGTTTTTAATTTCCAAGCACTGGAATACAGTAGCAATGGTCCTGCCCTCTTATTTTAGCTGTGCCATTGCCTGCTTCTTGCTGCACACACAGATGCCATTTGCAATAACAACTATGTGTGCGTGATTATGCATGACTGACTCATGGATACAGCACCATCACTGCTGTTGTACTTCCAGGTATCATGTCAGGATGCCACATATAGGATAGAAAAGTCAGCTTTTTCTGCAGGTTTTAAATGTTGCGCATCACTTGGGGAGGAAAGGAATTTCTTATATTTATTCTTATTATTTGGGGAAGAAAAGAAATCAACCAACCAACCCTAGGCAGATCGGGTGCCACCACTGCCATCTTACCTGCCTAGAAGGAGAAAAGAGCAGAGTATCTGTGCAGACCAGGAGGATTTTGTTGCCTAAAGAAACAGGCTTATTTTGGTTCATTSTAGGGAAGGAGGAGGAAAAAGGGGAGAGCACCTCTGAGTGCTTCCTCCACAGCTCTATCATAGCCTCCATTGCAGAATGAAGCTCCACTCCTTTCCTGCAAGACGCACGGGGCACATTTGACAAGCCACCAATATGCCAAAGGGGGCAACCCACAAGTCCCGCAGCTTTCTTTTCCTGCAGGACTCTGCACACCATATGGTAGAGGACAGGTACATGCAGGGTCACACAACAGCACGGGCCTTCCCAGAGAGCCTCTCCATGTAGCAGAGGCTCCAGTGCTGGCTGCTGATGGAGAAGGAGCCTCTGGGGCAAGGCTGAGCACCCTGCAGGGCTCTGGTCCTCAGCCRGCCATGTGCCAGATGCCACCTCCTGACAGATCACAGCACCTCAGGGCATGTCTGGCCCTGGGTGTCACAGCGCAAGAGAAACTGCTGTGCTGTAAGTGTGGACGAGGCTTTGCTGCAAAGCCGCTCTGGGCAGCCCTGGCTACGCAGCAAAACAGGGGTTAGGTGTGAATGAACTGACACCCCGCCTGCGCTAGCCCAAAGCTAAACCAGAGACGCGTGGAAAGCAGGAAACGCTCACCTAGTCCCGGGGAAGGATACAGTCAATCAGGCCAGTGCAACGGCCGTTTTGCCCTTAGCACCAACACACGAGCGGGTTAGGGGCAGCGTGAGGGGTGAGCGGTGCCGTGGAGCGATTTGGGAAGGCAGAAAGAAACAAATGGCGGCATTTGGTGCTGTGACAATGGAGATACCAACTCCAGGGACAGGAGGCGGCAACTGCGCTGAAATAGATGGTATTGCCAGAGGCTGAAGCAGACTTGCAATAAAAATAGCACTTCCCAGCAATGTAAATCAGTACTGCAGTATCCAATGACAACAAATCCCCTAAAAACAAGCGTCTTCCTTACAGCTGATCTCATTACAAGGAGCTGCTAATGTAGCAACAGCCAGTGTCAACTCTGCGTAAATTGTAACTGACCAGAGAAGAAAATCGGGTATTTTTCAGCTGCTCTTAAAATCTGAAAGAGCACTTATTTATTGTGCTATTGGGATCAGTTCTCCAAAAGACACCATAATTTCTTATCAGAGAAACACTAGACAAGGGGTGGGCTGCCAAATGCTGTTTTTTAACATAGTAACATAAAATAAATTCCCTACAGCACTGATATTTTGTGCCACGGATAGTAGATTTCATAAAGGCACTGTACCAACCTTTGTTTGCTAAGTAAGTAGCATGCTGGAAAACAGCATTCATTTTTCTCAAGAAACAACTTGCTTCAGTTTCCTTGTATCTTGTGTATTAATTCTATAGTGACAGCAACCAGAAGTAAGAAACATCTATTAGTGCACCTTATCTATGGTCAGCCAACAAAGCATAATTAAAAAAAAAAAAAAAAAAAAAAAACACTCCTGAAATTACTCAGGTATAGAAACAGTTTGTAAAGTGTCTTAAAAAAGAAACTTTCCATTGCTTCACTTTGAGTAATTGTATTACAGGCTGGATAATTTACAGAACAATGAGATTAGCCAGATGCTTAGGCTCAAACCCTTTAATTCAGAACAAATTCTACTCAAATCAAAGCTTTTTAGCTTCTTCATTCCTTCTGCTCAGAGTCTGGCTGTGACAGCCTCAAGTCCTTGATCTTCCATTGAAGTCTTTGCATATTCTGCTGTGCATTAGCCAGTTCTTGTTCATTATACCTTTCTTCTTCCTTCACCCGAAGGAGTCAAGACTACAGAAAAACCCCTRTGTTGCAAAAGAATGAGGCATGAAGCCTCCTCTCCTCCCTGTGGTATCACCCTGCCTTAAAACTAGTGGCAACCATCCATCAAAATAACTTAGAGTCGCACGTTAGCAGAGCTGCAGAGTCGCAGTCTGCAGAACAGGAGCTGGTACTTAGCACAAACCTACACAGAAAGCAAGATACGGCAGGACTTGCTTCCTGTTTGCTCTGTAGATTTTCTCACATCAATGTTATGACTCTGCATGTTTGTAACAACACACAAACCCAAAAATATACTGCAAGCTGGAAGACACAGGGAGAATCAGACACTAGACAGGGACTTCCGCTGAGAAATTCTGTAGTGGTTTGACCAGACATAGTGGCACAAATAGCACTAAGAGGTACATGTTGCCCTCATGTAATTACATCCTGGATTCAGTCGCAAACCGAGCGCTAACTGTGCTCAGACAGTCAATGAACTCAAGAATCCCAACGGTTATTTCTAATAACAGAAAAGGGAGTGTAATTTATTGACCTTTATCTACTTTAAAAGTTGGGGTTTTCTTCCTTCTATCCCAAGCAAGTGGAGCCAACAAGAAGAAAAACAGCTTGGACTCTCTGTTCAAGAATCAGGGGAAGGTGACCACAGCTTCCCAGAATCATGGCCAGGTACTAGACCAAGACCCAGGCGATACTGGATTCAAAAATCTGCCTTTATTTAGATTCTCATAATTTGAGGCATTTGTTCATATATTGGCACCTAGTTCTTTATATGACTGGGGACATAAAAGCAGAATAAAATCATTTAAGAGCTGACAAGCTGGTATCCCCTTCAGGAATAAGGTCTACATCGGAACAGCCTGTCAATGAGTATTTTGAACACTACATTTGGTTTTGGGAAGCGAGGAAGAGGGGACAGAAGGTATCTCTCTTGCAACCTTTTAAGCTGTTACCTCCCACAGCCCATTTGCATGGGAATGTTTGGAAGAGGAAGCAGATTCAGTTATAACATCCTGACTTTGGAAAACTTTCAGCTCCCATTTGCAGCTCCAAAATAGTCTACTTAGAGAAGACAGCAAGTATCCGTAACACTGCACTTCAGTCAGAGGCTGGCCTGCCTTCAACAGTGAAATGCAGATCAGAAAACAGGAAGCCTGAATGCCATGGTATTTTTAACACTGTACAAAACAATACAAAAATTAATAAATACAGCATTGGTTCCTCACAAAATGCCATATCGCTTAACAAAAAAAGGAGTTCTTCTGATGCTAACCAAATTCTTTAGCCTGCCAAAAACTATATATATATATATATATATATATACATGGAGACAAAAAAAAAGCATTACTCGATATTGGGACCAGATATCCAAAGGGAAGGGTCTGAAGTTTGAAATCTAGGAATCAAATGTGCATATGCTAAGACAGGTCTTTTTGTATGAGCAAGCATCGATTTTGTTTTTAAATACTGTGCAGCCAGCTGAGAATCCAGGCATGAAGCTGCCCTCCCGTCCTACATGCTCTGCCCTGGCAAGCGTGTGCCTTACATCACTTTTGAGCAATTTCTCCAACACTGGAGCGGCGCTGACGCTCTCCAGAGGGAGCTGTTTGTCCAGCCCCGCACGGCTAGGAGGAGAGTTCAGAGGAGCATGCAGRAAGAAAGACATCCAGCATTTATTTTGGATTGCTGAAGTTGCATTAAAGCCATACTCAGGAGTAATGGATAGCACAGGGCGCTGCATCCTTCTGAAAGCTTCTCTAATTTGCAAGGACTATTTTGCAAGAATAAGCAGATATTTGTCAATAATTTTTCCCTGTGAACATCTGTTTTTTAATCTCCAAAAGCAGCTGGGTACCAGGCATTTGGACACCACTTAGCGCACACATTCAAAAGCCAGTATTTGTTAGAGCATGTCTGTCAAAAGGAGAGCCAAGGGGAAACGGAGACACGCGACACGGGGACTGGGCTGGTGGGGAGTCCACGATCCCTGCTCCAGCCTCCCGCTATTTCCGACAGCTACGCCTGCAGGTTAGCCTGTAAGGGTCCACACACTGGTAACCCTTAATAGCTACAAAATATTTTGAATGCTCTACAACTTTAGGTTATATGGTGCTGCAGGACAAGGGGCAGCAGATCTTAACAACCCAAATCTGCGCAGCAGAGATTTAAAAAATCTCTTCCGTAGATCAGAGGATAAACTTGAACCACAATTCGCACCAGTGCCCTTCCTGCCAGACAAATGGACACTGGCCAGATTGAAAAGCTCAAGTCTGCTCAGAAACCCAATATGAACCTGTATGAGGAAAAACTCTCATTCTGTTACAGACTAATTTGGAAGCCTCAAAAATTGCCACGAAAGAAGTGTTTTCCTCAGGTGAAAACATGGGCTGGGAAGCAAATTACACCTTGTACCGCTCAAAGTAATCCAGCTGCCAACATGGAGCCCAGTGGTGGTAGCTGCAGGCACATGGTGTGGAGCACACCTAAGTTACCCCATCCTTGAGGGTCTCACTAAGATGTTCTTGAGCATCTCTCCTCATTTACCTCTCCCGCCTCAAGGCGTGGGCACAGTCGCAGGCTAACGTTGACCTCAACACTCTCCGAGTCGCCCTACAGTCGCTCAGCCTCACTCTCACCACCCTGCGGTGGCAGGTGCTGGCACAGCTCGCACCACATCCCATGCCACGGCGCTGCCAGGGCCGATCCTGCATCCCCACGGCCGCACAGCTGGCAGCAAATCCCAGGCACCAAACGCTCCTTCCCGTGGCTCGGCTCCTGGCAGGGCAACCAGCCCTCGGCACCCTGGTGGCCGCAGCCCGCTCGCTGCCTGGAGGGACCCTGCTGCTGCTCCCTGCAGGGCCAGCGTTACAAAATGGAGAAATAATATCTGTATGTAATGACATTTAGCGCATTTCTTTTTATAGATCTAAATAACTTGGGACACAATAAATTTGAAGAGCAATAAAAAGAGGGGAGGGAAGAGAGCTTTTCTTCAGCACAGCTGTGTATCCCAAGGCTCAAATCATAGTGCTCTTAAATTTTCTTTTCCTTCTGCTCTAGACAACAAAAAAAATCATCAGACCCTTAATCCAATTTAACTTGAGGTAATTTTAGCACATTTTCCCCTTCATCTTCATATGATAACCAGTACACAGCCTGAGCATGCTTTTAGTATTCCAGTGATTTAAAACTGCAATTATCACTTAGATCATCATACACAACGTAAGAGGCCTAGCTCTAATACTCACCTTGTTCTCGATGACAAGCATTCAGTGCCTCTCTCCAAAGCCAGTGCCTCCGAGAACAAAATCTAATGATATTACAGTCATTACTTTTCATGAATTAATCACATCCTTCAGCTACTGAAACACTTCTCACATCTTAAGAAAACACTGGAGAAATAAAAATCCCAAACACCCTTGCGTGTAAAATAAGAGCTATYACTCAAAGCCAAAGCTTAACACTACCTTCCAGTCAGCTTGTGGCCTGGAAATAGGATTAGACTGTTGCAAGAAATGAAACTCACATTCTTCTCAAAAACACTTCACTGTTACATGGAAATAACCCCTTGCAACCTCTATATAAAGATATGCCAGCAGCTAAGTCTTCATAGGAAGCGTCAGGTTTTCCACTTTTCCTTTCACACGCACACACAGAAGGGAAGTTTGCAGCAATAGCAATGCACCACACACCTGTGCTGTTTCTCACAGGAAAACCCAGAGTTCGCAGTTTCAAATGTAAGACTCTGCTTTGCCAGATGAAGCCCACCGCAAACCAATACTTGGTAAAGCCGCTTGCTATTTACAGTATTACCACTAACACCCAGTGGTTCCCAGTCAGTGCTGTAAAGCCCTCCTCTGCAAAGGACTGAATGCTATGGGGAAGAAATAAAAGCATTGCAATAATGCCCCCCACACAAAAACATGATACAAACCTCTAAATTTCAGCCACAGCAGGGTCTTTGCAATTGGAAAGGGACAAACACCCCCTAGTCTGTCTTTACTCCCTACATCTTCCCCATCCGCCCCTCTGCTCCCTACACATCCTGTTTTAGAAAATTCTCTACTACAGGATTTAGTGGTCGAAGGGACAGGGCTTCACCACTACACTGAACGATTACTTGACAATGCCAAAACATTTTTCTTGGCATTTAATTCCATTCCCTTGTATGCACATACATCATTCCCAGCCATCTTCCCCTGGACCAAATTAAAACCTAATCCTGATCCTTTTCAAAACAGCTTTTTCTGATAGCAAGCTTAATTTCTTTCTACCTCCAACCCCAGGATGTTACAAGCTCTTCTTTCCCCATCTCAGCTTTCAGGCAGACCATCCAACACCTCAGTCAACACTCTTCCCAGCCTTGTTTTTCTGTTTGCTTGTCTTTCTGTGACAGAGGAGCAGGGGACCAAATGCACCATCCCAGGCCAACTTGTCACAGAAGATCTCTTCTTCTTGGACCCTTCTGCAAAGTCACTTCCCAGGCTAAGTTCCACCAATCTCTTTTGCCTGCTGTTCTAGCTGATCTATTAACCACTACATCACTCACCCAGTTTGTTCACCTTACATAACTTCATCATACTCAATATCACCACTTTGGGTACTTGCATCCTCACGTCTCAGTTTGCTTGTCTCCAAAACTGAATCTTATTTTACTTCCATTCACATTTCTAACCCTCCTTGGTCCTGCTGCACCAAGGGACATGATTCTGCAGCCACATAAGAATCTGACTCATCCCACGTACAGAACCAGCTGCAGGGATCTCTGGCACAACAACACAGGTGCTGCAATTTCAACGCTCGAGCCACTTTTGTTTTGTTGTTGTTGGGTTTTTTTAGATAACAGAAGAAAAAGACATTTTTAGAAAACTGCTTTGTCTCTCGGGTGCCTTTGTGAGCCCAGCTCTGACCCTTTGTAACTTGGCAAAACCTGACCTTAACTACCCAAAATACCTTGCATGAGTCTTCCTTGCCAGCAGAAAATGGACCATATTTAATGGAACTTGTAAAGTGTTTTTGTAACAGGGGTACAAGAATTCTTTTCTTCTATTTCAGATTTTCAGGGCACAGAGAAAAGTACTGACTGAAGAGAGCACTGATGAGAAATACCAGCAGTGTTTTATTCCTATTACTGTAAAGAAGCCTTGAACTATTTGTAATAGCCCAACACCTTTTGGGTTGAATTCATTTGCTTGCAATTTGCTTTTTGAACTGATGGGAGGAGGTGCTGGGGGAAGAGAAAAGAGAAAGAAGTTGACCACGTAGAAGAGCTTTAGCAATCTGCACTGTGCCACAGGCTGGAAGAAGCTTAAGTGTCTGCTGCTGCTCATATTGTCAGGAGTGCTGAAAGCAAGGTGAGGGAAACAAGGTCTCCCACTCCCTCCTGGGTTTTTCCACTCTCCTCTTCACTCAAACTCTCAGATGTGTTGAGTGCTCAGGGCACAAAGAGCCATCTTTGGAACCTCATATTGTGCTGCTGCAGGTCTTGAGAGCAAAGGTCTGGGCAGAGATGGCAGGCAAGCACAGAGGTGTCCACGGTGCTGACCCCAGCGCAGCAACCTGCAGGCCACGTGTCTGCAGAAAGTCAAGCAGGTCTTTGAATCTAGAGCACATAACAGCGAAGGGAAAGGACATGGGACTATGGGCAGAAAGATAATAAATTTTGTTGGGACTGAGAAGAGGAGGGGGTAAGAAAGGAAAATCTGTTTGCTCCCTGAGATCAAAATAAAATGGTTTTCAGTCTATCTGTCAGCAGGCTGGCAGGACTCTGACCTCGTTCTGACTGCATTGAAGAGAGGCCAAGCCTGTTTGACTGGAGACTGTGAGGATATTTTCCTGATGTAGTAACACTCAAAATGGAGAAGAAACTAAAAATCTTCCAAGGACTAATGAGCACTTCTTTCACCATTTCCACTATAAAATAACCAAATTCAGGAGGGGCRATCTGAGGTCCCTGTTATTTATTAGAACCATAAATGAAAAGGGGGAGACAGAAGACAACAGGTGTAAATGGTAAACCTTGCAGTTGTACCAAAGTCCAGTTGATCTGGTCATGAAAATTGTTTAGTGGCTACTGCCCAAACTCCTGCAAATGTGTATACACATCCTCCCGGATGTGTATGCAAAGTCTGAAAATGAGACTCCACAAAGGCTGTTTTATATGAACGGTCACTATAAAGGACAATAGTGAACATGATCAGTGCTGTAATAGTGAACTAGGAAATGAAAAAGTCATCAAAGCAAAACAATGAAGAAAGCTAAACTGCCCCAGAAAAAGCATGAGTGGCTGGAGCCTCAGAAGCAATGACAATCGTTTTTGCAGACCCATGGAAAAAACTACAGACCTGAATAGAAAGAAAGGTCATTTAAGAAGAAACAAGAATGCAATCATGGAAATATAGTACATTGTTAGAATAGTTTAAGATAAGCATTTTGTAAGCACACTGAACAGTTTCGATTAACTTAGTGCAATAGGAAAGGGAATGGCCCTATACAACATTAAGTAATAGCACAAACCATTTTTAAGTAGTGCTAATAATTCTGGATCTACCCAAAGCCTTTCTGGCTCACACTCAAGACCTTGATTTCTCCATTTGCCGTGGTCCCAGTTCTACTTTTCAGTTCCTAATTATTCTCTTGAAAACCGCTTTCTCTTTTATAATTTAGTCCATCAAGAGCATTTATAAAATGCTTTCTGTAATGAAAAACTGCTTGCTCAGTTGAGTCAGAAGATTTGAACCTATGAATGCATCCTGCTCTCTTACCTAATGCCTGCCTCCCTCCCACATGCCCATACACCTATATAACACTATGGTATATCAGCATCTGGAGGCTACAATGCCAACAACTAGGAGCAACAGTTCTCTCTCTTCAGCAGCATCTACTTTATGTTTATGCAATACTTAAAGAAAAACTCCCTTGTAGGCCTCCCTCATTCCTCCTCCCATTTCTTTTATTTTGCTCTCATTCACACGAGTTGTAGCAATGAGAAACAAGAGCTGAGGAAAAAAACACTAAGATCAATACTGCTATTGCCTGCATCCTCCACTTTTAATTTTCCTTCACCATTCTAGTACTTTTTACGTCATTTTTCAATTAATTTTTCTTTCTCCTTTATTGAACTTCCACAAAGATGCACAAATGTGTAAATAAAGTTGCTGTGGCAGATCCTGATCGCATCTAACATCTCCTTCAATGGAACTAAATTTATTCATTATTTAAAAGCTAATGCATAGTTAGTGCCAGAACAGAAACATCCACAACTCTTACTAGTTTTTTCTAATTTAGGATTTTGTTTTGCTCTAAACAGTAGAACTGCAAAGAAAGTAACTTGATGGAGCTATTTTACCTATTTACTCCAAAATCTGCTTAAATTCAAAATCTCTCTAGAGTAGGTGACCGGGCAGCTGGTTAGCCAGTCCTGAATAAGGCCTTGTACATCTGCGCATCAAGGCACCTGGCTAACCCAATACAAGGAGAAAAATCTAGCAGCTTGCAGTAACCTTAACAGCATTTTAATAAAGTTGAGATAGTCTCTGGGACAAATCCTGTCCTCAGAAGTCAAAAGCCTCTATTACAAAATGATACAAAGAGCTGTACATGTCATAAAGGGAAATGGTATAAGGGACTACTGAATAAAAGCACCCCACAAAAAAATGTTGTCTTCTAATATTTTTAATAGTGTCTACTGGTAAAAAGAGAGGAAATAATATCTCGGGACATTTATTTCAAATAATTTCTTTCTCTTATACCTCTATACTTTGCATCTATTTTACTGGATACATTTGAGACAAATGCCTACTCGTAAAGAGTTTACAGCTGCAGTACGACTCATTAAACACTTCTGAATAGAAAAACATTCTTAAAATTTGCAAATCTTGGCTCCAAATGCTTGTGAGACAATAAACGCCAATTGTTTCTCCTTTGACGAACTGTGATTCTTTAAACAGGATAATTAGAGCGGCCCCCACAGTACTGTCACAGGAAGAACCAAATTTTCTTTGTCTCATAGTGTAGTATTCTGACTGAATGCAATACTGAAATTTTCCTCATTCAGCCTTTTTATGCTAAATTTCCCAAGACAGGCTGATATGAACAGGAAAGCAGGCTAACTGATTGTGCCGGGGTGGGTATTGGGGCATGTGCACGCACGTCCAAGTTTTGAGCCTTTTTCCCAGCATCATCCAAATGAGCAGTGATGAGATTCCTTTTGAGCAGTCTGAAAACCGGCAACCAGCTACCAGAGACAGACCTTGGAAGCAGCTCCTGGAGGGACAATGCAGTCCTTCCCTGTTCTGCCTGTCCCTGCAGCTTGAACAGAGCTCTAAGTTTCTATAAAGCACTAATTTCCAAGGTTATCAGGAATTCTGTCAGAGAACATCATGGAAATTTCTATTGCTTTTTTACTTAATTGTGGGAAACCTTCTATCCTTCAATCACCAGCMCACCAGGACATACCACACACTCTTCTCTCCACAAAAGCTATWACCCAGCATGCATCTCCTGCTTGTTTTCATCATTTCCATCTCTTTCCAACTTTTCCTTTGGTCTCTGCTCTCTCAGAGAACAGAGGAACCTGGAGGACCTATTAGTGATATTGCTACAAAAAGAAAGGAAAAGCAGAGGAAAAGGAGAGAAATGAGGGCAGAAGTAAAAGTTAAGAAATTAGGAACTTTATCCAGTAGAATACAGAGAGCAAAAAGCTGGGAAGGTTATTCTCAGTAGCACTGCAATGCACATCATACCTGTGATTCCTTCATTCCAGCCATTGCCCTGTCACAAGAAATACAACTGAATCAGCTGCAAATGCCCTTCTCTGGATGCATATCTCAGCAGCTGAGCACATTTTCTGTAGGGGACTTTGTGGGCAGTAGCAGATTGAAATACAGAGGTGAGATGATGGAGGCCATTTCAAAACAGAATCTCAAGGGTATTCTGCCTGCCACCAAAGCCGTGTCTTCCATTTGCATCTCTCCTGGCCTGTGGTCTCCAAGTTTRTTTATCAGGAGTTGACTGTTACCTCAAGCAGGAGATGTCCTCAAGTTCTCACTGAAGCAAACAGGGCCGATGGGGATGGGGAGGCTGTAGGGTTATTTGTTTGCACTCTTTTTACAGAAGCAAGACAATGTCTGAGAAGTCTGGCAGGATGCATTGCTCAGCTGTGGCCATGTACTATAACCTTCTTTTTCCTTTCTTTTCTGTCAGTTTATATTTAGAAAATGCATTATTTGCTAAAGTAGAAATAGACTTAACATATCAGCTGCTATTTCCCATTCTACCCTAATTCAGAGACACACGCATGCTGCTGCTTTTCTTAGCCAAGTCTTGAGACCCTTCAAGTGACCCTTTCTCTGACACTAGTAAACTCTGTGATGCTTGTATCAGGGATGTGGGCTCCACTCATACAACACAAGTGACAGAATTAGTTCAGTTTAAGAAGTTACTGCCTCCAACCAGGACATGATAATTGTCCAAAAGGTCACTAAATAGAACAACTTAATTCTCTTTCCTCTCCCTATTACGCTTAAAGCCACAGAAATACTTGAAACTCGCCTATTTTACCTTGCCGCTGAGGACTGCTAAGAGCATGTCTGGCAGCCAGCCATTATGGTGCAGCTGATGGGCAGAGGATCACCAGTTCAATTGCTTCTGACAGTGTAAACAACCACATGCACATTACTTCTGTGCAGAGCCGTAAATAAGTCCCAGTGGGCACCAGCTAGCCCGCATCTGGTAAATACCAATACAAGTTCATAAATTTAGTCCTACAAGTAGCCTGGCTGGGGCTGCTACATGCACACTTGAGTGCTTCCTGGACTGGAGTCTCTTCCTCTAACATCTTTTTAGTAAGAAAAGCAGGCACAGGAAGGAAAGTTCAGAGGAAACATTTCCAACAGTCCCTTCAACAGAAGGTAATGCACCAGCAGAAGTCATTCTTACACTAGGAACAGGCCAGTAACGCTTAGAGATCAAGTCCACTCAGGACCACATAGTGCTAGAAAGCACACGTGGTACCTGAAACATGCGCTGCTACATGAAACTGTGAAACAACCTGAGAAAAGAGAGAGCATAAATGTTTGCACTACTGCATACTGTAAACTATAAACTGTATCAACAGTCCCCAGATGCATCAGTGTCCAATGCCATGCAAAATACTGCCTCAGGAGTAGAGCCAGAGGAGAGAACGTTTTGGGGAAAACTTGTGGGTGCAGCTGATAAGGAGGGTGGACATCACTGGACCTAGTTTTGTTTGATGGCAAGAGAAGAAGAGGTTTCATACTGTTCTTTCTTGACTAAACACAGCACACTTTCCCCAAGCATTTTTAAATGAGAATTCTGCAATTCTGTACTTAATKCTTCACAAGGAAACTGTTGCTTTGAAGCACAAAGCTTTTTTCTTTTCTTCCTCTTTTGCTAAATAGCATATACAGGAAACTGAAAAACAAAACTCAAATCCCAAGAGAGTAATTAAGAAAAAGCAAAACATTATCTGGTAGCAGCTATCATAATGCTGCATTATGGCATTATAAGTCAGACAAAAAAACATAAAGGGAAAAGTCAAACCAGAGCATAAGCAAGGTCTAACAGGTAAATTCTCTTTTGGGTATCACTAGTACAGAATTTTCCAAGGCAGTATGTGCATGCAAAACACAAATATGTTGGAAGAAAATCCTGATCCACCTTGTGCCAAGGAGGATCTCAAATAGAAAATGCCTTGAGCAACAAAGCAAACTTCTAAACATTCCCTCAAAAACATTTCAAGCTAGAGAAGAACTCCAGAAGCTAACAAAAGTATCACCAAGGCAAACAAGCAAAGGGAATAATGCCAGCAGACACAGGATATAATTGCTTTGGTTTGGGTTTTTTTGTTTTGTTTTGTCCAGAGTAAAAATTTTTCCAGCAAATTTAACATCAAGGGAAAACAATAAGAGAAAACAGCTAAAGTCACAAACGATCACAGCACTTACTGAATTGACTTTGCTGCCATACTGGGTCTACAGACTAGTGAACTAATGCAACACAGTGAATTTTTTCTCCCTTAAAAAGCTTCACAAGTTGCCTTTGCAATTTGGAAACCTTAGTTTTATCACTGAAATATCCAGTAAATAGTAGGACAAGGTAATCTAGTTTAGCACTCCCCAACAGTGAGCACAAGATTAAAGTTTTCTGCCATGCACTTGTTTACAGAGGGTTTCCCAGTCATTACTGTAAACTTCTCACATTTAAGATTTTTTGAATTGTCAGTTACAAGCTTTTACACAAAAATAAATGCTAATGTCATTTGTTAGATATACCAATAACATATTACAAAAAAAATGGTGAATTAATATGAGTTAGACTGACAGAGTTATTAGCCACACACTCAAAATATTTTCTCTCTTTAGTACCATCTTCAGTTCATTTCTAATTACTAGTATAACACAGCTTGCCTTGAATTCCAATATTTACATTAATGTTGTATAGTATAATATTCTGCAAATCAACATAAGACACAATTTTACCACTGGAACACAGATTTCTAAAATTAGCAGTTTTACTCAGCCCTAGATGAGCAAGTGCTATTAGTGAGATACAGCAGTAAGAAAGGAGTTCTTGGTGTGTTGACAAGTCACCTGTACTACTGTATGAAAAGAAGCTTCCTGCAAACACAGTCCAAACAGCCACACAGCAGGCATTAACACTACAAGCCAATGAGTCTGTCTGATCAGACACATCAGGAGGTGGTCTAGGAGATCAAGACATAATTACAAACAAAACAAAATAAAAGCAGGGAAAAAAAATCCACTAACATTCCTATGCTTCTAGGACAGGAAGAAAAACAAAGGAAAAAAATTTATACAAATGTTCAGAGGCCTTTTAAAAGCTGTAGGATACAGGCAATAAGTTAAAGCTACATGACGATTGCGCTAGTCTATGCATGGCCATGTAACTGCATTGAGCGAGGGGAAAGCAAGTGTTCTCAGAGGTGTCTGACAAGGACCGTTACACTGTGCTTTCAGCTCAGTATCTAAACTGAGGGATGTGTGCACACACCGCAGTCCCAGGCTCCCCAGCCACGTCCTGACTCCAGGCGAGGATGAGACTCAGGCTTGTACTGTATCCCCTTCTCCTTCCCCACCCCTTTCTGTTTCCACAGGAAGGGGATTTGGGCACATGCGCCAGGAGATAAGGATGCCAGCTGGTGCGTGCTGTGGCTCTGCTGAAATTCGGAGGACTGTGCACAGTTCAGAGAGCACTGGAGGAGCCACCTGTCAGTGTCGGGGGTGACATCAGGGACAGAGGGGAGATCAGTAATTAGCAAATAATCCAGAGCCAAAGCTAATGGCAACAGCAATAGGTTTAGATGTTTACTTTACTAAAATGAGCTTCCACCTCCAATTGGACTTGGCCAATTGGTTGATTTCAGTGGGGAAAACTGAGGTCCCACTGCCTTCAGTAGTGCTATACCCAACTTGTACAGGCAGAGAATCTACTTCGACAGATGCTCTGTCTTGAGGTAAAATTTAGAAAGACAACATTGCCCTGCCTAGAAAAGTCTTCCCATGCTACACAAAGATTTAGGTAAACACACACACACACACACACACCCTTGTTTTATTTAAGAAAAATGTCATACCTCATTCCTTCTGTAGACCTATTCCGGTAGTTGCGGTAGAGCTGGGGAACGCCTAACATGGCCTCGGTGAACACCGCAAGGAAGCCCAGCGTTTCGACAAAGAGAGATGAGTCAAGACAGAGGTAAGTGATGTAACCTGTCACACCAGTGAAGGTCAGGACACACTGTACGTAGTCTGTAAACTTGCTCCAATGCCAAAAATAGTTCAAGTCAAAATCTGCAACAGAATAGGAAAGGAGGAAGAATAAGATGTTTCTTCTCAACTTGGCTCATTAAATCTCACCCAAAGTTTACCAGGATAGAATTGAGAACTGTGAAGCATCTTTGGGGATGGAGGAGAAGTGGAAAAAGAAAGGATTAAAAAAAAAAAGTTTTTATATATATACACACAGAATACTTGACTTAGAAAACATTTTTTGTGAGGGCATTCAATAAAGAAACATTAAAACACATATTTGCAAACTACCAATATACTTCCAAAACTGACTTTTAAGGAGAAACCATTGACCTTGGGATATAAAATGTGAAGAACTCTGGAGGCAACTCTAACAGCACAGCAAGTGCTTTACAAACAAACCTCTGCAATATTCCATACATGCCCCAAGCACATCAGTGCAAGCACTCGCTCTTTCAGGATCATTATCTTTACCTTCAAACTGCCTCAATCTAGGCTGCTTGGAAGGTCACCTCAAGTCTGCAGCTCCACTCCCCAGCACAGCGCAGCACAGCTGCCTGCAGCGAAGGGCAAGCACAGGAGGTAGAGCTTGACCAAGGAAGGCACAAGACTGAGGAGACTCCCACCCCAAGAACAACACCTCCCACAGACTGCTCCAAGGGCAAGGTGCACTTCACTCTTGCCTTTGCCTGTACAAACTGGCACAGGGTGCAAACTCTTTTTTTACATCTACCAGAATGAAACACCTTACCATGAAACCCAACATCTCTTTGAGGAGAGAACAAGAGAGAGAACAAGCCGAGAATGGCATTTGTTTGGCACATTGACAGCATACTTACGGAAGACATGTAGCTATCTTATGGATGAATAATAAAATATATACAATGGCAATCAGCTTATAGAAAAATAACAACATAGCTTTCAAAAACGAGAATCCCAAAATAACTTGTAGCTTCACTTGTTCACTTGCAGCTGCTGTGAGAGTCATCTTCTCTTAAAAGCATTTGAAGCTGAAAATACTGACGAACCATCATTCTAACAGGAGTATTTAAACCAGCCCAAACATACGCAATGCACCAACAGGTCACTAGGAGACTTCTGTCACTGCCTCCGCGGGGCAAGTACAGAATCCCACAAAAAAGCTCTGCTGTTAATTCAGGCAACTAATACATCGACCTCAATGGACTTGCACTAACAACAAATTCAATTAAATGTGAGACAAATCTTTACAGGTACTTAGGTGCATAAGGCTATATACAGAGGCTAAACAACAGTTTCATTTTCTGCACCTTCTGACACTTTAGTATCATTATCACTCTGGCCCTTGGACATTCTTTTCTCTGTAACTTCTTCAAAAATAAAATAAAAAAAACCACTCTGAAAATCCATGCCTCAAGACAACTTCTGTGTTCAGCTGTATCACTTTACTTTGCCACACCAAGAGGAAGACAAGAAGAGCCGCAAGCCACACCCAACCTGCAGCGCAGTGCATTTTGTAGCATTATCACCCCCTCAGCTATCACYCAGAACTAAATTAAATCATCCGTGGCAAAGCCACTGTCAATGTAATGTTGACCTTGAATAATTTAAGGCAGTAGCTCCTCAGCCTCAGAATTCACTGGCAGGGACACAAGACAAGTTAAAAGGTAGCGCCAGTGCTGGCACAGCCAACCCAGTATGCAGGCATCACACATGCATTTCTGGAGCTCTGTGAAAACTTTCCTTGGTGGAGCTGTAGGAAGAACAAAAAAGAACTAAATAGAAAAAGGAGAGCACAAGACAACCACAGTCACAAATGCAGGAAGCACGTTATTCATTTTCATTTATCCCTTTGGCGTTTTCTGGAAAGGAGGATAAACAGAGTCAATGAAAACCTCTGACAGGGTAAGGAGAAGTAAGAGATACCCAAATTTCCCATCCCTTCCACTTCACCTGACCTACAGCTGCACAACATAACATGGCAGGAGGGGGAACAAAGCAAATTCACCCTAATTTTGCCATGATGCCCTCAACTTCATGAGCAATACCAAGGAAATGACCTGACTCAGCATAACAGATTTGACACTATGCATCTGTTACATTAGCAACAGACACTATTTGGACTTACAATGGGGACAGAATTATAAACCTGCAGAAGAAAAGTGGATGAAGAGAGAAAGTTGGCAAAGTTACAGGCCATTTAAAAAAGCAACCTCCGTTCTGGAAAAGGAGAGCTACTAATAGCTTTTAAATAGGACATAACAGTCGCTTCTACCAAATTATTTCTTTTAACGCTGACACCAGAATGTTCTCACATAGCCTTTGGTTCCTCTGCAGACACACTAAAGCATTGGGTTTCAACCCTGAAAAAGGCGAGAATTTCTTTTAATTCAGACCTCCTGCATTGCAAATGTGCCGGCTGGAAAACCTGCGTTTACCTTCCAGCACAGGTCATTCAGCTCAACGCAGCGCTAGGCAGGCGCCGACTCCCAGCAACGCTTGCACGCTAGCAAGGAGCGGCGGCTGTCGGTAAGAGCACACACACCACACTCTTCCAGACAGTCCCAGACCTAATAAAAAAGACCTCTCAGCTCCTGAGATAGCTAAAGCAGTCATTTCGCCTCGAGTCTTAGACTCTGCAGGTTCAGTTCTGCTCTTTGCTTGCCGTGCCGCCCCGTGCACGCAGGCCCTTCGGACCATTGCTCACCAACCCTCCCACCAGTGCTCTGGCTGCCCCGTGGACATTGCGTTTTCTCCTCCACATACTCAAGGATCCTTTTTGTAACACCCACCACTGTATACCAAATCCTTATTTTCCCTGAAGTGATTTGCAAAACAGAAATGTGCAAACTGCACATCCGCGGGGGTGCGGAAGCTGTAGAAGTCCATGGGACTGAAAAAGTCATCGTTCACGCAGCTGCTGAGAGGCCCACGACAAAATCCACGGACACGTCCTCATCCATGCAAACACTTACATACATGATTATATGCTACCGAAGTCAGCTGTTCACGTGCATCCTTTAGCGCTGCTGTACTGAAGTCCATTTCCATTCACATAAGCACTAGTGTTCCTGAACCTAGTATTAGGCAGACAAGAAATCTGGTAATGATGATAATTTACTCATCAGCCTTTGTCTGAAAAATCTTGAGTATTGTTTCTATTGTAATAACATATATAGATTAGAAAACTATCGTGTGAAACAGGACTTCAGCTGAAGCAGCAGAGTAAGTTACTAGCAGAGGAAAGACTGAGATTCTCTTTCTGACTCTCAGTCTGCTCAAAACTATGCTGATGCTATACAGAGTGTCCATGTCACTATATTAGGTTATGAATAACTTCTAATTTCTGTTACAGTTTGCTTCATAGTGTTTTACTGAAATAAAAAGAGACAAAAACAATTATAACCTTGGTAACAGCCTTGCAGAAAAAGTCTGAATTATCTTAAAAACAACCTAATATGTAATCAGTAATTGCTCTATTTAACAGATGTATTTTCCAAATGCAGAAGTCTATTTTTAGTATACTACATATCATCAGATTCTGCATTACCAGCTACTTCCAGGAACAAGTAAAAGAATGATTGAACTTAAAAATAATAATAATAATAAAAAGTAGATGATGGCGCATCTATCCTTTCATATGGGTCCTAGTTTATCAGGCCCTTACTTGAACTGCTGAACTGTTTTGCTGCATAATCATTTGTTTTTAGCCATAGCTCTGAAGTTCATCTTCTCTGTCAAATGGCTTCAAAAATTCAGAGGAAAGAAGGGAAAAGAAAAAAATAATAAAAAACCACAATCGCATACCCATCACTTCAAGGCTTGGAAACAAAGCGTGACTCATTTTTCCCAGCGGCTCCCTTCTCAAGGGGGTCCAAACACTAGTTCTGGAATATTGGCTATATACTTTTGAAGGAGCAAATGCTGGTTGGGCTGAGAACTGCCAGAGGTATATGCAAGAAGAAAGCTTTTAAATGCCTAAACACAAAAGGGAACCACCCCTTAAAAACAAACAAACAAACAAACAACAAGAACAAAACAATGCAGGTGCTTTGAAAAAGGAAACAAAGCACAAGCCAGGCGTGCAGACCAGCCCCTTCCCCCTCTATACACAGTCATCGCCAGCACAGGGAAGGAGCAGACAGCTCCAACAACTGCCCAAGAAGAAAGCCTGAAGACACTAATCAGTGCCCTGGGCCATGTCATCTGAGATACAGAACTGAACTGAAGTCATAAAAATCACTGCAAACATTATTCACATTTGGAGAAAATTGGGGGGGGGGGGAGGCAGGGGGAGATATTGGCATTTCTGTCCCCTCTGCAGAAGTCACCTGCCTCTCCCCCCCCCTTTTTTTTTTAAGGACAAAACAAACAAAAAATCTCACTGCACCCTAATATATTTCCAGCAAATGTCTCAAAATCTGTCCAAGTTAAATATAAATACATATTTTTCTGTTCTCTAAAACGGGAAGGTATAGCTTGCACAATTCACTCCATTCACTAGCTCCCCGTCCTGCCAAGAGAGGAATGCATGACATGGGTTTGCAGCCATACTGACTTGATGCAGGTCAAATGGTAACTCACAGTCACTAATGTCCTGGATTGATCTGAACTGGCATTACTGCAGTGAAAGATAGTATATCCTATTACCCATGCCTGAATTATTTAATCCACTCAACGAGCTGCATTTTAAACATGTTAATCCATTGATAGATGAGAGATTTATCTTGGAAAATCCCATTGATGCTGGGGGAAGGGGCAGCTCAGTAGGTCCTTTGTGCACTGACTGGAGAAAAGTCTACAGAGCTTGCGGGTGAAGAAAGATGAGCTTAAAAGGCCTCCTCTGGGAGACATATTGGATGTCAGATATGAAAAATGTAAAGCAGGCAGAGACAGCATTGCAAATAACCGYGGTTAGCACTAGTTGAGGCAAAACGTAAGTAGAAAATTCAGGATTCTGGTGAGGGATAAATGCCACGTGACACAAAGCAGATTCCACAGTGTCAACTTTCACTCGAGGATGACATAAAGCTCCAAACAGTAACATTATTTTTAGCCAAGAAGCATTTTCCAACAGGTCAACTACCACGTTAGTTCCTTCTGGGAAAATGAAGCAAAGACTTTGACATCCTAAAAATGGTTTATTGTAGCTCTCAATTTCTCTTGCTAGTTGCATCTCATTTTGTGCCTTGACCTTTCTAATTCTGTTCCTACATCTTTGTACCACATTTGCTTATACTTGTCTTTAGTCATTTGACCCGGTTTCCATTTTTTGTTTGTTTCCTTCTTGCATTTGAGGTCAATGAAGAGCCTGCAGTTTAACCCAGCTCCTTATGTTCCCTGTCTGCAAGGTGGGACAGTTTGCATTTGAGCCCTTTATATAGCTTCACCAAGAAAAAACTCTTTCCTTCTTGTGGAGGCTGCTTTTAAGTCTATTCTTTATATTCTACTGTGCTCTCTCCCTCCCTTTCTTATAAACATCATCAGTTCATAACCATTCACCCAAATTGCCTCCCATAATCAAACCCTACAGTCTAGTTGCTTCCTTGACCTTCTGTTATCAAAATACTGATCACCAGTTCATCCTGAGAGCATGCTGGACAGTCTCTATTCCCAAGTGCCTTCCTAAACAGATGCCTGGTAATCCTCCTCCCCTCATTGCAGCTAAGTCCTGTGCTTTGGGACACCGCAGTACTGTTCAAAGAACCTCTGTTTGGCTTTGCCCAGCCCTGCAGCACAGTGCCTGCTTATCTGACCCAGCTGCTCCTGTCACAGCTGAACTTCTGCTCCTGCAATGATCAAAGGATTCCAGGCTAAGCAGTTAGATGCCCAACGCCTACCTGCACAACATGGGGATCCAAAACCTGAGTGCTTAGGCACACTGAAAGTCCCTGAAAATGGTAATTCAGCCGACCTGGAACAGTTACAAAATGCAGTCATGCCTGCGGGTTATTTCAGGTCCATTATCTATGGCTTGTTTACTGTAAAATTCACACACAATTCAAGGATGGAAGAGCTGGAATCTACAACCCTATGTCCTGTCCATATGTCTTAACCAGGGGCTACAGCCAGGCAGGCTGCCTCTCACTCATCTCAAGCAACTTGTGGCCTCTGCTGTACAAGGGGTTCAGCTCTGAGCAGCAGGCAAGCACAACACTCTTCCTCATCTTGGCCTGGCACAAGGGCAACTCTTTGGACAGTTGCAAGATGTATACTTGTATCCCCAGGCTGAAAAAAGAAGGGAACTCCGACCTCTTATGTCTTGACTGAATGCTCTAAGCTATACACAGGCATTGCACTCAGCAGTAGCATATTAAAATAAATAACCCCCGCTTCCCCTCCAAAAAAAAACCTTTGACACATCCACTCAAGAGAACTTTGAAGGTAGGAGCAGGACCCAGGCTCTGGTTTCTGAACAGGCAGAGGACACTTTCAGTCCTCCAGCGGTGACAAAGCCCCTCTGTGTCTCAGGCATTATCTATCTTCCTGACAATCCTGATTTTGGATGCCTCATCTCAAGATGACAGAAGAATTACAGACAAACACACTGGTTAGCACTTCCCTACCTTACCTACCACACACTTACCTATTCTAAACAACTCCCTAGCCAGCAGGTCGTTTTTTCAAATCCTCCATGCTGAAATTTCTGTGTACCCCCATAGGGCACCATGGAAATAACTGGGGCTACAAGAGCTGGAAGGCTCCACATAACTGTTCTTGTACTCATCAACTACCTATCCAGCTAAGCATTTTTTTCTTTCCTTTCAGAAAGAAGAAATCAAGTAGCATTAGAGARAGAAAGAGAGTGAGATCTGATACATTTAGATTTTCTTTCTTTTTTAAGAAGTGATAGAAACCAGCAACACGTTGTGCGAAGCCAACATTTCTTCTACGCTTGTTAGGACTGAAGAGGGTCTCGTTAAGTTTCACTCATGGTGCAAAAGAGAGGAAATGAGTTTAGCACCAAAAACTGATCCAAACCCCTTTCCTTCAGAAAAAAAAATAAAGAATCCTTCATCTTCCAGAGACTCTCTGCAGACACTACTGTCACTGTTCTCTAGCTCTTCCTTCAGGCCTTTGACCTAGGAATTTCTGCACCTCTGCGTATCTTTAAGTATGTGCATCCTCAGAATTTCTCCAGATTTCTTTATCTTACAGCACTCCTGTCCTACAGGCTATTTTATTTGGCTTTCATATCAGGTAGGATGCAAATACTATCACTTCTTCCTCTCTTAACAGTTCTAGGATGCTGAGCAAAATATTTCAGAGGGTCTTGAACCATCAGAAAATATCAACTGAATCTGCACAAAACAAGTTACTGTCATTCAATGAAATCCATTTTTATATTCCTTTGGCCCATACAGTTCCTTTCCTCATCCAGTTTAACCACTTTGGCCATATCTAGACTCATGTCAGAGTACCAATAAAGTCAACTCTTAGTATTTGACTTTTCTTAATGCTTCAGCATAAAGTCCTTGGGTTAACAAAAAGTAACCAGCAGTTTTTCATGTGAGGAGAAAAGATTCTTAATTGTGTAGAAAAAGCCTGAAAACCTGACCCAAGTAAACCTTAAAGACTCAACACCTCAGAGTCTAACACAAAGACCTGTTTCTAAAAGCTCTCCGAAGATTTTGGTACTTGGTGGAGGAACGCTATGCACCAGATTAGCTGCTATAGTTTGATGAAACCTCCTCTACATCAACATTACCCGTCTTCCTTATTCATCACATCTACTCTGAAGGCAACTACCTGGGTTTTTTTGCTTTTGTTTTTTGTTATTTGCCTCATTTTCTGTGATGCCAGTAGCTTTTATAATCTCTTATGCTAGGTCTCTGTTTTGTCACATCAAATTCATGTTTCTTCCCCCACCATCACAGGCTTATTCCCCACTCTTCTGTCTACTCAACAAAATTATACATGAATAGGGTGAAACCTGCCTCATTTTTTTTTCCAGCACCATCCCCACCTCAGAGCTTCTCACATGTCTTCCATACTGCCCCCTAGCATCAGCTACTGCCCTGCCCCTTATCTAGCTCCTGTAAGGTCCACTCTTTGCCGAAGAGTGGCAAGGGCAAACTTTCCCCAGCCAGCACTGCAAAACTCAGGCTTACAGAAGCATACTCTTGACTAGTCTCTTCCAAAGCAAGACCATTTCTGGGCGTTCCCCAAATGGCAGGTGCTTTCAAGGCAATCTTGCAGGGGGTGCACTCRCAACCCCCTACCAGTGTACCTTGTGCAGCATATGCCATCTAAACTCAGCTCTGTTTCCTTCCCAAATCCAGCTGAGGGAGAACACAAGTCTGAACTCCTACAGCAGGCTAGTAAGATGAGGAGGAGAGAGAGATAAGCACCTCTGCAGATACATACTGATATAGCTTCTAGGACAATGCACTTAACTTTAGCCTCAATATACTTAAATCAATGTAGTTAAAGGACTGTCAATCCTCTGTGGAGATTAGCCCCCTCAGTAGCATCACTACTTCCATTATCTATTGTGTTATTGCTACTTTTGCCTCTTCAGAGCAGAAAAAGGCTCTCCTCTTTCTCCTCCAATGTATTTCCCATTCTCCATAGTCAATATCTCCATCAGAATATCTCAACAGCTGGAAAAGGTAGCTATTAGCTGACTACAACAAGACTGATGAAGGAGAGCAGCCCAATAATTAGGCAGATAATGGGGATAGGAAAGTCCTGAAATGTGGTGGCTGCGATACAAATCAATTAGTGCTACAGGAAGCAAGCTGGAAAACAAGCTACGTATTTGAAAGCTAGAGTGAAAGAGGCATAAAGAGCTTTAGAAACCACTTGAGACATAGACAGCAGTGGCTTCAGGAGGAATATCTCTCAAGGAGCTGCCCGGGGTTGAGAGATACAGGAAGCCCAGGAACACCACAGCAGAAACAGTTTCAACAACTGCGGGTGGCGACCTCTTGCACTACAAACTTCTCYGATTCTCCTCACCTCCTATGTGAAGACCGCCTTGTCCCCAAACAAGTCAAGCAAAAACAAACAAAAAATCCCCCAGCTCTTCACCTGCAAGAACAGTTCTGAGATCAGACCTTCACTCCCAAGGACGCTAATGATGGAAGCGGCAGATTAGAGCAGAGTTCAGTCTTCTTTGGCTAGATACACCTTGCTATGCTAACAATAGGAAGAAACTTCTTTTTTTGACAGCAAGCTAAGCAGAGATGATGTGAATGTCACAGCGAGAAGAAGAACATTTAGTACCAAGTTACTATTTTTACAGTCATTTTAACAATATTTTACATTATCCTCCGCACGGTTTATCTAAGCTATCACCCACAACCCTAGCAGGCAGTACACAAAGGCCCCCAGACAAAAGCCTGTTTGTTCTACAACGAAATCAATTAAGTACAGGCAAGCTTGGCACTGAATTCTTTTAGTTTGGAGTTATAAACTCTCTATGAAAACAGTTTAATTTATTTTGAATTCTACTGAAACTTATTCTTTGAAGTCTCAGTCTCAAAAGGTATTCAGACTATTATATTAGAAACAATATGCACTTATCGTACTTTTTATTCAAAGATTGCAGTTAAAGAGATGAACAAAAATTATTCTGAACATTGCAAAACCAAGGCTGTGCATTAGCTCAGATGCAGGCTGCCCCAGACACCACAGTGCCAGGCATTACAAAAGTGCATGCATAATACAGCAAGCTACTCCCAGGAATTTTGGCAGTAACTCTCCAATATTACCACCCCTTCTGAACTGCAGATCTCTTGGGAAATGTTGAGTAGCCAGTAACTTACATAAAAGAGAAATGGTTTCTTTTGCAACTCCTCTGAACTTGACATATCTGAGTCCCTGTCTCTTATATTGTGAGGACACCACAGAAAGAAAGAATTTGTGTTTTTTTATTTTTTTCCAGATACTGGATGCACACAAAACAAAGCTAAACAGTCTTCCTAAAAATATAAACTCCTCTCTTCACTTTTTTTCCTCTTTTTGAAAGTTTAATCCTTGTTTCCTTGGTAACACACCACCAGCCAAGACAAATTCTAGACCCCAAACCGACCATGCTCATTTAGTATCCAAAAAGAATAATGCATTGTGCAGCTGCCTCCTGTGCTAAAATAATGTCATGTGGCCTGCTAAACATCCCCTGGTGATTGCCTAAGTTAACCTCAGAATGACTTATTTTCAATATCAGTATCAATAGTTTAACACTTCAATATCATAAGTATGTAGAAAATTAGGGAAAGAATCTTCCTCTTTTTTGCTTGCCTCTCTCCCCTGCTCCAGCCCTTGCCTCACATATGACAACATTAGTCATGTTTTCTCTAATTATTTTAACTGCATTACAAACGCAAATATCTCAAGCTGACTGCACAAGCTACTCCATTCCCCAGAGCTTACTTTTAAATATCAGCTGTAGCTAGGAGTAGGGCAGGCTGGAGAACAAGAATTCTATTTTGAAAAAAGAAATCAGTATTTCTGGATTTTTGTTCTATACTAGAACAAAAGCAAGACTTTTGAAAGTTGGGCGTGCAGGGGGAGGAGGAGGAKACAGACAGACAGATGGGATTTCAGAAACAGGTTCCAATTTTTACCCTGTCTGATTTGAGACAAGGACTTTCAGTCTTGATTTTCCTATGTCCTTAGTAAGCACCCAGTCATTAGGCTGTTACCCATTCAGGTCAGGAAGCCCCTCCTCTCACTGTAAAATTTCTTTTCTAGTTGAACAAATCTGATCAAACAAATTCACTGAAACCATTTTCTGTTTGGTTTTTTTTGCAGGAACATGTCAGCCTTCACCAGTGACAATCTTTTTCCCTGACAATTAAGGCACAAATTTCTAGCTAGTACTATCAGGAAGACTTCAACTTACAAACTCTCAATAGTTAGCATTAACGTTGCATAAGTACATGGGCATTTGTAAAGTTGACTATGGAAATTCACCCATTTAGAAAAAAAAAAAAAATTGTTTTCCAGGTAGATAAAGCTGGAAATAGCTTCACTCTCCCTATGGCTTTCTAGGGAAAGGAGAAAAAGAACTTTCTGGTAGCCAAAGGTTTTCCAGTACCTACATAGCATTAGCAAGGAGATGGAGAGATAAGGTCGCATCCATCATTCCAGTGAGGGGTAACTAGAAGACAGGAAGTAATACATCAGAGCCATGAGTCTGGGAGAAGAAAGTTGTATTAGTAAAAGAATTCAAACTACAAAGAGTAAAAAAGAAAAAGTCCACAGTGTTCTCTTAAGATGTTTAAGTCCAAAGTTATTTTATATAAATCCACATCTCTGCAGATCTAAATTACTGCATACCGTGACCAAACGGGAGGCACTTCCGCACAAATGACTTCACTGCATTAGCAGGAAGAATTTATAGGGCTGGAAGCCAGGGCAGAGTTTCACTTGAGTGCTTGCAAACTGCCTTACTGATTACAACACTTGCAACTGGAGGAGCCAAGTGAAACAGAGCTACTCTAAAACAGAATTTCCTCTTCAACTTCCCAGCTGTTTAGTTTGATGACAGACAAATTCATGCTTTGACATGACTGGTAGTTGTTATGCAAGACACACTTCTGAAGACCACCGAGCCTCTGAACATCTTGTGCCTGCAGTTTAATGCTCCATCAGTCATGACACCTTCAAGATTTTGAAAGAAAAGTAATGGCAGTAGATTTTATTAAGTTGCTCTGTCATGAAGAGCTTGGCAGCAATACAGGTAATGCCCTCACAAGTTGTTCCCATTTCCAAGCAGAAGTTTAAGGCCCTCATCTTCCTCATGCTACAGCAGCACAACAGTTTGGTTCCCTGCAGCGGGTCTCACTGAAGCCACACAACAGGGGCTTTTCTCTCACCTTTTTTAAAATACTACCATAAAAAAAAGAACAAGTCTGCATTTTCTCTTTTCTGATCAGATTTTCTGATCTTCTCCCTTATTTGGTTCAAAATATAATCCCASTAACAGTTCTGTCTGTACAACTGAGGGGGCAAGAATGAGTGGGGGGAAAAAAGAGAAAGGAACATCAGGAATATCTTAGGCTGGCGTTACAGTCAAACATTTTGGTATGCAGCTGCTGACAGAGGCAAAAGACTGGCTTTAATGCCCCTTTATAAATATAATTAGCTTAAACAATAACAACAACGAAAAAAACCCTCCAAACCAAAAGAGGCAGAAGACAGCACTGGTAGTGCTCACCAGTGAGATGACTCGGCCCCCACAGGGTAAGGTCCCTTTCTCCTGAGGGACGTAGCAACTGTGTCCCCTTCCCTTGTGCTCCTTACACGTCCTTTGCTCAGGAGCACGGGCACATGGGGAACTGTGACAGATGAGCCATAAAAAATGAACTGCACAGTCTTTGACATCTACTGTACATAGAAATTTAATTAGGAATTTGTGGATAAGACTATTTAAGTCATTTTGATATTAAGCTTGCTCTATTCCCTCAGTGCACAGTTACTCGGTCTTCTGCTACATCCTACTCACAACAGCGGGTGAAGAAAAGCATGAGGGAGAAAATACCAAAATCGCTGAAGACAGAGAAAGGAATTTAAAGCAAAAGAAGTTTTCTGAATTGACTCCTTCTGATTTTTACATGCCAAGGGGTGAAAAGACTAGACAGAGGAGCAGGTTTGATGGCTTGTATAAATGGACCAAAAAATTTGGGAGAAGAAGTAGAGGAGAGAATTTCAAGAAGCAGCAACCATTTCTTTTCAAAGGCTGTACAAAAATGGAGATAAAAAAAGACATTTTTTCCTTACCTAGCAACACAGTATGTGGCATTTACAAACCAAGGCACTGTAAGCGAGGAGGGAACAGAAGAATGTTTATTGTCACAGATATAAAGGTAGGCCTCAAAATTTAAAGTTTAATTATGCCCACACCCACACAAAAAAGGTAGGAAGCCTCCTCAAGTGTATTTAAAAAATGAAGTTGTCTATACATTTAAAAAACAAAGTCTGTACATTTAAAAAATCCAGCAATATTGGTCCTGATTTTGATGGAAAATAACATCCTAAAACTCATATGCCTTAACCAAGGAAACACAAATGTTTTGAATATTCAAAACATCTCTATCTCCCAGGTTCTTACCAGGCTTTAGAGTTGCAATGAGTAATAGTAAAAAAAGACAGCTTTAAGCAGCTATTAAAAATAAAAAGTATTTCCCCGATTACTCAGGATTTGTCTTCATTCTGCTGTTTTCTGTCTCCGTGGAATTGTCCAGAATGAACAAGACCCGATTTTTAAAGTGTACAATGCAAATAAAAATAAATCTGCCAGAACCGAAATCTGGGTTTCAGATTTTTTCCCATACCCATGGGAGGGAATGTAGGATCCTGATGCAGTATATGTAATGTATACCGATCTCAGAGCAGAGCAAGAGAAAGCAGGGCACATAATAAATGCACATGAAAAGAGAGGTTCATAACTTCAGGAATGCTGGTGGTATAGTTCCCTCTACAAAGAGCAAAACATGCTCCAAGGATCTGGAGGGAGACTGCATATGTCCTGGCCCTAACCATAAACTCATGATTTGAAGAACCAATTTACATCTTTCACACCTTTTCTGTTCTTGGTTCAAGGGGGTACAGGAGGTACGTTGTGCCAGCTAGGCCACATACTTTGCCCAGTATTATGTCATCTCATTATGTAGATACAGACTGTATACAATTATTTTAAGTAAAAGGATAAAATTTTGAAGTTAAAAACATTTCCTCTGAAAAATAAACCGAATTAAAAATTTAAAATGTGATTATATACACCTCTATTAAGGCCTAAGTTTACTGCTCTGTTAACATTATTTAAATCACTGGGCATCTACTACATAGCTTTAAAGAGTCAAATACTAAATCCAGAAAATTACTGGTTGATTCACTGGAACCAGAGATTAGACTGTTTTGGCTGCTTCTGCAGCAAGAACAATTTAGCTTTCAGTTTAGCATAGTGAAAATATCTTATTTACTCAAACAATGAGAAACTGATGGGGAGCTGAATAAATACCTGCTTTCCTCTCTCAGTCTTTGAATAATGACTAAGACCATGAAAGGACAAGATGCCAGAAAAAAGTGAGTTAAAAAAGATATTAAAAAAATAAAATAAATAWATATATATACACATTCAGTACACTGTCATTTATTTACAATTTTTTAATTTAAACAAGTTATTACACATTCTAATTGCAATTCAATTGTCATCCCAAAAAACAGCTTGACATAAATTGCAAGTAAAATATAATCTAACACATGACCATTTAATATATTTCTAACATGATAAAAAATGTAATTTGAACGGAGCACTTATTTATGCTATATCATTACTAAAATATATAGGTATTACATTTCCTTCATCAGCAAACAAAACCTAGTTCAGCATAATGGCCAAATTGCTACATAAACCCCCATGTGAACTAACCTTTCTTTAGTAAAGTAGATTAAAAAAACCCAAAATAATTAATTTTATTCTCATATTTCTTGCTTTATAATTTAAATCATGATGCGCAAAAGCAACTTCAAACCAAACTACCCTCACAAAGAGAGAGGAAAAAGTCTTTTACAAAATAAAACTTCTTCACTACAGCTTCAACAGACTCAAGCCTCTGGAAGTAAAAGGTAGCTGGGCTTGCGCCTTAAAGAGGCAACTAAGGACTAAAGGAACCAGTCAGAGGCTAACAGCAGCTACTACTTTTGTAACTACTTAATCGTCGTTAACTCTGCTACAATGACAATTTAGTTAAGTTCCTACACTTCAGTCAAGGTTAGACACTTCTGCGCAGAGCTCAGTGTATATTCCCAAAATTGCAGGTTTTACTCTGAGTACAGAATGAGTTTTCAGACAAGATTTACGCTAAATATGGGAAAAGGGCAACAGGAGAGAGTCAACAGAGCAGGTCAGCTTTGCCACACATTTTATCCTACTTCAGCAGCAGCAGGGAGATAGGGAAAATGAGATCTAGGAACTGGGGAAAACCTACAGGGAAGGTCTGACACTGAAGAGCTGAAGTCTTGAAATGAGGCCCACTCCTCTGAGCTGTACACCTCAGGGACTAGCCATACAGAAATTGGAAGCAAAGGATTATATGGATGTAGGTATAAATTTAAAGAATTAGAACTGACATCAAAATCAAGAGGTGAACTGTAACACGAGGGCCCCTAAATGCTGTTCCCACATATAGCACACTCCCAGTTATCACATTCCAAAAGTAACACGCTGTGTGTATTTCCATTTATAAAATACATACACATACACATGCCCAGAGAAATAACTCTGTACAGGCTTTGAGGGATTCCAAAACGGCAGTTCTCTGGAGCGTGTTCATAAGCACAAATGAGGAACTGTAGCCTCAGAACCACAGTACTGTGCTATTACAACATTGTGTCAATTTTCCTCAAGATTAATATAAAATTAAAAAATATTACAATTCAGATCAATAATAAAAGTTAATCATAGACTAAAATACACCCGCATAACAACACACTGGGTAAATGCTATAAAGCATTTCCAATCAGCAAGTGCTGACTTACTAAGTCAGAGATAAAAAAAGTTTTTAAACTGTCTGTATCCTGCAACCCTTCAGCCTTTGCTAACGCATAAAAGAAAAACATCCATGCCCCTCCTTTTCTTTGTGCGAACATTTAAAAGATAATGGCCCTGGTGATGCTAAGCACATGATTCAGCAACACAAAACATCAGGGAGCAATATTAGTTCGAGCAGCTCACAACCCTTTCTTCCACCTGCAGCTACGCTTTCCCGCACCATTCGCCTCAATTTGYTGTCAGCTCAGTTGAAACTGAAACAACTGTTTGTGGGACCAGACTGTGAAGTGAATTCAGGAATAACATGGCTTGCAAAAAATCCTCTCACCTTAATCCTTTCTCTCCCTCGATGCAATGTCCTGCACGACCCTCTAGGAGTCCATGCTGTGATCTGCAGTGAGTGGCCTGGGGCAATGCTGTTTAATGCCGTTAAGTGCTGAACAATCTGTACTGTCACACCACAGCCGAGGAGTCAATACCTTATATCTATTTAATTATGTAAGAGAAGGGCAAGTTGTTCTTTCCAAACATGATAGTGCTATTAATTTGTATTGCCCAACTTTAAAGGTAATTTAGACATTTTTAAACATCTGTGGGGGAAAAAAAGTCATTGTTAAATGTTGTTATTTAACACTGTAAATGACAAATGCTTCTCTTCAACATTTGTGAGTTGTCCTTTGGGTGCACTGGTTAATCAGTGCTTGCAAAGTGGGAGTGGACAGTTGGGGAAGGTGGGCACCTTTCGGTGAAATAGAGCTATCCCTAATTGTCTCCGGTACAAGGATGCTCAGTATATTGCATGACAAGTTAAAAGCAGGACATGTGGGTTTAAACAGAAAAAGGGTTATTTTATTTCCTCACGCTGCAGCAATGATAAGAGCAAGGCACTGATATTTCAGTGATAAGTGCCTTTTGATAACCAGTGTAAGAAATTGTCTTGTTAACACGTCATTATTTATAAATAAAGAACTTCTTAAAGATAGCCTTATCAAATGCATTTCCTATCTCTAGCTTAGTAGAAACTAGTAACTTTATATTTCCAGTGCACTTTAAGTAACAGCAGGCTAGTAAAACATACAGAACATAAAACGTAGTTGGGGGTGGGGGGGCGGGAAATCAAGCTGAGCGCAACAATCAAGTGTACCTTCAGCATCACCTCCACATACTGTTTTAGGCATATTACTTCAGCTCAGCCATTCTAATGGCCAGCATAGACCCCCTGTATATTGCTTTAATTGGGACCGAAAGAGAACTGCCAGCTAACTCTGCACCTCAGGAACCAGACTTTGGGTCACTCCACTGTCCATTCCTCCCCTCCCATATACCTCAGTGGGTAGGGTTATCTCAGTGGGCTAATTTCCAACAAACTAAGACAAACTTTAAACGGAGGTAGAAGTCCTGAGCAAGTGAGATTCACAGACCCTCAAATATGAAATCAGAGCAGCTTTCTGGAGTAACAGCATGTCCTTCTTTCATACGGAGTCCATTTATGACAGTCAGCAACAGAAACCAAGGGCAGTTTACGCTCTCAACTCTCTCATCTCTTATGCAGAACATGACTGTAATGATGCATCAGTGAATCTGAATGACTTACGTGAATGCAAAAATAACATTATTTAAAAATACATCAAATCAAAATATGGATATGCCAGGATTTGTAACAGGATCCTAAAAATTTGCACCAGCCATAAGTTTTTTTCTCTAGCAAACTGTCTAGACAATCTATTAAGTCTGAACAGGCAATGCTGGACAAAAACACTTCTTTAAGCACAACACCGGTCGTCCAGGGTACAAACCATTTGATGAAAGAGTGTTACCACAATGCATCCGTACTAAGAACCAAAACTACCTCTGCTTGAAAGGTTTTTCTGAAGTCTGTGTGGGGTTGAGTTGCCCTTTAAATATTTTATTACTGATATCTTTTTCACTGAATGGGCATCTTGGCCATCATCTAGAAAATCATGGTTTCTCTTCTCACTCATTTTGCTTACAAACCAAAAGACATCAGACAGGCAGCAAAGCAGGAGAGCACAATAAAGGCTAAACAACTAAATCTTTCCACTCCTTTAAATTTACATATTGCCTTCTTGTATTAGTAATACCTTAATAGGCTTTCAGTGGTAACATGCTTGCACTGGTAAGGTCTGTCTCCTCAGGTCCCTGAGGCTACTGGCAGAGTGAAGCATTACCCACAGAAGAGGAACATTTAGGGAGCACCTAAGGCAACAGACCTATACAAATCATGGGGACCAGATAGGAAGCATCTCAGGGTGCTGAGGGAGCTGGTCTTTGCAAGGCTGCTTCTATCATCTGTGCAAGGTCAAAGTGATTGGGGGAGGTTCTGGATGACTGGAAAAAGGCAAAGATGACATCTGCAAGGAGAGGGGGTCAAGGAACTGACAGCCAGTCAGCCTAACATTGGTCCCTGGAAAGGTTATGGAGCAAATCCTCCTGAAAGTCATTTCCAAGCACATGAAGAACGTAACTGGGAACAGCCAGCATGGATTTATCAAGAGCAAACTGTGCCTGACCAACCTGACTGCCTTCTATTATGAGATTCCTGGCATTGAGGACAAGGGGAGAACAGCGGAGGTTATTTATCTCGACTTTGGCATTGCTGTTGACACGATTTTCTATAATATCCTTATTAGTAAGACACTGACTGGATAAGCAGACAACAAAGAGGGTGGAAAATTGGCTGGATCATTAGGCTCAAAGAATTGTAACCAGCAGAAAAACATATAACTGGTGGCCAGTAACTAGTGACAGCCCACAGAGATCAATACTCTACTTTCTTTATTAACAGCCTGGATGATGTGTCAGAGCACACATTCAGTAAGTTCATGAATGATACCAAATTGTTGGGGGAGGGTTGGGGGGCGGTGATAAACTGAGGGGCAGCACTGCTATTCTGAGGGATTTCAGTCTGGAGAAATGGGCAGACAGGAATATTATGTGAAGTTCAAATAAGGCGCAGCCCCACACCTGGCATGGAATACCTCCTGCCACGGGGGGGGGGGGGGGGGGGCTGACTGGCTAGAGAGCAGCTTTGCAGAAAAGGAAGGCAGGAGCCTGGCAGAGAAGCTGAACATGAGTCAGCAGTGCACCCTTGTGGCAGCCAACTGCATAGTGGGCTGTGTGATTTAGCAAAAAAGTGTGGTCAGCAGGTGGAGGGAAGCGATTATTTCTCTTTATTCAACACATGTGAGACTGTATCTGGAGTACTGCGTCCAGTTTGGGGCTCCCCAGTACAAGAAAGACACTGACATACTAAAGTGAGCCCAGAAGAGGGCCACCAAGATGATTTAGGGGGCTGGAGCACAGCGCATACATGAAAGCGTTGAGAACTGGGTGCGCTTAGCCTCTAGCACAGAAGGCTGAGGCTTCCTGCTGCTTACAACTATCTAACAGGAGAGCACAGAGAAGATGGAGCCAGGCTCTTCTGGAAGGTGCATGGTGACAGGACAGGAGTGGACATGAGCTGAAACAAGGGAAATTTCAATTAGATAGAAGGAAAACTTTATCACTATGAGGGTGGTCAGACACTGGGCACAGGTGCCCAGAGGGTTGTGGAGTCTCCATCTTTGGAGATATTCAAAACTTGCCTGGACAAGGCCCTGAGCAACCTCATCTAACTGGACCTGCTTCCAGCAGGGAGCTGGAGGACCCCAGAGACCCCTTCCAACCTAAACGATTCTGCGATCCTGTTTAAAGGACAAATCTGAACATTATGATCGAGACATGACCAAGCATGCAAAGGCACGTGTTGCGTTCAGGAAGCAGGCAACTTGAAAAGCTTCTCACATCTCTGTACCAAACTGAAGTAACAGCTTTGCTACACACATTCCCTAATCTCTAGGATGGATACACAGATTGTATTTGAACGTTTAGATGTTCCCTCTCTGAGGTTATCAGTGTAACTAATTATTCTGGTCCCCACCACAAAGGAAGAGGTTTTCCCAAACCTCTATTTACCCACTATTTCTACAGTTATCAACCACAGTCCTGAAAGCAGGATCAGCTTCTTCTCAGTTCCTCTCAGGTTCCAGTTCAGTGGCTCAGCAGACAGGATTTTGAAACCCATGAGYACCCTCATGTGGCTAGATGTTGCTATGAGCATTTCTCCTCCTGCATGTTAAAATATATGCAGCACAAGCAAAATAGGCACTTCACTCACATATTTAATCCCCCACCACACCACCAATTCGAAGTTGTACTTGTGCCAGAAGAAATATTTCTGCCACAACACAGTTCTTTTGATAAAGCCTGTTTAAGTCATCTTCCTTTCTGCAAGACTACACCTGCATGTCAAACTCCACAAGTRTTGCCAAAGAGATAGAAAGAGGCACAGGTAGTCAGAGCAGATAAGATCCCCATGCAGCACAGTCCAAAAACACAGTGCAGGACGACCTTCTCTCTTATGATGCTGCCATTCCAAGCGGGAGATCCACCTTTACCATCTCTCTCCCTTCTCCCAGAGTTAATGGCCAATTTTCCCTCAGTTTAAGATAAAACTCTAATTTCCTGGAAGCACATACGGATTTTTTTTCATTTTTTTTTCCAGAGGCTGAGAACAACCCCCCACCCCCTTCCCAACTCCCCTGACCACTGCAGTGTGTGCTTCACGCTGCGCTGCGTGGCAAAGGAAAGACCTCCCCACTGTTCCAGCCTGACCTACTCTACTCTCAGCCCATGTGACTTGCATCCACACTCTGCCTCCCCCCTTCCCAGTCCAACCACCTTTCCTCCAGCTCCTTCTCCTTGTAGGGGGTAGGCTTTCAGAATGGGCACTTCACATGCTACATACAGCCTGGATTTTTTTTTTTTTTAAACAGTATGAACACAAGCACTGTAAGCTATGATAAAAGTAAATAGTGTGGCCTACTTCCAATTTCACGTTGAAGACATTCAAAAGTAGGTAGCAAGACTGGTGCAAAAGGAAGGGTTGGAAGGCTCATAACTCAAGTCTGAACATATTGCTCTGTCACCAAATAATGTCTTGCTGAAACAATTCTGATACAGTAGAAAATTTACAGGTCTCCAGCTGTCTGTTTTCCTTACTACCTGTAAGCTGCAGACATAAAAAGCACTAAACAATAATTTTAAGATATGCAAGCCAAAAATATAGCACCATCCACAGAGCTCCCTGCCTTGGTTAACACATGTAAGACCTCTTTCTCAACTCCCTGTTTAAGAAATGGAAAGGATGTATGCTATTTGATTGCCACCAATGGTACAAGCCAGAGGAATGAACATGTGAGATATAAAACATTACAAAGCTAATGCTGCTGGCCCCTGATTCCTGCAGAGGTATTCTTTATTGGCTAATATAGCCAATATATATCCCACTCTGAAATGGGGAAGGGAGGAAAAGGAGATACTGACTGTATTAACAAATTGCATGTGGTGGTTATATTATAAAACATCTTCAAAATTGTATTTACAATCATACAATAACTTGGACTGGAAGAGATCTCTGGAGCATATCTAGCATAGTCTCCTGCTCAAAGCTAAGCTCAGTTAAAATTTAAATACTGAGAACATTTCCCTTTACCAAGGAAGTGGTACTTTGGACTTTCCAGATCAAGAGTGGGTAGATTTTTAAACTATGATGATGAACCAGTTTGACTACAAGTTATTGAGTGCATTACAATAACAAATAAGCAAAATGTTATTGCCTACATTATGCATGAGATAAGAATGACCCCTTCAGCCTTTGGAGGTTTCAGTTTAAGAACCAAAAGACACAGTGTGGGTGGGCAACTCCAGTATTTCAAGCCCTTTGAAAAGCTTTTCATAATGCCCCTTCCAATACAGCCATCAAAACCCAGGGACACCACACACACTTATCACTGAATGTAAGATATCTCATTTGATATATCAAATGGCCTGATGGAACCTGCGTGGGTAAAACCAAACAACCACTATACACCACTTCCCACACACAAAATCAATAAAGGAAAGAAAAGTTTCCCTCAAGAGAACATTTTTCATTGACAAACACTCCATCACTGATCTCTCAGTTCAAGCCTCAAGGAAGAGATGTTTTTTCTATGAAGTTGTCAAAACACAAACCTAGAAACTAAAATTTATAATTAATGCTTACCAAAAATCTTTGACACTCTAGCATTATTGGTTTTATTGCATGTTAAAAACATTCCTCTAAATGCAACTCACCCATCCACATTCTGTGGAGGGCGATTATCTGATTCTCTGTCCCACAGAGGACAAGGATCTGACAGGTAGCAACTATTCTTTTACCTAGCTGGTCGAACTGATAAGCCATAAACAAGTTAAATTTGGAAAATTCAAGGAAATGGTAAATTGCCAGAGTGGATCACTGAGATCAGAACAGCTACAGAGAGGTCTCAAGAATCATAAATGAGTATCTGGGTTCCCCTCCTCCCCCTTCTAAAAAGAAAAAGTCTCTCTGGAATACCAGTTTTAAGTACCAAAGATAAACTTATTTTTCCTTTTATAACTTGTATAATACTAGATTTACCTGCAAAAAGGTTTACCCTCCTACTGAATAGTTTCCAGGAGTTTTCAACAGGATAGAAAAGGTGAAAGTAAAAACTTCTCATTCAGTACTCATCAGGCCGAAGAGCTGAAGAAAGGATTATACTAAAAGCAGCTTTAAAGCTTGAAACAGAGTATCTATTGAAAAAAATAACATGGACCCAGAAAACAGACTGACTAAAATCCATTTGCTCAACAGGTTTTTGGGGGTTTTTTTTTTGGGGGGGGGAAGTATTTTGGTATTAATTTTGCTATGGTTCAAGGAACGCAAGTTACCCATGAAAATAAAAGAACATTCTTTTGTAATGAAACTATTCCCTTTCTTTGTCTGGATGTGTTCAGTATGCAAAGAATTTGTAAAGTTCCTTTAAAAATTTTTTTTCAACAGCATTCTATTTGGACTGAATTATTTTGAACTGCCTGAATAGTAACTTAGACTTCCAGCGTAAGAACCAAACCTGACTAAGCAAACTGTTTTTCCAGACTTCTGTTTGTTTCATCTGCAACATCAACTAAGAAGTGACCCAAATTACACGTAAACAGCCAAAGATTCTACAGTCTTCAATACAAGGTTTTACTTATAACAAGCTCAAAATTGTCCCTCATCCTTAGAACTTCCATTTCTTACTTTCTTTTGCTTTGAAGCATCTTCTGAAAAAGATCAAATATTGATGCAGAGAAAGAAGAGGGAAATAACTATTCCCATCATACACAAAACTACAACCAAAGTGCTGACAGGACTGGGTGCCATTTCCTCAGCCAAAATAGACCCAAATACTTCAATACCTAGAACTCCATTAAAAAAGCATCTTGTCAACATTTTAGTCCCATACAGAGACACTGTTATAACCCTCTCTCCTTGATCCCCTCCCCAAAAGACAATAAAAACACTTGAAAATGATTCTAACAAGGGAACGTATAATCCTTGGGAGAAGGGTATTTAAATCCCTTCTTGCCACATGCACTTATGCACGGAAGAGGTTGGAGCAGCTGCAAGCCAGCAGCAATTGCTTTTCTGTTATGTATTTAACTGCACAGCAGTTGTACAGGGAAAAATGTCATGAGAAATCATGGTATAAAAGGCATACTTTCAGTGAAACCAAAGCACCACCCGCATAGTTAGCTAACGGAAACGGTGGCCCTGCTCTGTCTTCAGCTCGAATCAGAAGGGTGAGGCCTAGACAGGCAAGTATTTTGTGCACTTGCTATTTACAGAGCACCCACAGATGAACATAACACTCTCCTGCACGTTTGCAGGCAGGAGGCCCCTGTTGCACTCAGGCAAATCAAACACTGAACAGAGGGAGCCAGAGAGATAATTAAATAAAGTTTATGTCCTTCATGGCACATATAGTGCATTGGTGCTGTTGTTGAGTACGCCAACCCTTATTTTATCACCAGCCTACTGATCCCATGAGTGAAGTTAAGGATATAGACAAAAGAGGAGCTGAAAATGTAATTTATTTACTCAGCTGTCAGACTGCCAGTGGAATCATGTAGCAGATTTCTGTACCTGCTTAATTCACATTACTATTTTCTCTTCATTATTATGCAGCCTTTAACTCTGCGAAGTTACCTGCACAGACTTTTCTTGCATTGCCACCTAAGCAAACAAGTAGTTTTAAATACTATTGCAACAGGTAGATGGTGAACCCGCTTTTTTATTAAAATATTTTATTATTGCTGTTTCAAAACATGCTGCTACTTGGACAACTTTCTGTCTGGGTCAAAAGCAAGCAGAGTTCAGGGTTCAGTAGCACAGCAAGTTTTAAAACCAACTTCAGAGGCAAAAGGAAAACCCTTGTGATTTCTACCAGAAGTGTTCTTCAACATGTTTAAATAATTACTTGGAAAATTGAACAAATCGTATTCACTTTGGAACACAGCTGCCAGACGAATGAGACCATTCAAAACAGCTTCAAAGATCCAGTATTTTTGAACTGGTGTCTTGAGTTTTGCTGCTTCTGTTCCAGCAATCTCCAGCTCTCACAGGGCTCAAAACACATGCAGGAACTTGTATCTCAGTATGAGAGATTAAGGCAATTGTCCACACTTATTCCAGAGCATGTCAGCAAGAAAAGAGAAAAAAACACCACTCATCCTCAGTGGTAGCTGTCAAACACTAAGATGCATTAGGTAAAACTAGATATTTGCTTTAAAAAACAAAGGTAATAAAGCAACATTCCTCCAGAACTGGTGCTACTTAATCCTTCTTAGTTCTTCCTTTGCCTAGAAAAAGAAAATAATAATTTTATTTCTGCATGAAAACAGAAAGTCTTACACTCTTGGGCCCACCATACTGTAAATCATCCTTGTTTTACTCGGGTCAGTGGAACCGCAGCAGACTCTCCCCCCATCCTCACTCCCTCAGCACTGACTGCTAGAAAGCCAGTTTTCAGAGTCATGTGCCAGATAAAAGTTTGACAGATAACATGTGGAACAACAGTGGCATTAAGCGGTTTGCTGGATTACTGACAAAAACAAGTACCTAAAAGCAATCTGAAGGAGCAGAGCAAGAGCTCAATTCCTATTCAAAAAAGAGGCATCAAACAAGTGCCTCAGCATTTATCTATCAAATTCACCCAAAACTTATTGGTAGAGCACTATGTTTTCAGATTAATGGTTTAACTGTTCTACAACAAAATAGTTTCCATGGACAGCCGATCTTCAGTTACAAACAATATACAGTACATTTACCATGTAACTGGAAGGAAAAACAAAGCAATATAAAGACCTCCAAAGCCTAGAAACACCAAAGAACATTTTTACATTACTGAAATAAGTAGGGTAAAGGAAGAAGCCAATTTCTAATTCCTTGTGGAAAAAAAAAGTTCCATCAAAACTCATTAAAAGACATGGGAATGCACTGCCCCCATATGAAAGATGGCAGACACTCCCCTTACCCAAACTCAGAGAGCTTCCCAGAGCTGTAGGAAAACATAGCACTGAGGGACATAACTCATTTAAACTCTCCATAAATCAAAGTATGACTTATGCTGTGCTGTAAAGCACTGCTTTTCCCACTCCTCTAACCACAAGAATATACTTGTGCATGCACATTATACACAAACACCTCAAAACATTTCTAATGCATTCACACCAGTAAGGATTACCCGATTTCAAGAGAGCAGACCTGCCAACTCCAATCATTAAACCTCTGAGCACTAGCATAAGACTGCCCTTTTCCTTTGGAATAATGATTTGATTCATCCCATTTCACTAAGCAATTTCAGAATGAACTTCAAGCACCATTTATTAAAGAAATGTTTCAGACTTGCATCAGTTAGTCTAAGAGGTATGGCTTTTTTCAACAAATCTCAACTTTTTAAGCACTCAAACTAGCAAACAATTTTCTTTTAATGAAGAAAAACACTATCAAGAATGCATAAAACATCACATAAAACTAAACAGAAATGAGTAGTTTAAACGACTTGAAGCATTTTGAAATAATCCACTCCACCATAACCAAGAACACAGATAGCCACTTTCAGCTCTGACACTATAAATAAAAGCATTGCTGAATACTACTAACGGCAGCAGGGATGTAGACACATCAAAGGTAGGATTGTTTAAAGTTTACATTCTATCAGTTAGTGTGGCAAGCCAGTGAGAATGGCTACAAACAAGATGAAAAGACAAACAGCAAAATAAAATAGTTTAATGTCAAGTCCATAAAAAATGTTTTGAAAACAAAAGGAAAAAGTGCTTTGCAAAATACTGGTATCAAACCAACACACTGTAAATATCCCAAAGTGTGTATTTTGCCCCTAATTCAGAAAGATCCAGAAGATGAATCATTAAAAGACAGTCTGGGTAACCTTAACAGGACTGGTCTGATGGCTTCAAGAAAGCACTCAGGTTAATACTACTCTGTGTTTCTCAGAGTTAGCACCAGTTTAATTGACTGCATTTGTTAACAAATATAAAAGCAGACATTCTCCTTTTGAACTAGGAGCAGTTTAGTTTACCCTGTATTTCTTTGACTGACCCCTTACTAGTTTGAGAATTTCAACAGAGCATTCTGAAACCAAAATAACCAGTATCGATGTGAGACTGTGCATCATTTCAATTCAAATCAGTCTAAAAGCTGACCTGGGTCAAACTGGGACAATTTCTGTGTCTGTAGTTGGTGTTACTTCCCTAATGTGATACCATAAATTCCTCAAAAAAAATTCTATGACCTGATAGAAACCGTCTTTCCCAGCTAATTGAGAGTTAAAAATAATGCAAAGCTAGATTGCACCTAATACTTCCTCCTCCTCTTTGGCAAATTAACGTAGATTCCAAATCTGAAATTTAAGATGATTGGAGGCTCTCACTGTAAAGTGTTACTAACCTCCAAATAACAATTTTGAGGCTGCTCTAATGGAAGAGAGGAACAAGACAGAAAAATTCACAAAGATGTAGGCATTTTGCTGAACATCAAGGGGTGTGGGAAATTTCTTATCTAGCATTCTGAACAATGGCTGAAAGATACTCTTGTATTTTTCATGGTTTCCTCTAGAGTCAGAGCTGGAAGAGGAGGAATACAGGCCAGAAGAGATGGATCCCAGTATCAGATAATATTTTACTTCTCTAGCTTGGGGAAGAAAAAAAGAGAGAAAGATGCCACTGAGACAAACAATGGAGTGAATTCAACTATTTTGGGCAAAAAATGGTTTCTGAAATAGCTAAAAGCATCTTTTCCTCTAAGAGAATTAAAAATGGGGAGGGGAAAATTAAAACCATGCACCAGATTTTAGTATGTCAAAAAAAGGTAGTGCAAACATTCGCTGTAGAAATGATCATGCAATCATTTCTGACAATGGTTACAAAAAGTAGCAAAGCATGAAATATATAGCTGAAATGACAACTTCATGCATAGTGGGTTTGTATGGTACGTACCCGAATAAGATCTCTTGGGAGGTGCTTTGATTTCTTCATCCTTACTATCTGCAGCTACACAAAAAAAAGAAGTTGAGAACAAAAAGGAAGGGAAGACAAAATAGACTTGTATGATTTAATGTAATAGTGGGTCTTTTAGTGCAAGTTTAGTCAGTTAGTGTATTTTGCTAATAAAAAAGTAAAAGCCAAAACAAAACATGCCAGAAATTTTAGTTTCCATGCTTTCTACAAGGCTCCCACCCCAAGAAGTTAAGAAAGGGTTGAGGAGTAGGAGGTCCCAGAACAGTCTCAATGTACAACCCAATAGCAGTTTATCTAGTGGGAGAAAATAAAGACTTAAAAGCAGTGGAACATGTAGCCCTTTTCAAGTCAGTTTAACTCTTATTGTACGTACTTTATCATCATCAGTGAAAACTCAAGTTGTTACTTCAGCAACACTGAAAAAACTTTCAAGAGAGAAATACGCAGGTATATTCAGGTAAGATAATATAATGCTTTTCCTGTGGAAAATGCTGTTCTATAATAATTTCAAAAGGCCTCAGCTTAAGCCAATTGTATTAAGAGGGACAAACAGAGCAGACCATATCTGCAGTCATTCCATATGCTAAAACATTTCCCTCCAGTCTTCCTCTGCAAGTTGAAAACCATGTATTACACAACAGTGTTTTCCAGCTCAAAACCATAGCTCTTCCAAGAGATCAGCATGCTATAATAAGATACAAGTTAAACAGGTTAAGTCAACAATCAGCTGGAAGGAAGACAAAACTGGATGAAAGATCAGGAAATCATCTTGATTTAACAACAGTAGAGTCCACTCCCTACTTGAGGAGTCTAGGCTGTACCATATTATGCCTTTTCTAGAAAAAGCTGACCACTGGTTTTTAGGATAGTTCATACAACCAGGGTGCTTGACGTCTGTCACCATGCCTTGAGCATAACTGAAATTGAACCTTTGCTGGAGAGCAGGGGAGATTTATTTGGGGGAATGAAGGGAAGACCCCTCACAGAGGGTCTCCCCAAGTATATGAGAGACTGTCCTGGGCTGCCAACATTTTCAAGGACSACCACTTGTTTTCAGTTGTGACCAGCTGTATATTTGTGAGCGCCTATCTTTGGCCTCCTGAAAAGGCCCCGAATCTTGAATTAAGATGTGAGGCATGCAGAAATTCAGATTTGTTTTTCAAGATTTGGCACTCTAGCATAGTAACACCATCCTGTCTCAGAAATAATACACTGCTTTGAACAAAGACAACTATAACAAAAGAAAATACCACTGAACTTTGAGCTTTTCTGTACTGAGCCAACAACAAGCATACAGTTGCTGCACAGACACCAGTTTAAAAACTGGCAATGAATAAGGAGAGCTATTGTTACCACAACAATGGTGCCAGGAAATCTACAAATAAAACAGGCAAGATAAAATAAAAAAGGTGTTAAATAAAAGTAGACAAGAAATTTTTCATGCCTGTTGACTTTATCTGAGGACACCTTCACATCACCACTAGCTTTCATAATATTCCTAGGCAGGAGAGAAACTATCCTATTATTGAAGGGTTTACAAGGAAAAGTTTGGATTTTTTTTAATTCAGAACAGTTAAAAACAGGGCATACGGTCCAAGTTTTAAAAAAATAAAACAGTTGGGCATTTAAGAAGACTTACTCTCACTTCAATCAGTACATATAATTAAAGGATAAGTTCATGTAACCAGAACAAAAAGACAGAGAAGGCAGCAGCAGCACAAGAGGGGCTCTGCTACTTTTAACTTACTTGCACTTTGCAAGACTAAGGGATAGAAAAAAGAAAAAAAAATCCCCTATGGAAAACTCAGAAAAAAAAGAAAGGAGTTTTCCTAATAAGCTCTCCATAAAGAAGCTACAGGAGATAATCAAACATTACTGAAAAGTCCAGAGAGACAGAATTTTTCAAGCAATGACAGTTATTCTATAAATGAAAGTGCAAGCACTTAAATAGCTTTACRTCTATATTCTAAACTGCAAATAATATGTATTTTAACCCAGTGACCCCACAAAACAGACTTGAGAATAGACAACAACCCTGTCAGGATTAGGAGAGACTGCTCCTTAATGCTTCAAAAATTTTAAGTAGATGCCTTCTGAACTATTATTTAAGGGACATTATCCGGGAGAATAATAAAAACAAGAAAAAACAGAATTCAAAATACACTAGTAAACATACACTAATGTCACTAGGGGGGAAAATAAAGCATCTGCTAGTGATGGAAGAAAACAGACTAAAACCAGCTTCATTTTCTAAATATTTCAGATTATTTTGCAGGAACATTCAGAGGGAGGATGGAAATGACAGAATAAAAAGATTTAAATTGAAAACCAGTCATGTGAGGAATTATAAATTATATTATAATAGAGAAATTGCACACCCAGGATTCTGCAAGTCTCCTCAAAAACACTGACTTCAAGCCTAGCTTCTCATTGCCCAGATGAGCTATGAGGAAAGAAAGAAAGTACAGAGAGATCTATCAGCTTGCTTAGGACACCATAAAATTTAAGAGATAAGATTAGGAGTAGGATTAGAAACCCAAATCTCTTCACTCCTACTGATCTTGTGCTTTAAATACAAACCTATATTTCTACCTCACTTGAAAGAAGTGTTGTATGCATTGAAAGGTTTATTCTGAGCCATCAATTATAGCTGGCAGAGAGTCAATATCCTCAGTGTTCATGTTTTCTCCAGCCTGAAGATACTTGAAATCATACTTCATCACTCACTAAAAATCAATCACACATAAGAAGAGACTTTTCAGCTGTACTGTGCCATTCTCCAGATCTGTGGAAAGAGGCAAACCTTTGGCTGAAAACAAGTAATTAAGGTCCACAAATAGGTAAAGCTAGTCTCTCCAGATATTTAAATACATGACAAGCTGAGTGTCAAGAAAAAGGATCAAATGACGCAAGACAACCTTGAGAAGTTTCTCGTATCTGGTAAAGAAAGGACTGATCATCTTTTAGGAGGCTGCATATCTGTCAGGGAGAGTTGTTTAAAGAGGAACGTGTACTAAACTGAATAGCCGCCCTTTTTGTCCAAAGGTTACCGAAGGAGCCTACAGCAGAGCATGCGTAGACCTGCACTAGGACAATTTCACTTCAGGAAAGTCAAACAGAGAAACCTTTCTGCCAGTTTCACTGAACACCAGCAGGGAGGGCAAAGGAGGCAGAAAGTATACGTGGCCCCTCCTAAATGCTTCCTGTTTTTCAACCTCTGTCAAAATCCAGCTGAAAGGAGTTTTTAAGTCATTCATCCTGCCAAACTAACAACCCTTGTGGACAAAGCAGCTTGTGATTGTAAGAGAGGGAAAAAGGTATCTGGGTGCAGTACTGGAAGTTGCAGTGCACCTCCTCTTCCACATGAAGTCACTTGCTTGAACGGTTTCACAACACACTGCACAGTCAGTAGGGATGAAAGTAGCTTCCTTAGCTATTACATAAATTACTCGACTGCACAGCCAGTATCTGCTGCCTTCTAACGATGACTGCAGATATCTGGAACTGGATCAGACCATCAGTTATTAGGAAATGAGGGAAGAAAACAGATGGAGAGAATAAATTACACATCCATATTGGCAAAACAACTGACAAAAAGCTGACAGTATTGCTTCTGTTCTTGTTGGTAATAAGCTGCAAAATAAAATGTTGTAAGTCAAAGTCAATACAGAGAAACACTAAACCTACCCCTCTCACATTTCCTTTCCGGGAAAATAAAAACCAAAGAGTTTACACAAAGCAAGAACATTTTATTAAACAAAGAATAATGCTCTGGCCCCAACTGAAATTATCAATGCCTAAAAAAAACACCAACAAAAAAGCCATCAAAACATGTGAAAATTCCTGTAAACCTCAAACTAAAAAAAAAAAAAAGTAAACAAAAAGATATAGCTTTGCAACTACGGTATGACAGCACCCCCTATTTTGACAGCCAATAATTTAATAAGTAGGAAATACATTCTGTGCATATGAAAGATAAATTGCTGGTAACTGCAAAATAAGATTTCGGATAATAGCATACAATCAGGGTCCATCTCCCAATTAAGAACTTGGTAGAAAGTACAGCTGAAGAAAATAACTTCTCATTCAAGGCAAGATCTTAAAAAACTCCAGGCTAGCACAATGGCATGACAGCTAGTTCTATATCCTAGAGCATGACGTGAAATATTAAGGAGAACTCTGATTTCCAGACTGAACCGAGACCCATTTAAAATAAAATTACAGCTTTAAATATTCATCTGGATGAAAGCGGTTTCAAACAAAAAGTTCAGGAAGAGCTACACTGGATCAGTAAGAAAGGAGACTGGGTTGTAATCTAGACAGAACTTCTGTCCAAAACACAATGCAATATGCTTTTAAAAAGATTTATTCTGCAGCAGCTAGCTCCTGTCACTAACCTGCGAAAGAGCGGCGTTTTATGTTTAGCTCGTTGGACACACGTACTTCAGTGCACAGTTTCAGCATCAGTAACATCGTAATGATCATGATAATGCTTTGCCACAAAAGAGGGGATTCAAAACGCCTTCCAAAACCAAAAAAAAAAAAAAAAAAAAGCAAAAGAAAAATACATAACACATCTCAAAGATGACAAATGTTGTACTCAGTTATTTTCATTCTTTGATCCTATCTAAGCATCTGACAAAGGAAATCCTAAATCACCCTTATGGTAACAGGTGTGAAAGGCCAAAGAGAAAACCACCAGCTACATTTTAGACACACATACAGTAGCTCAACAGTCACAATCCCCTTGCAGGTGTCATAAGGTTCTTGGACAAAACATCCCTGCGGACAGATCCTAGAAATTCTGAAAGCAGAAGCTTAAGTCTCTGCTGCTCAGACTAACAGCAGATCTATTATTTTGAAAGAAGAGGCAGTACAAAGAGACAGCAGAATTATGCTGCATTAACGCCAGTTACACATTCTCTCCATTTATATACCCCATAGATTTTGCAAGGACTTCTGTGCAAAACTTGACTGTCATGATCAAATTTTTAAGGTAAAGGCACAAAAAAGCAGTAACATTTGCCTTAATAAAAATAATAACAGCTATTAGCTTGCTAGGTTTATAATAACTTCCTATTAAAATAAATGAATAAAGGTAAGCCTCTTGCCTTGCCTGCCTCCAGACATTTGCATTAAGAGGCTGGATCTGCAGAACACACCAACCAAGTCATCAGTTTGTGTCTTAGCTGGACCAAGGTTGGGGGAAGAAAAGAAGTATGTGATAACTAAACATACAGACTTTGTCCTCTCTTTTCTCCCAAAATGAAATTTCTGCTTGCTCACAGATGATGTTTGGCAGAGATTATTGAGCTCTCCTGCATGCAATGCAGAGAGATGACCTTGGATTGTGGCCAATCTTTGCTGAAGGGCTTGCTCTTGTGTGATTGCACCAGGTTCTGCCATAGGAAAATGAGACCTCAGTGAAGACTGGCTACTCTCCAAGCTCCTCTTCCTGCATTGCTTGTTGAAAGCTCAGTAATCCCTACCAGACACCCTCATTAAGTGAATTTAAGATAGGGGATGGAAGCTTTTCATATGCAGCCCTCACAGGATGTTAGATTTAAGATAGGAAGGCTGCAGGCACATCATTGTGAGCTTCTCCTCTTTGCTCAGGGCTGCCAGGTTTTATGCCTTGAAGATAGAGATGCTGAGGATGGGATTTGGTGAGCTGTTCCCCAGCTCCTTCAGCCAGCACCACGTGGCTCACAGGCCTTATAAATTCCCTCACAGACCAGTCATTAAGGCCATTCTCTGGGCACATCATGCTGCTGCGTGACGCACCTCAGCTACACAGGCAGGACAAACCAATCACCCAGTTCTTGAGTGTTCCTGTTTCACAATACTCTGGCAGAAGCTACTACACTATCTCCAGCTGTTTTCCCATACATTAGGATTATCTCATAAAGAGTGCCCCATACTCAAAAGGGCAAGACATGATTTCTTACGCTTGGGTTACTTTCATGGGCGAGCCCTGTGGCAGTAAAAACCAACTATGCTTGCATCGGGCTCTCACACAATATGAGTGCTAAGCAAGCACTGCATTTCCTCTACAACCGTTGCTTCAGAGAGACTTTTTTATTCTTATGAGTCACATCATAAGGGACAAGAGAAAGACTGGAAAGTCCCTGACTAGCTTCTTTGGAAATCTTTCTGTGCAGAGCAGCCAAGCAGCTCACACCAATGGATATGGCCAGGTATTTCCTGCCTAATGACACACAGCTAAGGCAAACTACAATAAGGCCTTGAACCTCCACACCACTCCCAAAGCCTTCAGTAGCTATTGGAAGAATAATAGTCACATACACCAGTTCCTCTGTCATCTACTGATTTGTGGGAGGCCACATCATTATAGGTGTTATCATAACAAGTTTGGAAGATGCTGTGGGGAAGGAAAGAACGAACTCAACTGATACATGTAATCACATGCACAAAGCGCTCTAGATGAGGTTTTTAGTGTGCTAGAAAAAAAGCAGGGGAGAAGAACAAAAGTCAGGCCTGACCAGTGCCCTGTGTCCATGAGCCCAAAGCTCATTCAGCCTGCATTGCTGACCCTGGCCAAGCTCCCTTGAACCACTGGAATTTGCTACTGTTATTTTTGTCTCTTACTCAGGGAATGAGGAAAAAAAACAGGAAAGATTTAGATAGTTAGATTTGTAGAGCAATTAAAACCATCTACAGCAGGCTTAGGAAAATCATCTCCAATTACAAAGGCATTTGCATGTAAAAAATATAACAATGCACATAAGAGRAGCCAAGATAGTAGCACAGTAAGCCAGAAGCTATTAAGACGGTAAATCCAGCACAGGTTGCTTCAAGGTTAGTTTCTTCTTGCTGATGAAATTATTGGCCTGTTCAGTTGTGGTTGCCTCACAAAAGTATGGGTTGCAGCATAAATATCCACCCACTGCAAACACACATACACAATGCCACCTGTTGCCAAATTATAACCATTTGCCATCAGTACAGGCTTATCTCACATGAGACTGAAAGTATTACAGCAGACTCCCAGATCTTCTAGCCCTTTAACAATTAAAAAACAAAACACGCATGAGAGGTCAACTGGAAATGGGAAGATTCTTAGGGACTTCAAACAATGCAGAAAATCTGCAGATTTTTACAGACTTCCATGCACAGAAAATAAAGGTTACATGACCAAACACACTCATGTGAAATATATTTCCCCAAACACCAATCCCCAAATCAAATCTCGCACACAACACAACCCTCTAACCTAGGTCACACCTACAGGAAATCAAACAGCTGCAATGGAGACCAATGGAGAGAACAACCAGATATGGCCTACTCCACACTACCTGGACAGCAGGATTGACAGGAAACACCAGTGTTGAGGAGCACTACTGGGTTCTTGATTTAAAAATAAAGTCAGAACACTCATTTTGCTCAGGATTATGGGAACAAACACCACTCTAGGTTGCTTACTCTACTCCACACTGACATTAGGGTCTGCAAAGGGCACAACACTAACCATACTTGAGCTAGCAGCACTACAAGATGCAATCAGTGCTGGGAGAGCATGCTGTTGACATGTTTTGTTTACTCAAGATGCTTCCTCTTCCTTTCTGCCCAGCAGATGTTGAAGTACTAATAAAATTTAATGCATGTGCAAGATCATGAACACAAGAGAATTGAACATTCAAGCTAAAGCAGAGACTGACTAGGCACTGGGAAGACTACATAACTCTATCAGTACACCTCAATCCTGTCCCAGTAATCCTGTTATTCCAGTCTTGAGCCTACTCAAAATAACAAATGCAGATTATGCAAAACAAGCCCAAACTAAACCACACATGAATGGTTTGCCCATCTCCTAAAACACATCTGAAAAGATACTGATAATGCCTTAAGCTGTTGGTATGACCAAATCACCACCAATCATCCTGACCATACTGTTTCCCCTGTACATCCTCCTGGTCTCTGGCTATTTTCCTAAGCTGTCCCATCTGGGGCAGGGCCTCACTTTTGCTTTGTGCCTGTACAGTGCCTAACGTGGCACTGCCTCAGCTCACACAGGCAGCTCCCAGGCACTGTAACAGCAGAAACCACCAACCAACCAAAGTTACTACAGGTCTTACAGCCCTGGATCAACTTTTTCAGGAGATACAGATTCCAAGCAAAACAGAAAGTATACAGGATGCTGCATACCACCAGGGTCGTGAGAGCTAGCCTGATGTAGCAGCATTAACAGCAGCCATGAGASACAGCCCGCCCATGCAGCTACAGTTATTTAATCAGCATGAAGCACAAGAAAGAAAACTAGTTTTACAATAGGATCTCCTTGATATAATTAACTCCTCGACACAGAAACTTCCACCACTTTATGGAGTACCCAGAAGAAGCTTCTCACCTAGGCATGCAAGATCCTAGTTTACTCTTTGTACGAAAAGCAGTGTATTTTTACATTTGCAGCCTGGTGTTCATAGAAAGGAGGAGGAATCACGTACACTTTTGCTCTCAGTATCTGAGCAAGATTCCACTAGCAGGTCATATAAGAGTGAGCTTATTCCCCTGCTTATTCCAGCAGAGAGAGCTCCCGGTTTCAGTGACATTACAGTTACCAGAACCTGCTTTGTTTCAGATAAACTGAAGTGAAATGGGTAGAGGGTTACCTTTGCTCAAAAATAACCTTCAGACTCCATAGTTTTCATCTTTTCCCTGACTGTCAGAACTTGTTCCCAGAGTTTGTCTTAAGGCAGCTATTTTCTGAGAAAAACTGCCAAAACGTAAGGTTTTATTATCTGTTGTACTGATTTTGCTGATGTTGTTCTCTGAGGTTTGGGATCCTGGTCCACCAATTTGCATCTCAGAACTTTTGGAGAGGAGTCTGAACATAAATAGTGAACAACTATTCAAAGTTATCAGAAAACGTTATTTGAAGTGTCATCTTTAAGTATCCGAGGTGTTCTGCAAGATCTGAAGTTAACTACTGTCTCTTCATTGTTACCATGGGACTTGGATCAAGTGCATTTTCCTCAACAGGGGACAGCTGTCGACCCTACTAAGGTGAACTGTCCAAGACAAAATCTACAGGCCTGAGGACAGCACACATGCAGCACGTCAACACATACGACAGCAGTTACCAGAGCATCCCACTGCAGTGCTCCTTTGGCCGACAGGAGACACATTTGGGAAACCCTGATAGAAACAGTAAGAATTAGAACAGTAATTCTTTTTTTGTTTGGGAAACTACACTAGCACATCTTCAGCTCTTTCTCCTCAGGTCACACTTTAATGCTCTAAACCAGAAATGTAGATTCTACGAATYCCCAAATCTTATATTGCTTATTTCATTAAATTGAGTTATAAGAAGTGACCTCTTATAAAGATTTTGCAACTGAAATAAAGCAAAGACTGCTTGCATAAGCCCAACAGGAAAGAAAAAAAAAAAAAAAGCCAGAAGAACCAGGTTGCTGAAATCCTAGAAGCATAGAAAAGTCTCCCTCAAAAATATACAAACTATACTATAATACTATACAAAACATTATATGGAATGCAAAATTTTTTTTTAAAAAGTCCATAGCCCTCTGAGAATAGCAGGGAGTGTAATTACTTTGGGCTGAACTTACTCAAGATACAACTAAAAATGCCTACTAATGACTTCAATGAAATCTCTAGTTTCCCTTCCTTTAGATATTTGTTTATTCTGATTTTAATATTAAAACAAACTGTAAGTTATTTTATTCTTTGGCATACTTAATACACTAAACTTCAGAAATTCTCATTATAAGCTCTCTTAAAAAAGAGAGAGAGACACACACACATAACTCACAAGTTAATTTTTCTCTGCATCTTCCACCCCCAACTGATTACACAACTCTTTTCCACCTTAGTATTCCTGTTCTTGATCATGACAATTCAAAGCTAGTCAACTGGCAGACTGCAGGCCAGATGAACAAAGAGGGTATGTCCATTTTGGTCACTGGTGAGTTCAGGTGCCACGGTGTGCTCTGACACTGGCAGCCAGCCCACAACTTCAAAACAACGTAAGACAGCCCAACTAGATGATTAACAACCTCAGATTTCAAGCAGCAGTAAGACTCAGCGTTTCCCTTGGATGTTTTAAAAACCAGTCTTGAACAAGAAATCAGAACTAATAGCAAGAACAGTAAGGCATGAGCTAGGAAAAATGGTTATGAAGTGTTTTATTATGCAGAGAAAAGAGGTTGGCAGCAGATTTTTTGGAGCTTGCCATGCATGCTCATATGCACCAGAATTACGCAACTGCATTTGTCACAGATATTTTAATCACCTTTGTATCCACTGACACAAAACTAGGGTCCTGTCAGGGCGTGATGGGATCTGATCTTAAACAACAGGCATACAGTTTTGCACTGCCTCTTCCTCTTTACCCACAATGCAGCCCCTCTCCAAGACAATCACCTTAGAAGCTGAACTGAGTGGAGAGCTAGAAATGATGACCTGTAGGTCTGGAGAAGACAGACAGCAGAAGCAGCACTAACACAGATGGACTACAGCAAGGGAGCAGCCATTACTGACCATAAATTACAACCAACAATTACACTGGCACCCAAAAATAAGTACTGATTTTAAGCATCATATAACAATAATAATAACAATAATAACAGCAATAATAAAAGACAAATCTGACCATATCAAGTTAGAGCATAAAATCTACTTTTCCAACCAGCAGAGACCCCGCTTCGTGATGCTGTGAGCACAGACTGGTTACTTTCACAATGATTATTGTAGAATCCTCTTTAAAAAAGGCTGAAGACCTCATACACAGCTAACACACTGGGCCAGACGTTTAGGAAAAAAATTCTGTAGAAGTTTGAGTGTGCAAACAAAAGCCATGCGTGCATAAACAAAGCAAAGCAGAATCATACCCATTTATACACAGTTTTCATTCCTGCAGACTTCCTTCCTCTCCCATCGCTTTTCCACAAAGGTTTGGCATATTACAAAACTCACTGTTTAGAAGAGAACCAGGCCAAACACACGGAAGTGAAAGTAARTGTCTTTTTAAAGACAAAATTTTGAAACACTGAAAGAGAGAAGCACCTTGCTGAAAAGAGATTTAACAGATACTGTGTTACAGTCATCACTAGCAATTTGAAGTTCTTTGTGCACACGCTAAAATAAGAGATTAGATGGGAGGAAGATGAGGAGGAGAGGCAGTGCACTGAATCCTCTGACTTTAAAAAAAGGCTTGAGGAGAAATTGTGAAAAGAGGTAACTGGAAACAGGATTGCAATCCTTGCTCTCGGCAGTACTTTGTTCCTGAGCTACTATCACAGTGCTGCTACACCAGCTGCAACTCTGTTGATACATAACAAAGTATGCCAAGGAGATTAGGAAGTAAATACTCTATTTGGAAGGGACAGAGAAGGTCAAACTTCACCCACTACAAAGCCAAACATTAAAAAAAAAAAAAAAAAAAAAAAGAGAGAGAGAGAGAGAGAGAGATGCAGTTTTAGGGGCATGTGAGATCTGCCAGCCTGTGCTGGGAAATAAGGGAATTTCCCCTGCAGCTAAGGTGAGCAAAGTATAGTAGAGCCGTAGGGGAAAGGTGGGATTGCACTCTCAGACATGTGGAACAGACATTTGTTGTGAGTGACAGAGATTCAGAAAGACCAGCGCTACTTGAGAGTGAAAATACAAAGAAAACAGGGCATAAAAGGCAGAAATTGTCTATTGCTGCTGTGTCTGCATCTGAAACACTTAACGTTCAAATTCATGAACCTCAAATTCAACAGGAATATATGCAATTCAGTGAAAATTAGGGAGTAATAACAGAAACGATCAGCAGTTTAGAGAAATGTCTTTGAAATTAAAAAAAATACAAAATGACATCCTAAAAATAACAGAACTTCAAAGTTTTGAAGGCATACCACTTTAAGAACTTATTTTTGGATCAGGGTGGAGGGAAAGTTGCGAGGGATGACTCTGGCATAGATCATATGCATAACCATCCAATGAAGAGAAACTGAAAACAATTGAAAACTGCAGCCAAATGTCAGTAAAGATTTCTGAAAAGTAACTTGGGTGAAGGTCCAGATTGGTTTGCTAAAAGGGAAGGAGTAGCCTTATCAACGGGCACTTTGAAAGTCAGATTGGGAAAGAATTATACACAAGAAAATGAGTTGTAGGAACAGTTCTGTCTCAGCACAAGGATGGATCAAATTACCCAATAAATTTAAAACAAACAAAACAAAACCTTCAAACTCCCTTCAGTGATTCCACAGATCATTAAAATACTTCTGCTGTTTATGTCAAATTATCTAGAGTGCTTTGTCCCTGATAAGGTATATATCATCAACCAAAGATATCAAACAACTAAAAAAATCAAATTGTCAAGCTGCCCTATGGGTGCATTATAAGCATCTTCACATACATAAGCATGTACAGAGGCTCTTGCTCTGCTATCTGGCTTTAATTTTGCTAAACATAAGCCCAAGGACAATATCCACCCTAAATGCTGCTTTCACAATCTACCGGTCATTACAGTGAACTACCAAGGATGTCTAATCTTTAGGTGTAGAAAAACAAAATATTCTTTTTTAATGAACATCGAATTATCAGTATGCAAGTCCTCTTTTCTGCCTTTTAGTTCAGTAGGACTAAGAGTCCATTCATTATGGGTAAAGACAGAAAGGTTTCTGCTGGCTCAGGCCTGCAATATTACACCATACAAGTGGCTATAAACACCAGCAGCATCCCTTGCACTCTCACTGTAACCATGCCAGATGCACCTATGCACGTGCTATGAAGCCATTCTTGCTACCAAGGAGCTCTAAATGATGCATCAGGAAGCGATATTATTATGTTGTTTAGATACTCACAGGAAAAAAAAAATACATAATCACATCAATATACTGCCTTCTCTCTCTTTTAAAGAGTTTATAACTCTTAACATCAACATCAAATTATTTTTCCTTACTCATAGTATTTATTATTTTGCACATCTTTTAACTAGATATACTTAAAATCAATTCAAATTAAAGATTTTTTAGTTCTTCCATATTCTTGAGTCTCATTTAACAGATACACTCTCTTGGGTTACCTAGAAACTGCCTACACCTCTATTCACATGTAAATCACTTGTGTATTTTAACCCTCTTCAGTAAAACAAAAAAAATAGACTATTTTTATTTCCCAAACTGTCAGGTTGGGCATTTCATTTCTCCTCCCCCTGCTTGTTCCTCTACTTCCCTTTTGCTCTTTGTTGCCTTCTCCAGTACCTCCCCTGCAGATGTTTCCTGCCCAGGAAAATAGCCAGTACAAGAAGTAGTTCTGATCCCAGTGATGACTCCTCAGTTTGACTGCTAGCTCTGGTCTCAAGAGAAGGCCCCCACTTTCTCCACTCTAGTGCAGCACACTGATGTTGCACTTCATTTTAGGAGAAACAAGGAAGTTGCTTACACAGTCCGAGAAGCTTTACAAAGCAACTGGAAACCAATACAAGGAAGCAGGTTATGACTTATCAGCCCTTTGTGGACTACAAAGCAATATACTGTAGTCCCAATAATCTTAGAATAACTGCTTTTAGTTGCAGTCATTACCCAGTCTATTTCATTTTTAGTTTCTCAATTGCATTCCCAATGCTGCAGCATCCAAGTTATAAGAAGTACAGAGAAATAAATTTAGAATTTTTTTTTGTGGAAAATCTGCCCTAATAAAATTTTATTTGTCCAAAAGCATAAGACCTAAATTTGAAAACACATTTGCTTTTAAATATTGAAAATACTTTTTTTTTTTTCTCACTCCCTCACAAGAGGCTGGGAAAAAAAATGCCTTTAAAGACAGCCTACCTTTTGCCTGCTAAAGAAAGATTTTCTTTTTTTCCATTTGTAGCTGTGTATGGAGCTCTGGGGGTGAACCCTCTCTGAAATCAGTGACACACCAGGAAGACACAAGAACATCTGGGAAGCATCCCATTGATTTGAATACTAACTACATGCTAGAACCAATGTACAGGACTGGGGACTTCACTCCAAGGACTGAGCTGAAGGACCAAGGGAAATGCAAAGCACAGACAATGGAAAAAAAAAAAAATATATATATATATATATATATACACATGTTATATGACTTAACAATAAACCTCTTCTTAACCACCGAGTTAAAAAGGTGCATTCTGGAACATCAGAGTGCTGATAATCAGATCTAGCAGGGACAACAGCCCTCCTGTGCCCGATTCATTTGACTCAGTAGAGATCCACACTTACGGGAAGACAGTGTTTTGACATGCATGTTCAGAGGAGGAGAAAAAGAAAATAAAAGACCTTATTTCCTCAGATATCCCCAAACCAAAGCTTTAAATTTAACAAGAAAAAAGGGACCTTTAGAACTGGGGGGGGGAGATAAAAAAAAGAGCTCACCAGAAAAGTATCCGCAAAATGTTTGCGACTAGTAACACCAAGCACACGTAGGTCGAGAAGCCCTCCGCGTTCTGCGTCCGCCGGATGTCTCTGTACTGGGGGACGTAGGGCACCACGCCGCCAAACACCATGGCCCCCGCGGCCCCCCAGGAGACCAGCTGCTGCACGGGCACCAGCAACCACTCCAGGCCCTCTGTCTCCATGGCGGGGCGCCGGGTGCGGATCGCCTCCCGCTTCGCTTCTCCGACGTGCAGCCGCTTCAGCCA
>NW_020450761.1:2467143-2477272 GCF_003343035.1 Apteryx rowi
GGGGGGGGGGGCTCCGCGACTCCGCCTGCCCCCGGCTGCCGTCCGCGGGGCACATGCGTGTCGCCAGCTCCGACGGGATCCCCGCCGTGCGAAGGGCAGCGACTCCGCTTCTCAAACTGTCCCCCGCCCTGGCTCGCTGCACCCAGCCGCGGCGGGAGCGGCTACCCCCGGGTACCCCACCTCCCCCGCCCTCCCGCCGCCCCGGGGTCTCACGCACACACGCGCCTCTCCCTGACTGGAACGGCCGCTCCCGCCTCCCGACCTGCTGCCCGAGCTCCGGCCGCTGCCATGCCGCTGCCGCAGCGCCCCGCCGCCGTTCCGCAACTGGGGGCATGGGGCCGGCGGCGGCGCTCCGAGCGGCCCCTGTGACGCCACAATGACCGGTCGAGCCTCCGCCAATGAGCGCGGGAGCCGCCCCGGTGACTCCGCGAGGGCGGCGCCGCCGGGTCCCAGCGCTAGCGCGGCCCCCGACAGGGCGGGACGCGCGGCGGCCCCTCCGGCCCGGGGCCGCCGCCCGGCGTTACTGCGCTGCCGGTGCACTGATACCGATACTCTGCGTGCTTTAGCGGTGGCACCCCTCGCACGCACAGGGAAGCCGAGCCAGGGGCAGGCGGCCTCCCCTCGCCCCGGCTGCTCAGCTCCCCTGGAAAACAGGCCACGCCAGGCGTATCTGCAGCCCCTTCATCTGTTTTTAGAAGCTGTCCCAGATTTTGCTCACGTGTATCTGGTTTTTGTGCTGAAGAGTTAACAGAAGCTCTGTCGTGCTTCATGAAAATCATACTATAACAGCTCTGAAAATTGTTGTCCCTCCTGACCTCAACTACAAACAAAATGCAACAAAATTGTAATTGGCATACCTTCCTCACAGGGGGATGTTTTCCCCACAACTGTAATGACAAAAAAAAGGGGGCAAGGAGAGGGGAAACGTGCATCTTTTTCCATCCAAAAAGATCAGTAAGTCTTTACCGTTGTTCATACTGTGCCAGGAGAGGAGTACAACTGCTCCTCACAGGTGTTACAAGGGGCTTGATAAATTGGAAGCTGTATCCTAAAATGGCTGCTTGAAGAGGTAGCAGACTTTAATTACACTAAGTAGGATGCTTTATCCACTTAACCTTACATGTGATGCACAACTATTTTATTCGTATCTTCCTGGTTTGTCCCTTGAGCTCCCTGTAACGTTTTCACGGATATGTTGCCTTCTTCCTTGTACCTGGCTCTTGCTGCTCATCATATAGATGAGAAATGACATGGGCTTTCCTGCATCTCAGTGATGTGTTACTTCATGTTGGGTATCAAAAACTGTAAATGTTGGTTACGAGTCTTGAATGAAAAGGATCTGAAATTAAAAATACAAAGAAATTTTTGCTTCAGGGCTTCTGAAGTCTTCTGTTTACTTTCTACATGGCAGTATGCTTTACAGACCAGCACCTTACCAAGCTGCCACTATTACTGTCACCTGCTGAGTTTTTGCAGCATACTAACATACATGGTATGTTTTGCAGCATATAAATCTCCACATTATCRCAGAGCTTGTTGTTCAAATACAGTTTTTGTGTACTATCACAAAATCATCCCAAACTCTCTCCTGCACAGATGAAGTGATTGGCCCTAACTTTAGTACTCACCTTTCCTACAGGAAAGCACAGTATGGCTCTATTTAGTTCCACAGAGCTGAACAGASTTAAAAATACACAGGTCCACTATATTAGAAGAGTGAGAAGAGGCCCATTTCTACAACTGGATCTATGTAGTCATACTTCTAGGAGAAATAGGGCCAGCGGGACACAGGAATCAACCACATGTTGGACAAGTTTCAAGACTGAAGCTTTAGCTACTTTTTTACAGTTTTTGTATGTGGGGCAGGACTGTTTGTGCTTCATATGTAATCTTTGCAGTAGCAAAGATAGCAGATTGTTGCAAGTCTTCTAATCTGTTTGTAGTTCTGTCAATGGATTTGGAAAGGTGAAAGCTAAAATATTTTTATATTTGACATTAAACAAACGCTGATGCACTGAAACAAGCATATGAAGTCACTGCTAGACACAGGTCAAACCACACAATGCAGGTAAGGTGCAAGTCACTCCCTGAACACACTGCTTAATAAACGTTAGGATTATATGAATGCCTATGGTAACCAATAGTCCATTCAATTACCATATTATATCTCACTCTACAAATACAGTCTCTGTGAGATTAAGACATTTACTGTATTGTTCATAAAACAAATAAATGGATCTTAAGTACATTTAAAATGCTCATTCATACCAAGTTGTGTTACCACCAAATCAGCTGACCTGTTCTCTCCACTCTGGATTTTCTAAAGCAGCCCAGTTGCAGCTAGTGGCAAAATCTACCTCCTGATATGATCAGACACTAATAAGCCCTTGTTTTGGCAAACGATAGGCAGAATCAAACTAGTGTTCATGGGAGATACTGTTTTATTGCAGATCTTCACCTCTTTTTCTTTTCCCCCCTGCACTGGTCTTGGTAAATTGACAGAAGTCTTTATCAAGCAGTCAGTATGAACATGGAACGGAGCACACACAGAAATGCAAAGCAACTTCCTCTCCATTTTAAAGGACGACCTTTGCCCAATGTGCCTGGCCTACAGGCCTATTTCTTTCCCACTCTCTGCAACAGTGACATGCTCCACACCAGGGAGTGGGAACCAGGACCATGCAGGCTGAGCTTCAGATTCTTTATTCAAACTGCTACTATCTTTGCAGAACTCCACAGGCAAATGCAGGAAAAAGACCCAAAACCAGACCTGCAAGAGAAGCAGAAAGCAACCTGGTGGCAGGCAGAAATACACAAACCCTTCTTCCAAAAATTACAGCTTTGAAACAAGGGGCAAAGTTCAGCCAAAATAGAGGATAAACAAGCAACCATGTATCACACAGACAAGAAATTGAACCAGAACTACTTAGCACACAGCCTGTTACTCTGTCAGACGGCTCCAGTTGACTACAACCATTTCTTCCTCACATGTTCTTCATATTATGGTTGCTTACTAACACAGGATCATTGCATTCATCAGGGAGCTGCTGGGGAGTGGGATGGAAAAGAGGCAGTGAAAAGCAGTTTAGGAAATTCTTAGACTGCCTTTATCACTGAAGAATGCAAGTACAGTGTCTTAAGCCTGACCAGAACGATCCCTAGTTTTCTCTGATTCATGTTCTCTTCTTCTTGATCGGGATCTGGAGTGACTTGGAGGCAGAGAGACAAAAGAAAAACAATGTGGAAACTAAAGCCTCATCATGATTCAAACACATCACCATGTCATTTGGAGTCAGAGGCACTACCATTACCCCACCCAAACTCATTTTTTTCCTCTATTCCAGGACAAGGTGCTTTTGGTACCACTCATACATTGTACTRCACACTTGGTTTGCTTCTTTGAGATAAGCTCAGCATCTATGGTACCTGTCTTCTACACATAAGAACAAAACAACAAGAATTTGCACTGCCCTTACCAGGAGCCAGTAATGCAGCAGAAAAAAAAAAAAAAAACTTGCTGCATTATTATCAATTGAGTCCAAGACAAAAATCTAGATCAAACAGACACAAATGTTGCAGTTTGATTTTTCCTGAAACCCTGAGGAGCTGTAGTTATAGGTCCTTTTGGAGTAATACAACATTCATCCCAGAGTACTCATAAACAACCCTGCAAGTTTTCTGAGCATCTCCATCAAGAGTCATACATAGTTAAACACCACCAAAAGGAGAAGTAGCCATAGCAGAAAAATCTTCTGACCCCAGTGTGATTTGAACACACAACYTTCTGATCTGGAGTCAGACGCGCTACCGTTGCGCCATGAGGTCACAGTACTACAGGCATTTATTTGTCTCTCCAGAATCAAATCTCTTCAGGTTTTTCTCCCAGGTAACACTGTACTAACCTGTGTCAGTTTGTTGGCACCTTCAGGTTTCTCTACCTTCTCCTTCATTTCAGAGGCCTTTTGCTGGACATGCTTGGAATATGCATCCACAGGGCGCCTGCTGGCAAACGCCATGCTAAATATTAAACAAGGTAAGGGGTGGGAGGGTCACCTCCAGCAGCCAAACAGCATAAAATACCTGTCATAGTCTCAGCAGCTCCTCTGTCTGCCACAAATATCTCAAGGAAGAAAGCAAGAGAAGCAGGCAGGCCACCATCGTTCAAGCCTTCAATGTCAAAAGCACACTTAAAAAGGATCTTTGTTTCAGACAAGAAAGCACAAGCTTTTTGCCCCAACAAGAACAGCTAAAGAATCAGATTTCTAAACTCTTGTTTTGTTTATTGTCATTGCTCACTGATTCAAATCTTGCGCTGTTAGAATACATCTTGTTTATCCTATACCTGATATTTCCCAGTGATGTTCTCCATACCTGGCCTAATCCATCCACATTTTCTGCAACTGTAATACTTTCCAGTAATTCAAAGTAAATTTAAACTATCTTTACCAGGAAAACATTACAGTTGTCTTCCAACGTAGCTGCAGTTTGTTCACAGGAAACTTAATCTATGGTTTTTCATGGTTTCTGGAAAAGCAAAATGTACATCTTCAAATGAACAATTCCTCCTTTTGCCCAGGTTCTGGCCTCTTCAGCACAGGCTCTGTTAACAAATTTTAGAAAATTTCTGAATTAGAAATTTAGAAAGATATTCCTTCCATCATACATCCCCACACCCACCACATTTAATCTCTGTGCATAAAGCACATGCTCTGCTTTGAGACATGAGGTACCTGGAAAAAAGACACACAAGGCTGTGGGATTTGAACACAGCACCTTCTCACATGGGGTCAGACTCACAATCCTTGTGCCACAATGCCATAGAAGCTGCCTTGTATTACCTTCACAATTCCTGTTGTACACTGTATTTTCTTATATAGAGCTCCTTCTTGCATTTATGACATCCAACATAAGAAGCACAACTCCACTGTCATCTGAACACACAACCTGATCCATTGTCAGATGTGCCAAGCTGAGAGCAACAAATACTGCTTCCTGCTCTACTCCTTTACCTCCACTTATCTCCTGTAACTTTTTAGGGAAGTAACTACCCAATGAATGCTCTTCTACCATCATTGTGCAAAGGACAGGGAGACAAGGCTGGAGCAGAAAAAAGCATAAGAAGTATCGTCTTTTACCAGCTATGCCTGGAAAACATAGCTACAAAACATAGATTTCTAGATATCTGCATAACAACGCACTCAACAGCAGCTAGACAGGTGGTTTCATGCAGCCACAAATTACATAAAATACACAGCCAAATAATGCCACCACTACAACCTCTGCAGTCAAAGCATCTGCAATAGACTTTCTGCCGCTCCTACAAAATGTACATTTATTTCCAGTGAAGAACACTTACAAGGAAAATTATACTCTCTTTTCTATTACTGTTACTTAGTAATAAAAGATGCAGATAGTGCACACAAGGAATTTCTGATAAAGAAGATCCTTAACCCTGTTCGTTTTCTATCCAAAGGAGCTGACTGAACAAGCTTCACAATAAGGGGATTCATGAGCGGTCTCAAAAACCAACAATTTCACTGAAAGCAGAACACCTCCATCAGAGATCAGATTTCCCTACCATTGTGATTACTTTTTTTTCCCCCCTCAAAGATACAGGGCTTGAATTTCAAACCATGCACAAACACCCAAGTTTTTAATATTCACCTCAAATGGCTTGTCTTTCAAAGAAGCCCTGGATTTATCAGACACTGTTGACCTGGATGCCACTTTCCCCATGTCTGAAACTTTCCACATTTGTATTTCACTCATATCTTTCCATATCTTTAATAACAATAACACATTACTGATGTTACCAAATGAAAGAAAAGTTGTTGTGTCTTCACCAGTAAGTATTCCAATGGAACAAGCTTTCAGTGAACTAGATTACAGTGAGTCAAGAGAAACAGGTAAACAGTTCGCTTGCAAGAAACATCAACATAATTTAGGATTTCAACATATAAAATCTGATGACCTAGCAAAGCCGCACCCTTCTTCTGCATATTGTGTCCTGAGTAACAGGTGTAAACTAGAATGTAAGAGAAACTTCCTAAGAGACAGGTGAAGACCAAGCACAGTATGACTCAAACACCCAACCCCACAATCTAGGAGCAGTAACACCACTACTGTGGTGCAAGAAGACTGTGGCTTCTGTCTAGCCCTTTCCTCTTCAGGATAAAACCTTTACAGCTGTTTACGTCCGTGCCATTAATATAGGGGAAAAAAACATGACTGCAGTGTGATTTGCACACATTGCCTTCTGATCTAAAGCTGGACAGCTACCATTGCACCATAATGTCTCAGGAATACTTGCCTTCTTGTCTCCTTACCAATCATGAAACATAAGCCTTTTTCTGAGAAGTCTAACAAAGCCAGTCATACTCTCTGTCCTTGCCTCCCTTCCAAAGTGGCCCTAAGCCAGACATGCTTGGAATACATGACCGGAGGTTTCCTGACTCCTCATAAACATCATCTCATTTGTCAGCAAAGAGGAGAGGGAAGTGACTTTACATAATGCTGAAACAACAAGAATAACACACTCATATAAAACAATTCCTTTATCTCTCCGTACTGCAGGCTTTTACAGCATGACATTTTATAAAAAATGGCATTGAACTTACTGCTTAGAACTATAAATGTTTAAGCATATTTTAATTTCCTATCCCACTACCCTGACTTGCCCTCCAGAATAAGAGAGACTGGAATTTCCTCAAGAAAGAGCAAGAAATATGCTCTGGATATCATTTTAGCATAAAAGCACAATTTAAAGAGTTCACAGCACAGGCCTACCGTTCTGAAATAGGATTTAAGCAGATGGGCCTCCAGGTCATCCTATTTTTCATTTTTACTTCATGGGCTTTGTAGCAAGATAAGGACATTTTTAGGCTGAAAGTGACTAAAAGCCTATGCTTTTTTTCCTGAAAGAAAGTAACATAGGGCCTATTTTGGTATGGCAAGTGAATTTATGTTGTCAAATCTTCTCTTCCATCCCCCTCTCTAGTCCCCTCAAGATCTGTTTTATATTTGTTATCAACATGAACTTCCTGCTACCCTTTCAGTAAATGAAGTATTCTTCACTTATTTTGTTAAACACTCTTATAAGCACCAGCAGCACTGGCTGCTTACTAGTTCTTGTCTAAACCTAYGCCTTTAAAATCAAGAAAAAATTGCCCAGTGACCTCGGTGATTTTTGCTCAGGTCCCCTTAGCACATGGATGCACACCTAGCATGGACTACTACTGCTAAAACATGGCTCATGTTACTTCCCAGAAATGTATGCAACAGCTTAACTCTGAAAACATAAGCCCTCTAAGGAGGCAGTGAACAGCAGAAAACACAAAAGCTGTAAGTGCCATTTCTATTTCAAATATATTCATCATTCAGCAAAGTCTTTTTTTGTCTTGCTGCATATCCCTTCTATTCTTAGGTTTTTCTGAAATTTGGAACTTTTCTGAAACTGTTTTGGCCTTACAGACAYTTTGATTTTTATTCCATTAAACCGGCTTTGGACCATATGCCAAACCCTGCTCGATACTTGAACTAGAAGGTCCATTAAAATTAGCTGTGGAGGGCACAAAATAAAAGAACAAGGCTTTCTAGGGGACAAAAATGCTCCTAAATATTTCCTTTATTCCTCAGGTCTTCACACTATAATTGCCTTCCTTCCACTGCTATGCTCACTGAATACCTTAATTTTTGTCTTGACCCCACTGGCCTTCCTCACAAGCAAGAGGAGCTATTTACAAAAGCCTTTAACAAGCCATGCCTGTTTGCAGTCGGACTCTAAAAGATGGTGCACACAAAAAGGGGCTTGCAACTCTTACAAGCTTGTTGGTTGTGTGATGCTTGTTCCTCCACATTTCCAGCTATTTCTTTACACCTACAAGCTCTTCACCACAAACAGGGCTCCACGACTTTATTCAAGATACCTAGACACAAGGAGCCAGAACTTCAACTGCCTCCAGTAGAAAACATTGTCACATAAGAAGAGGAGAGAAAACTGTAGCATTTCTGGGGGGAAGGAAAACCAGAAAGTCAGTAGCTGTTATCCAGAGTAAAATATGCAAAACAAAACAAAACAAAACAGCTCTACTAYCCAGCCCTAAGGCTAAGAAGATATAATTGCAATGGAGAAATAGGTAAGAAGGCACAATTATTTATTATCTATGCAACAAAATGAAAAAGATAAGTGGATGCAGCTAGTGGCTATGTACAAATGCAAGGTATATCTATACATGTGTTATTGTTCAAACTTTTATCTGGAAGCTTTCTCGAGTGGTAACACACTTACATCGCTCAAGGTCTGAAAAACTTATTACTTGATTTTTTCCTTCTACAAAGGAAAAGCCAAGGAGGAGAATCTGCAAGGGTGGGAAGATAAGGAAGACAGATAAGAAGCAATGATTATGGGAAGCAGATAAAAATGCGGAGGTTTGCTTTGATACTAGAATCTCACCACAGAGATTACTGTAACACTCCTTCCTAAATGAGGTGGGGAAGGTCAAGAGGGAAACCAATTATGTTTATTAAAAAAGATACTGAGTGGTAGAAGTACAAGAGATAACCTTGCCAGCATTTAATGTCACCACTAACTCAGTCAAGAAACCTGTTATGGATGAAGGCACTGTAATGTGTTTGGTTAATCTGTAAAGTAACAGACTAAAAAAGGAGAAGCTATTGCCCAACAGTGATAGTCTCCTAAATTTATAGGCACAGCAAGTTGAAAACCTCATCATTTACGTAAGGCAACAGTTACAGAACCTAGGAAACTTTGCATACACAATGAAAAAGATCTTTATAATAGATGCACAGAACCTTTTTATGCTACAAAGCTGAAAAATGCATGGATGACCTAAATGTTATTACGACTTTAAGAGGCACCACGCAATTCTTGCTGATGCCTTTGCTCATGTCTATTTAGACATTTTGGTGCAAGGAACTTCAACAAGTGCAGATATTTTTGTGTATTAGGAAACTATTTCCATGAGAAAAAGAAAGCAAACCTAAAAAAGTCAAAGCTTGGGCCTTGTTGGTAGACAAGCATTTTTCCTCATTTAAATTCTCATTTTTGTTCTATGAAGTTATAGTACCCCTGAAGATCAAATCCCAACATCCTTAATTATTGCTCTGTAGAATTATGATTTCTTTAGAAAATAAAGGAATACCACATTTAGATGATATTTAATAGTTCTTTAACCAGAAATACAGCCATTTAATGAGCATATAACCATCTGTGAAACCACCTTTTAGTTTTGCTATACTTCTCAAGATTTACAGCAAAGAAACAAGATTTACAAGTTGTTTCTCTAATACTTTACACATAAATTAACATAAAAATCTAGCTACTACCAACTTTTTCTAAGGATTTACTTGCCTATCCTCCAAAGGCTATCAAATGCAGATCAGAAGTTTAGACAAATGAGAGGATTACTTGAAAAGTCACCTGGGGAAGACAATAATCCTGCTCTCATGTTAGAGCAAGTAACGCCAGCAACTTGGCAAAAAGCTACATTTCCTCCTTGCTCACAACGAGCTTATTCAAGTAATTTCCTCCAGGATTTATGCTCTTCCATACAGCTTAGTTAACACTATCTCCTTTCAAAGGAATGACCCACCCAGACATTTCAAAGCAAGGTGCTTGTAACACCTGTACCTTTCTCTCCCCCAGCGTATTCCTCCCTTGTCACGGCTCTTTCGTACCAGCGGGGAGAAAAACACCAACGCCGATTTCGTTCAGATTCTGCTCATCTACCCCAAATTGCTAGGCCATGTAAGACGTTTTGCAATTTCACCTATTTGCTTTCAAGTTGCACAGATCCAACCCCACACTTACAGCGCACACCAAGCGGGAAGAGCGCTCTGAAGAGCATTTGTGCCCATCGCGTATTTTTATCCTACTCGAGGCATTTTTTTAGCGCAGCAACCGCTCGCAGTCACTCCTCAGAAACGCCAGGCAGCCTCCCTCACGCGAGTTTTTGAACAGTTTTGTTGTCGTTGTTTTGTTTTCCCCCCCGCAGCCCAGAAGCAGGAGCAGCTGCCTCCTCGCCCAGGCGCCCCCGCAGCGCTCACGCCGGCTGCGGGCGCCCGCGCGCTCAGACCGGCCCGAACCGGACGGGGCCGGGCCCGCTCACCT
>NW_020450761.1:2477492-2513955 GCF_003343035.1 Apteryx rowi
GGGGCCAGGGCTGGCGGCGGGGCCGCCCGGTGCAGCTGCGGCCTCCCGCGGCCTCCCGCGCCGCGCAGCTCCCTGTGTCCCGGGTTTGCTCGTGCACTGTTTTCCTACTGCTGGCTGCGCGAGTTGTAATTAGTTTCTCTTTTTCTCTTCCCTTCCCCCCTCTTTTTTCCAGGCGGAAAACCTGCTGTATCAGCTGCAGGAGAATTTTCAAGCTCTGACTGAAAAGCTAACGCTGAGAGATATCCTCTTTTTAATCCTTGTTACTGGCTTAGTAACCGTGTTAGTGGCAGAAGTTTCGTAACTCTTGGAAAGGAACGAGTTCTAGTTATTTCACTGGATTGGGTTTGGTTTCACTGGTCTAGGTTACCAAGAGGGTGTAAAAAAAGTTTTTGCTTTTTAAATTTGAGATGAGTTTGTATTTTAAATTGATGTTTAGAAAAATAATTAGTGTTGTTAAACATCTATGATATAAAGACAACTGTGCTGTCCCCCAAGTATGTTTATTTTTTCCTTAAAAAAAAAGGTTTTACTGAAAGTATTGTCAGTCATAGTGTGCTAGTATCTGTGCAGTAATTCTTACTTCTAAATTATAGTAGAATAAGTGATAAATTATGTGCAAACATTCTAAAGGTACATTAAACAAGGAGATATCTTTAAAAATGTCGCTTAAATCAGCATATCACAGCATGTTGTTGGTTTAAAAAACAGTTCTGTTGGACTCCCGAGTGTGGGAAGGGGAGCCTGCAAAAAGAGAAACCAAGACCTGAAGGGTCTCTAAGATCTCATCAGATGTAGATACAGGAACTGTCTCTTCTTTACCGAAATGGAAAATTTATTACAGTTTATATTTTTCTGAAACTCCTATCTTTCAGGAAGGCTCTTTAGCGTAAAAGGAGAATAACATTACAAAATAGACTTCTAGTATCACTCATATTCTGATTGTGTATGTTGACCTGAAGAGGTTGCCTAAAATAGTCCCTCAAAGAGAAAACAATCTTGCTGAGAAAAAACTCCACCACACTGGTGGGCAGACGGGAAAGCATCTGAAAACACGAATGCTTTTCCTGATGCAAGAGAAAGTAGGATTGTCTTGTTCCAATACAATCTTGTGCTATTCCTGGATGGTTTGACTTGCATTAGAGCATTGAACATGAGTAAGTAAGAGGCTAAAACATCTAGAAGACCTTCTCATTTTTATCATGGAAGAAAAAAAACCCGTAGAATTGTAGCATTTTTATTTATAACAAATTCTCTTTAACTTTTTACTGGAAGAAATGGGTGAGCGCATTGATGACCTTGAGAAGCATGTTGCTGACCTTATGGCAGAGGCTGGGATAGAAAACACCAATGAAGAGTTAAGAGTAAATAAACTGAGTTTTTCTGCATTTTATGCATTTCCACTTATTTTTGAACTACAGGCAGCACCTAGCATGAAAATAGTTATATGTTTATCATACCTGCATTTATTTGGATTTTAAAATATACTGAGATTTTATGGGGGGGGTTTTAATTACCTTGGATTTGTTTTTGCCAGCAGCCTAAGATTACTATTTTTTAAAAAGAACACAAACTATATCTTGCTGCATCTGTTGCAGCTGTTTGACAAAGAGAAGAGGTAGTGCAGACTAATCCCAGAGATGTAAACTGAGGTTGTACATTTGTTAAAAAAGAAAAAAAAAAAAAAAAAAGTAGCTTAAAGCACTCCTGCCCACCATTTCTGCCCCTTGGGTATGCTAGCATAACTGACTGAGGAATCTATCATTTAAATTTATATATATATATCTCTTTAAACCCTGCTTCAGCCTTCTAATGTGGCTTACAGCACACCTTATAAACACCTCTGCCCAAAACAACTGGGAAATGATTTGTCCTTGAAGCAGTAAGGGGTGGGGTGGAAGGCACAAGGACAACTTAAGTAGTGTTGTCAAACACTCTGTAATGTAAAATCACATTACAGTTCAGGACTATGTACTATATTATGCACCATTACTGCCTGTTGATACTGGAGAACTGATGAAGTTTTCTGCCTAGACCCATAGATGGATGTCTCGGTCAGTGTTCTTAGTATTAATGAAACAGCATCCCTTCAGCATTCTCTTGGTGCTGGTGAGATCTTCCTATTGTTGCAAGCTTTCCTAATTCAGATTAAGACAAATCAATTATTTTTGTCATTTAGAGGCTGCTTACCCAAGTACAGAAAGGAATATCTGTAAATTTGTTAAAGTGTTTTAGGCGTCTGTTCATTCTCTTGCCTTTCTCTTGGTGATAAATTGTGAAATTATTTTCACAAATATAGAAGGGCCATCTCATATATTAAACCGTACAGAGATGTTCCTATTTTATGCTGAATCACATTCATGAATAATTAAACCACTAACCTACTTACTTTCTTTGCAGCACTGAAATGAGGCTGTGATCAGGAAAGATGAAGGGAAAACAGCACTGCACTGAATCTGAGAGCGTATCATCATCTACAATCAGTGTTACTAGTCTCAAAAAGTGTCAGTGACAACAAACACACTTGTGTCAGAATCTCTTTTTATTATTATTATTATTTCTCCAGTAAAAGAGTTAAACACTCTGTTTATTCTTCTCAGTAGGACACTATTTCATATAATTGGAAAAGAACCACTACTTTCAGAGGAAGCAAAAATAGTAACATTTTGGATAGAAAACTGTATCCTATGTAGTGAATTACACTTTCTTACATTTAAAAAGTTTGACAGGCTGTTTCCTTTATTCTAATACTGTAATCTTTAAATTTTCATATGTTTATTTGTTGCCTTTTTAACTTAAATGTTCTTAAATAACAAGATGCTTCTATAACAAAACTTCTCCATTTGTGTGTGCCTCCTTGATGCTCCTTTAGATTTTGTACAGTATAAAATGCAGACATAAATGTTGAAAATATAATCTATTTGATGTTATTACAAAGGTTTGTTTCCAAAAATTTTTATTTATGTCCAGTGAATATAAACTGCTCTGTGCTGAAAGAAAGGGTAGTACTTCCACAGAATACAGCTGTTCAGTTGATCCTTCTTCCACAAGCCCACCTAAAGCTGTGCACACCTGTGCATGTAGCATCATCCAGGTATGTACATCTTGCCGATGTCAGTTAACATCAGCCATTTTGATGAAAAGAGCCTATTTTAAAGAGTAAACAGGTATCAGTGGCTTTGAAATAGGAATTCTAGCTACCAAACATTCTGTTTTCTTTTGCTTATTCTGACTAGTGTGTCTTATTTAGGACATCTGCCCTAACTCTCAGGTTCTTATCCACCAAAAAATTGATGTTTTTGGCAAAGGCAATTTTTTTGGAAATTTTAAATGGATACTCTTTCAGCAAATTCAGAAACTGAAGATTGGGTAAGTAAAACACCTCAGCTAATGAAGGATAAATATGCTTTTTAAAACTTTGGCAGTTTTTAACTTATACTTGAAGTCCATCCTCGGTTACTTCATTAATATCAAGAAACAGGCATAATGAACACTTTAATCAGAGTAGACTTGCAAGCAATGTCAAACTGGGGAGAGAGGTTGATATGGTGGAGGACATGACTACTTTTCTGAGTCGTTGACAGGCTGGAGAAATGGGCTGATAGGAACCTCATGAAGATCAACAGGCAGGTGCCAAATTCTACATCTAGGGCAGAATAAGCCCATGCTGCAATGTAGGTGAGGGGAACTGACTGGCTAGAAAGCAGCTTCCCAGAAAAGGACTGGAGGGTCTGGGTAGATGAGTTGAACATGAGTCAGTAAGGTGCCCTGACAACAAAGGCTGCCAGCTGCATAGGGGCTTGCATTAGCACAAGTGTGGTCAGCAGGTTGTTCCCCTCCTGTCACTTCCTGTGAGACCCACACCTGGAGTACTGCATCAATTTTTGGGCTCCTCAGTTCAAGGAAGACATTGATCTGAGGGAGTTCAGCAAAGGACCACCAGGCTATGCTGGAGTATATAGTGTATGAGGAAAGGCTGAGAAAATGAGTTTGTTCAGTCCTAAAAAAAGGCTGAGTTTTCTTGCTGCCTTACAGCTACCRCACAGGAGCATATGGGGAACAGTGCTAGACTTGGAGGTGTGCTACACAAGGTTAAGGGTCAACAGTTGTAAGCTGGAACACAGGAAGATCCAGCTAGATGCAAGGAATGCTTCCCCTCCCCACCCCCCCAATACCTGAGGGTGATCAAAGAGTGGAACCGGTTATCCAGAAACAGTGTAGTATCTTCATCATTAGAGCTACTCAAAACTAGGCAAGGTCTTGAGCATCCTGATCTAGTGGGACCTGCTTTGAGTGGGAGGTTGGACTAGACCTCCAGAGGTCCCTTCCAACAGCAGAAAGTGGAAGCATGTATTTTACTTTCTTCACTCACATGCATTCTAAATACTCTAAAAGATGTTGATGTTAAAGAGTTACTTTGGTTTTCACTGATGTTAATTGCAAAGATAAAGGCCCTTGCACCTACTATGCAGCCCCGCTGGAGATAAATACAAATACTGTATTAACCTTTCTGCTATACAGTATATACTGGAAAATACTGTTCAATGATACATCCAGTAGCTTCTAAATTCTTTCAGAAACCAGCTCTTAAAGTTGTCATTCACCAGTCTTCCTTAGTGTACCAGTATTCTTATATTATTAGTACCAAAATATGCATATTTAACTCATGTTACAGCAGCTTGCTAACATGATCTCGCTAATCCAGATTACACTGTAGATCAGCCTTGTCATCACTTGGAATGTGGCAAGTGCAAAAACCCTAACCTCATGCATAAGCCTCCAAAGCCTGGCAATATGCAGTAAGATTCCAAGCCTGTTCAATCAGTACTGAATAGAATTAATTTTCTAATTGGCCTCATGGAAGTAACTCTGTAAGAATAACTATGTCTAGTACACAACATCAAAGATTTGAATCAAGTTTGATAAGACCTTTAAAACAGTTTGAATAATATTCACCATTTTGCCAAGAACTGACAGCAGAAGTACAATTTCCAATTCTGCTTTGAACACTGTCTGGTGACAAACCGGACCCAAAGTACAAGCATCTCTCTTCTGCGTAGTCTGGCTTGTTTATTGTTAATTCTGTAACTCCATACATTCATCATTTTAAAGAAAAAAAAAAAAAACACACACACACACTGGCTCCATTACTACAAAACAGGAATTGTCAGAAATGCAAATGGAAACTTCAAAAGCCATACCACAGCTAAATCTAATTCAAGTCTCACAAGTATATATGCATTTGGTCTACTATTGGACAAATGGTAGCTTGCATGAGAGCACAGTTCACCCCTTCTTCAGACGTTAACTGTGCAGCCAGCTCCAAAACTGCAATTACCCAATTACCTCAGACTTTACAAGGAATTATTTCAAACTGACTAGTATGTATAACCACCATGAAAAAGAAACTCCACCACTCAACTCAAAGGTTTTTTTGTTTTTTTGGCAGAGTCATGACTTTTGCTGAATATTAGTAAGTATGTCCTATCTGACAATGGATGTGAAAGACCAAAATACTATGCAAGAAAATCCTGATAGAAGGGATAAGCCTTCATCTTCAAGGTTATGATTTTGCATGGAATTACATTTTCATTCTCAACTTTAAAGCACTAAAAGACAAGACAGACAAATAAGCAGAGCACATTTTATTCCTTTAAAAAAAGCTATAATACAAATTTCCCCGATATTTGCATAACAAACACAAACACAGTTGAAATGTTTTCCTGAAAATAGGCTTTTCATGTAGAAAAATACATCATACTACACAGAGTTAATTCTTAATTAAAAAAATGCAGCTACGGTATTTCTGCAATCAGACAGTTCCAGGCTTCACGTCTTCTACTGTTTCAAACAGAATTCAAAGCTTTTAAATAATTCCAACTATGCTCACAAAATTGTAGGATTTGTTTTTTTAATATATACATATTAATATGTACACACATACACAAAGATAAATTTAAGTGGATGTGGGGTTAAAAAAAACAGACGCTAAGAAAACATCAATATCTGTATTTAGTGGAATAATCTTTTGGTGATACTACCAAACCTCGACCTTTGCGGGCTCCTCTATAAACAGTTTCTATAATGTCAATCATCTCTTGCTTATCTTCCATCGCCCAGTTGATCTTGTTGTTATTACCTGTACCTAAATCAATCATGATGTGTTTGTTCCTTTAACAGGAGAGAAAAAAGACAGGTTAATACACTATTATAGTTCAGGACATGAAAACTAAACTATTCTCCCCACACACACCCTCCAAAGCTTTGCAGGATTCAAAAGAAGCCCTTAAAACTGATTTTCAAGTAAGCCTGAAACAAAAGTATTTACTCTTGTCATATTCAAGTTGACATTTTATTGACTATTTCTAAAGCTAGAACAAGGAGCACAAACACCCCTGCATCAAGATCATTACTCAGCACTATTATCCCTCAGTGTATTCTCCGTAGTTTGTATTTCTTTCCTACTACCATCTACATCCGCAGAGATATTTCCAGGCTTGCCAGTAGTACATTTTATCTCATCAAAGGGGATGCCTTAGCTCCAGAACCTGAATACTTTGGATATACCCTTAAAGCAAGTTTGACAAACTTGAGYGCGATACTCCTGCAGTAATCTCTACAGGGAATTTCAGATTTACAGCTGTGAAAAAATGTATAATAAATACAAGGTTTTCATTTTCACTAATTTGTACTTCATTAGTAAATAAACATTCATATGGTTTTCACTCCACTAGTTAAATTTCCACACTGCTTCTGATTTTGCAGACCGCCAACTAAAAGTCTAGTAGTTTTATATCTAGGCTCTACCTTAAATACAAATACATAGGTTGATATAACCAAGTTTAAATATTTTAAAAATAAAATCCTTATGTTACAAGTTACACTGACAGAATGGGTTTCAAAAGTCATCTGCTATGCTTGTTTATAAACATGCTAAGTCAATGATTTTGTAGGTAATAATACTGTGCATACTTCACTAGCTGAAAGGGAAAAACTTAAAAAACAAACCTAGATGCGAACATCTGTGGACAAACAAATGAATTTCCTTATTGTCCACAAGGGTGGATTCAAATTCAGAAGAATACTTCAGAATAATTTCCCTTGACTTTGCCAATTAATAAGTGATGATTTAAGCCAGGCAGCCTAATGTAATAAGACTATAAGCACATCAAGCCAATGACAAAGTCTTGAAGTGTTTTTGCAGATTTAAAAAAAAAGAAAGAAAAAGAAAAACACACAACAAAGACGACAATGTAATTCCTGACATGTGAAATTACATCAAAATGAAAATTCAGCACAAAACAACTCCAATTACATCAGATTTCTTTTAGGATCTCTTTTCATAGAAGTGCTGTTTTTATTTTTTTGGATTGCAGGCAGTCATGGCTTAGGAAGTGACACAAGTATTAATATCTTATCAAAACAAAGTTACTAGACTAACTGGAAAACAAAGCCATTTTCCTATTCAATCCATTTACTCCATTGTAGAGCAATAAAAATGTAAGTATCAATATGCTGATATGTATTCAGAAAGGATCTATGGTTCTACTGAGGCATTGCATTTGACAAAAAAAATTAAAACACATTCAACTGAATTATATTCTAGAATGATTATGTACCTGAAGAAAAACATGACTGTACAGGGATCGTACAACTCATACATCTTGTTGAAGTCTGGTACCTCAGTGATATCCACAAGATAAATAACAGCAAAGTTTTTTACCTAAACAGAAGAAAACAGGAAATAAAGCAATATATATTACCAAGTCTTTGGTTATTCATATTACTGATTAAAAGACATAGGCTTCTATTATTGCAACATTTATTTTGCAAAATGTTAACACATGAAATCATGGTAAATAAGCTTGCCATTCTTTTAACCACAAAAGAAACCATTAACATGGAAAATACTTTTAAATACAGGCAAGATGCTAATTTTACATCCAGTATCAACAGGGAAGCGACTATGCTAAAATCAACATTTAGGGAAACAAGTGCCCTTTGTAGACAACTGAGACATTGCAATAACATGCACAGTTCCAAACAAGTAGAATAAATGCTTTGTGTAAGCCGGCTGACACATTTTACCTCTGCTGTCAGCCACCTGTACACTTGAGAAAACTAATAGTCTAGAATGGCCTTCTTTGTGCCTTCCTCCAGGCATTTTTTTTTCCTTTTAACTATTTTTTAATGAGACTGGTTAAATAAAAATAATATTAATGGCTTTTTGAGAGATACGAAGCTAAAACAGGAGTTGAAATTTTTAATTGATAATGAATGCACAACCTTGCCTCTGCCCTGAGGCACAAAAACACAGTTTCTGTCTTCCCCATTTGACTATGCATAGAGTTCTGTGGTAACACGTGGTCTGTATAAGATTTGTGACAAACTACCTGCTTCAAAGTGCTTTTAATCTGTTATTTTTGCTACCAAGCATCTAGAAATACAATGGTCAATGTAATTTCTGGATGATGTGAATATGTTTTATTTTACCCCCACAAAAATAGATTAGACTGTATGAGAAACATAATCTGTATGGTGTACCTTGTATTTAAACATCCTAACAAGCACTTTAATTGAGAAAGCATGAAGATGTTTGCTCACAAAAAAACCACAACACAACAGGAACATACGGTAAATACACTGTGACAGACTTTTCCTAAAGAAAGTTTCTGAATTACTAAAAAAAAAACCCCAACAACACTTCAAAGATGTAAGGAAGTATTAGTAGCAAAAAAACCCCAACGAATCTCTTCTGGGATCAAGCAGCATTTAAACAGGTTTTATTGTGCTAATATTGAGCCATCGGACTCTACCAGTAATCTAATGAAATCACCCCACTTTAGCAGTGTTCCAAACCAGGTAAAGCCTAAAAAAAAAAAAAATCAAGTTAGCCATAGTAAAGAGACTGAAACGAAACACCCTCTGAAGTCATTATTCAAATCCATAACAATTTTACATGAAAGATTTCCAAGAAACTTAGGAGGATGCCTAGAGTTGATAATTTAACTGAGAAGCACCCATATTCTCTGGTTAGCCTTTGGAGACAGAATACAGGTTTCAAAAACACCTGAAGAGTCCATTTTAATTTTCTCCTCTTATTTCTTCTTCAGTCTGCTATTTTTAGCACCAACAGCAGTTTCCTCGTGTGGGAAAGTTCCACAACACACTTTTGGCAATTCTTAAACTAAAAGTAGTCTTTGGAGAATTAATTTGGAGATCAGAAAATGATTTTAAGTTAAAACAAGCATTAATATATTCAAAAATCTCAATTTTCTGAAAGACAAATCCACAGAGATTGTATGTCGCAGCAGAAGACAGCTGCAAAAGCATCACTAAACTAAGATTTTACTTGCAATAACGATGTGCTCCACAAAGCACTGGAACAACAAGACTTTTAAAGCTAGCTTGATGTTTTATACAGTTAATATAGTCAAGCTGTTGCAAAACCAGAAATGCTTGTCACTAGCAATGAACCCCAACAGCCCAAGATTTTAGAAAAGGGAGCCAGTTAAGGAACAGATTAGCTTATCTTCTGAAACAGAGATACTTTATGCAATTATTTCATAAGGTATCACCTAAATCTCACTCAAAAGGACTGGATCATTCAAATCACCCTTGCAAAGCATACATTCAAGTTACCAACACAATCCAAGCATCTTGGACATTATCTGAAGCTTCCTCATCTCCTGCATGGGAAGGAGAGAAGCACAACCACTCACAAGAAGTGAAACTGATGATGTAGTAACCTGCTCAAAGACAGACCTAGAGCTCTCAAATTTGAATCTCGAACTTTAAAAATGATTCTACTCTTTCTCTCTTGCTTTCTTAATTTCAAATCTCACAAGATGAGAACCAAACACCACAATGAAAAGGATACTATTTTAAAGCATCTCCACACTCAGAAATCACTTAGCTTATAAATACATTTGGATGAGTTTTGTTCTGTATTTTGACAATGGCTGACAAGGTTGCCCATGACATGGACCTTGCCATGTAACTCTCCAATATATGGAGAGGTGGAAGACTGTGATTCAGGCCTAAGAATGAAATTGATAAACACACAGGTAAAAGCCTAAAAATGGAAGAGGCAATGTAGAAGCATTGCAGTGGCCATGTATCTACTGCTTAGTGGCCATTTCAGACTGGGCAGGCTTCTCACCAAGAGGTATTTTATTTCAACACCATCGAAGACGAGCCCTGCAGAACTACTCAGATGTCTCTGCACAGCATTAAACAGTTTTACAGCCTGAAGGAGCACGTACTATCTCAGACACAATACTGGACCCAAGCTACTTGGAAAGAGCATCTGAGCCAGCTTTACACAGAGCCAGCTTGAATCCGCAAGGCTCATTTAGCTCAGGCTTTGTTTTAAGCAAAAGCAATTCAAGTATTTCTGGATTTGAGCTGGCATGGAAGAAGGAGTTGATAGAAGGACTTGAGCTAATAAGTCTATGGAGACAAATCAAAGCTCAATTTCTCCCCATACACTGCAATGTGAATCCATCACCCAGACAGAGTTGTCTGCTCAAACTTGTATCCCCACAGACAACAAGCTTCTCTACCATTTCAGGGCAGCAGTTGCTAAAGATCAAAACAATTTATTAAATTATAACTTGGGATGCGATACAGGGACCTCTGAACAAGAATTAAATACAAYTCTGAGGCAGCAAAACACACTAAGTAAAAGCAGTTGCATTTATGACAATTTTAACACCAATGAGGTTGTTGATGTAAACTGAAGTTTTAATGTCCAGGTAACGTGCAAACAAAGTGTGACATTTTAGAAGCTGAACACATAATAATACAAGCTTATTCAGAAACTAAGTACTTAACCTCTTAACACATACTGAAATATAATAAATCTGTTGCAGTAAGTAAATTGCTTTCTGAAGAAAAATACTCGTTAAATGTCTCCTTTTGGACAGGACCACACTTCCCCAACACCTGAAGATTAAAAACACTTTCAGCTGAAACACAAGCAAGATATTAAAGTCTCAGAGTATTTATTTCCAACAAGACTTCATAGGCCATCATAGTTGCTGTTGACCATGGGGACAAGATAGGAGACCCCCCCCCCCCCAAAAAAAAAAAACAGCAGCACACATTCAAAACTTTATCAACTTATTTATAAAGACTAGGCTTTAGTTTTGGCTGTTTTTTTTTTTTCATAGTTACCATAGATTAGCCTATGTTATTTAATAAGCATACACAGAAAACAAAAGTACATGATTGTCTAGTCATAGTTACAGGCCAATATTTTAATAATTTACAGAACTATATCTGTTTTGGTGGACTATTATTAAATTTTTAAATGGAATGGCTCAAAACCAGAAAGCAGAGCAATCTGCTCTGCTTATAACACTGGATATAGTTGAACTTAATATCCATATTCCGTAAAACCTGTCTTGTAAAGATCACACTTAAGTGGAAAATGGGAAACACAGATGAGGGGAAAAAAAATAATACATCAGATAAAAAAAATCTCACTTCTCCTCCAAGGTTCTCCCTCCTGGTACCCTTAATTAACAATATCATTCCAGAAAATTAATGCATTCCTACAACACAAGATTGCCACAAAAACACAAGGACAAGGAAGAATGTTAATAATCATAGGGAGTTTCTTTACATTTCTGGTGAGGGTAAGTAATAGTCTTCCTTTTTTTGTTAAGACTTCCACTCCCTTTGAAATAAGTCTCACAACCCTACATTAGCTTATGGCCAAGAGTGGCCCAGGGTGCATACAGAAGACTTCTAAGAAAATCCGGAAAAAATCCAAGAATACTTCTTCTGACCTTCTTCACCAGTTCCTAGACGACATTTCTAACATTTAGATGTCTTATGGATATGTAAATCACAGGAAAAAAAAATACAGTAACTGAGAATAGTTTTGCAATAATTTGTTCAAGTTGAAGCAGCCTAGCAGGCTTGTATTACTGAACTGAAAGAGACCGCAAACACAGTAAGCATAAAGTTGAAGGTCTATTCCGTCAATGTTTACTTTTCTCCACCCTCATTCTGAATATGCTATTGCAAGTTTAGGTGTTAAATTTATATGGCAGAAGAGAAAGATGACATCCTGCCAAAAACAATGCTTAGGGCTAACAAATTTGAAAACCGTGGACATGAGTAAATGGATTAGCTTCGCTCAACTTCAATCACAAACATCAGTGACCATAATACCAATGTCATTTCTACAGGCCCCTTCCCCCCTCCCCCTTCCCCCCCCTCTTCCCTCTCACTTTTCCTGTGGTCTTAACAGAAAGGCAAAGAGAAACAACTAATGTTTGTGCCAGTCACAGCAACTCACACTTCTGATTATCATTAAATAAATGCAAAATATTGGAACAATCCTCCCTAGATCAGCACTGACCCAATACAACCTATCTGTTACAGTGACCTGGCTTCAAGAGAGGTCACCTGATTTACCGTATTCAGTTCTAAACAAATCATGGTTTTAAAACACTTTTTTATTGCAACTAAAAAAAAAAAAAAAAGTATTATAGAAATTTAGCAGCCAAAGCTCCRTATTTCAGGGGATGAGCTTATTGTAAAACACAATTAAAAAAAAGTGTATTTATAAAGAAAATGCTCCAGAGGAATTTTGTGCAACTCAGTTCTTAGACTTTTGCTTCAGCATGATTTTAACCAAAAAACGGACATTTTACAGCTATAATTTATTGTGAAACTCAGTGAAACCTTGCTTCCTTTTCATGTACAACACTGGAAAAAGAACGTAGGTTAAAACTAAGTAGAGTACATGTCAGTGGAAATTATCTGCTTTGTATTTTTGTATGTTGTTCTAGTTTCTCTTTCCTCAAAGGGCTCAAACCAAAAAAAAACCCTAATTTCATATTATAAAGTACAGATAACATCACTGCTACCCAAAAATATGCTGTAGATTTAAAAAAAATATATATCGCACCATGGTACCAAATATAAAATACAGCTACATTTTCTTCAAATGTAGCATGTAATTACAGCTTGTTAATATTCTGTATTATTCTCTAGTATAAACACCTGCATAATTGGAACTTTTACTCACTCTTTAAAACAGCTGCGAGATCCAAACATGGCTTGTAAGCAAGAGGATGAGGAAGGATCTCCCCCTTTAATATGCCATTTCTGCAGAGGGAGATTTTTAAATAAGAAGTTATATTGTTCTTTCTTCCCCCAATCACCCTTAAGTGCCAATATGTCTGCCTAATTGCCAAGCATCCTGTCAAGAGTAGATAATAACAATAACCGACTATAAGAAATTCCCACCTTTAAATACAAAATGACTAAATTAAACCATGTCACAGCAGTCCTTACTGTATCCTATTACATCTTAACATTTGACTATAGGTATAGGTCTTTAAACATAGGGATTTAAAAGACAGAACAGAAACTCGTTTACTTAAAAATACCATTAAAAAAGAAAGGACTACACCATGAACACAACTTCACACCAAGTTATGGAATATGCACATGATTTTACATGAAGATAGCTAACTCTTTTTCCTGCCTAAGCTTAAATATTAACATTTGTGGCTCAGATTTTTTGCTTCCTTTTCTACGTGTTTCAAAGAATAGCTGTCAGTTTTCAACATACGACACTACACAATATCCTTATCAAAGAAATGAAAAGGTAAATTATAGCTGATTGTGTATGCTAACACAGACTAATTCTTCTTCAGTGTGTACCTGTCTAAAGTGAGTGACCAGCTATCAGAAGGCACTGTTTCCAYCTGAAAAACCTTCAAAGTTTGCCTCAGTATAACCTAAAATTTAATTCAGCCCATGCAACTCAATGGAATAGCATCCGTTTACACCAAGATTATCACCAATATGTTAATCAACACCTTCCTGTACATTGAAGCTACTATGCATTCTGATTGCAAACTGATGGTGCTACGTTACCTAGAATCATAGCATTCCTATTACCCAGCAAGCGTTTCTGTTTGAATGCTGGCGTTCCTTAAATGAGGAATTATTAACAATCAGCGATTCTGATTTCAGGATGTGCAGCACTCTTTTTGTCCCATTAAAGATTATGAACAACAGGGTAGCCGATCATTTTTAGGAGACACTCATGGAAGCCAACAAAATAGCTTTACTGCTGCCTCCTAATGCAGAAATACCTCTCCAGAAGTGGGTTGCAACCTGCCTCAGACTTAGTCACTCGAAACACCGAGCGCAGGAAGCGAGCGTACTACGCTGCAGCTGCAGTTTACCTTCTCCGCAATGCTGTACAAGACTTCATCCATTTTCATGCAGGTCGGATCCCAGTCGTGCCCAAAGCGGATGACCACCACTCGGTCTTCCTCCGACAGGATGGCCTGGTCCACCTGCCAGCCGTTGTGCAAGTGCGGCAGCATGTACGACATCCTGAAGGGCGGGTGGCGGGCCTGCGGGACGACAGCAAGCACCCGGCGGCTGACGGCCAGCCCGGCCCGCTCACACGCGTCCCGCCGCCAGGCAGAAACCCCCTCCCGCTCCCCGCCGGTGCTGACGCCGCGCCGCCGGCTTCCCGCAGCGGCGAGCCCAAGGCAGCGCGTAACGGCCGCGGCCGGGGCGGCGCCGCCATGGCGCAGCGTTGCCCCCTCCCCCCCCGCCCCTTCCAGAACCTTCCGCGCGCGCTTAGCGCCTGACCCGCACACGTGGCGGCGGCCGCGCGCCACGGAGGAGGCGCCCCTCCCCCCGCCCCTCCCCTGACCCCGCGCGCCGCGCCGCGCCGCACCCCTGGGGCGTCCTTCGCTCGGCAAGAGGAGGGGGCGCCCGAACGGCGGCGGCGGCGGCTGCAGCAGAAAGAGCGGACGTGACGAAATGCGTTAGCGCGGTCGGGCACAGAGCCGGAAGGGGGAGGAGTGAACCGCGCTTCCGCCCTGAGTGGAGGGGCGGGGCCTTTGGCGCATACCAAGTCCCAAAAGCGGGGGGGATGGGGGAAGAGCATAATATCTCGGACCGTACCAAGTCGGCGAAGGGGCATTTGAGGCAACCAAAAGGGCCGATGGAGCCAAGGAGGGGTCCCTGCTGCCCGGGGAGCCTGTCTGGGAAATCGCACTGCCCAGCTCCTGACCACAGTCTCACTTAGGTACCACTAACACTGCCATCTCTTGCAAACAAAAGGAGAGTTCTTGAACACATTAGGTAAATATTTCTGTTGAAGTGGTCCTCAGTGAAACCATGGCATTTGCATTGCCATCGTTAGGTTTCAGAATCAAGTTGACCATTGAGATAGGGCATCCCAGGCCAACCTTTTGCTTCCTGAGAAGAAAATATATACTTTTACACTGTACTCCCATTTAAAGGGTTAGTTTGCAGGAAATGGGGATAAAGCCATACTTTCAACTACAAAAAATCCATACAAGCTTGAGCTAGGGCTTGGAGAACAGTCCTGTAGTGGTAGATGGAATTTGCATCAAATTACTTCGCCGCAGAAATGCAAGGCTCTCCGGAAAAGTGGAGCAAAATCCTCATGCTCTGGTATCTCATGTGATCCCCCTTCTAGATAATTCAGTTTCAGGAAAGTGAGAAGAGAGGGGAGGTAACCTCATCTCAGGAGAAAGCCCCCTCGCTTCAGATGGCCCCACGGAAATGAGCGGTAACCTCCCATCTGTGGGCTGCGCTCCGGCAGCGTTTCCCACTGCGTGTCAAGGTTTTTGGTGGAAGGACTCAGACTTTGATGGCTATTTCTCCTGACAAAGACATCGGGCGGAGCAAGGGTTAAGTGAATGCAGGCTGCTGCTGTTGGCCGCGGTGTCCCAGGGAGGCTATGCGCAGTGCGGAGCTGCGCACAGGCAGAGTTAAGGCAGCTTTCGGACCTTGGGACGAGCGTCACGATGTGTGATAGAGGGGTGTGCGTCACCGAGATCAGGAAACTGCTAGCTGTTGACTCCTCCGGAAGCGGTAAGATAAACAGAAATGCATTTAGGAAGAAACCCATCCAGATTAATCCTTGTGTTACTAATCAAGTAACTAGTTTTCTTCCACAGATAAGTTGGTGGGGGGAGTTTATTCTGGATAACTTATGCTATTAACTTGAATTTAAAACAGAGCTAGGAAAAATTACGCAAGTTTATTTTGCTGTCATTTAGGTAAGCCCGGTGACGCAGTAGTGCCAGTCCACAAATCTGAAAGTAGTGAGTCAAGCTCCACAAAAGTAGTAAGGCTAGCTTGGAAAAACAGCAACACTGGCATTAATACTTATACACGGTTCTTTTATTTGCCCATTTGTCCTAACTTAGGAGTCGTGTTTTCAGAGTTTTCCCTGCAATGCTTAAGGACCAGAATATACATACATTATATCAATATATATCGTTATGTGTGTATACATAAATGAAAGCAGATAATTTTGTGTAAATAGAAAATGTGAGGCATCACAGCTTTGGAAAGAATTAAGAGAGTTTGCAATACTGTAGATGATACTAGTCCAAAACCAAAACTGTCATATCCTTAACAGGTGTTACATTTAACACATTGAACAGGACATCTAATATCTGAAAAATCATGTTCAGGGGCAGAGCATTTGGTCTGTTAAAATCTCTCCACTTGATGGATGGCCAGCCAAATTTGGCTTGTAAATTCATKCATCCAGCTATTACTTCTCATGTGCATCACTGTCAAAAGAGGAATGTGGATTACACACAGAGCTACAAGACAGGCCCGAGTAGTGCTGGAGGACAAACACGAAATGTTCCTAAGGTTAGTATCTGGAGAGACCCCTGCCCTGCGCAAGAGTCCTTTAAGTGCTTTTCATTTACTGCTATCGACATCTTTTTTTAAGTTCTCATTGTACTTGGTACTAAAAGAAGCCCAGCCTTTGAACCAAAACTGCAGTCTATTAATAATTCACACACACACGTCAAAAAGGGCCTGAAATTGTGACACATTCAGCATATCCACACTACTGAGAAGATAATTATATGTGACTAGCCTGTTCTTAATGTTTGAGCTGGTTAGTCGAAACCTAAATCAGCTTTCACTGTGTTGCACAGTAGCTTCCCCATGAATCACCTTTTTGTTTGTGAAATTCAGAAAGCGCTTCTAAAATAAATGCATGTCTGACTCCGACCTTCCTGAGTGGTGTATTGTAATGAAGGAGAAACTGGTGACAAAAGCAAATGGTGTAATACAGTACTGCCTCCCTGGCATCTGCCAGTCAAGTGATCATATCTGGCACCCAAACAGTTTTCCATCACATAACACTAAGTTTAGTTGTCATCCGATCTGAATAAATTGCTGCAATATCATCAGGTTCTGCTCATCAAGAAGTTGGACAGCGCTGTTACAATATGACATTAAATCTTGTCTTTTATCCTATGGGTTGTTCATTCTGGAGGATGAATTTAATTTATCCTTAAAAGGTCATTTTGCGTGATACTTTACAAAACACTGACTGCGTGTGGGAAAATTTGCATAATTTTTCCAGCCATATGGGGCTGGCAGAGTTCAAAAGACTTCACTTGTGAAGAAATAATTGAATCTTTTTTTTGCAGTATGGTTGCATTATTTGTTCCATGCTCTGTTTGTTGTTCAGAACCAGTTGTAGTTACCAGAGAAACTGTTCGTGGTGAGCTGCAAACATGCARGTCAAGGCCCAGTCTTAACACTGAGACCCATTCTAGCCAGTGTGCAATAGCAGACTGGAGCTGAGGCAGAAATGCAGATCAAGGACAGTATAAAGCCGTAAATTAAGCAGTATTACTAGTGTAGAGATTGTAATCCTTTAAGTGATGCAGTTGAGGTAAGACTGGGTTTGCTCAGGTCAAGGGGAAACACAGACCGACAGAAACTTCTAATCTGCATTGACACCTTTTTGTAGTACGTAATGTCTGAATGTCTGATTRATCTCTACAGATTTGTGTGAGAAGATTGGGGCAGCAAAAAGTTTCTGCCTAGCACCGTGTGCCCAGAATTAATCAGAGTGCTTCTGCAGAATATAAGTTCTGATTCATTTAGTCCTATGGCAGGTTCCCAGGACCCAAATCTAGGACACAGTATGTGAAAGAGACTTAAAGCAAGTGGAGCACAGCAAAGAGAAACATAGGAAATTAGGCAAGAATGTTGTTAAGATATGTAGTCCATCTTCAACTACCATTTCTGCCAATAAGGGCTGCTGTTTTTCCCCTCTAATTAGGTGTTTGGCTATTTGTGGAGCCCCTGTTTTAGTGCAGGGTGCGATATATTTGCATGGGCTTTTGCAGACAGACCTGGGCTCAAAACTGCCCAGGCATGGGAAAGCTCTAGTCTGAAAGACTGTGTTGTCAGTGGGACTTACACTGGCATCTCTAGTGCTCTTTCACCACTGTTTCAGCGTATAGGTGCCATAAAAGTGCTGTTTCGTCACTTAATGCTAAATTGAGGGGAGGTCAGTTCGGGTGCAGATCTGAATGTTTATAACACTGAAGGCAACCAGTGCAGCAGTTGTCCAAGGATGGCCCTTCAACATGTAAATTAGACCTAAACCATTCCTGACAGATGTTTGTCAGACCTGTTTGATCCCCAGTGCCTCCCTACACTACCAGCTGCTTCACCAACCATAATCAATAGTCAAGAAACTTTAGGTAACTTTCTTGCAGCTTCTGTTTCATACCACTGTTTATATAAAAAAAAATTGTGAATAAGATTGAGAACCTACCAGATCTGTATGAAATCAATATGGATTCAGGACTAAAATGAAACTACTTGAAACTACACTTTGTAGGACTTGTACTGGATTTTGATTTAATGGGATGGATATTCCTTGGTGTTAGAGCCTGATCCAGCACTTACTGAAGAAACTGGAAAGATTTATAATGTAAGATCACAATAGTACAAAGTGACTATGGTATTTATTCTGTATCCTTAAAAGCTGTATTGAGATCCATTAATTTCCAGTTTTACAGATGTGATTTCAAATGATCACTTCAGCATCATTCTTTTAAGGATGTTCTCCTAAACAATGGAGTATTTCTCTTACTCCCTTATTGCAGATCATGGCAGAACAAGAGTTGCCAGGTGTTTTGATTCTGGATATAGGAGGAACTCATGGTGTGCTAGAAAACCTTGTAGCACTTCTGAAGAAACACTTTCGCCTTATCACCATGAAGGAATTTCTTGAAAACAAAAAAGAAATGAGCAAAAAAATCCAATCTGTTTTCATGTTTGAGTGCAGGCCAACTATTGACCGAGAGCTCCTGGAAAGCCTGCCTAATTTAAAGGTAATTGCAAACTCAGGGGTTGGAGTGGATCACTTAGACTTGAAAATGATTTCTAACTTCGGTGTAAAAGTGACCAACACCCCACATGCCGTTGCTGACTCAACAGCAGACATAGGAATGGCCTTGATGCTGGCATCTGCCAGAAGACTGGTRGAAGGTAATATTTTAAATTTTCCTGGATCTTAGCTACTTCTTCAGCATGTCCCCCTTTTACTATGTTACAAATGATCTGTCTGATTTGATCTTTGGGATGCTTTTGCAGGGAAGAGAGTTCTGAGGACTCCATTCTCAGAGGGTTCTGCTTTTCCTATACTTTTTCAGATGCCCCACTTCTTTTCAAGGCAGTGGTGACAACAGTAAGGCCTTTGTCTAGATTAAGTATTTGAAAATCACCTGTGATACCCCATTTGGAATAATTTCTGGGGCTTAATTCTCCACTGGCTGCCTGCTGGGCAAGTTTTTTATAGTTGTATAAAAAGAATAAGGCTTCATTCTTTCCTGCTTCTGAAAAAAGTTCATCTAAACTAGTGGACTTTATTTCCAGAATAGTACCAACATTATTATTAAAATAGTTGATGATCCTTTTGACAAAATTAATCCAAACTGTACTACCAACATTAGTTTGCGTGCTCACGAGTAGATCCTTTCCCTGCATGCCCTTGCTATGCAATGCCCTTCAGGGGAAGGAAGGTGTCAGTAGAGACTATCACAAGAAACTGCCTCTCTCTCCAGGGTCTCACAGTATTTCTGTCACCGYTGCTCCATCCCTGAGCATGAAATAACTCCTCTTTCCCCCTGATGTTTTCCTGCTATTGCATCTCACTGGACCTTGAGTTCTTTTTACAAAAGCTCTTAGAGATCCCTGGTAGAGCTGAAATCTGCAATGTACCACAGCGTAACATTGCTTGGGTGRGTTTTCCAAATCCTTCACCCCCACACAAGTAGTGGTACAGCTTTGGGCTGATCCTTGAGACAGATGATGAGATTTACCCCAGCTAAAAAGAGTGAAGTCAATGTCTGCCTGGTAGTAAATGTCAAATAAGCTATTTTCAAACTTCAGAGAGATTATTACAGTTATGGAAGAATTAATCACCTGAGGAGATATTCCTCACAGAAAAAATATAAATTCCGAAAAACCCTTCTAGGTCACTGACTCCAGTCCTGGCTATTGCAGAGAATGGCACCATCTGAGCCCTCTTATCTGACCAGATTTATTCTCTCAAAATTAGTTAAGATATTTTGTAAGGAATGTCCCAGAACCCTACTGCTTATGATACGAACTTTTTCCTTCATGATTTCCAGCYTTAAATTTACAGTCGGTTTGCACCCATTTAGCATGTTTTTACATTCAGGCTGCCAGATTTCGATTTCTCGAGACACAAAGTATTTTGCTGTTGACTGGCTCGGAGTTGAAGTTACCAGGGCTACTCTTGGGATCATCGGAATGGGCAATATTGGTTATAAAGTGGCTCAGAGGGCCAAAGCCTTTGAAATGAAGATTCTCTACCACAACAGGAACCAGAGGTAAAAGTGTTTGCTTACTATGTGTAATTACTCAAGGTGCAATGGCAGAAATCACAGACCTGATCTGTGTCCGCAGTCTTCCGAGTACTTACTTGTGACAGTTGTAAGAAAATGAGGAATACCAGCGTGCCTCCACTTCTTCACTTTGGTTCCCTACTACTCCCCTCAGGATATAGCTCCCCCTCACCTTTCTGAGTTTACTCTTCCCTGTTTAGCTCTTAGCGCTTCTGGAGCAGCAGCGGTGCTAACATTTTTGGTGATGTAGCCCAAGCAAACCAGGCCTTGTGCCTGTGTTGTATCCCCTGTCCTGCCAGCCTCTTCACTCAGGCTTCTGGCAACACCACTGGCCCACCCAGTCACACCTCTCCCCAGCCCAGCCAGTTCGCTTGTCACACATGCACTGATGACAAGGATCTTAACTTCTCTTAGTTTTATATTTCCATTCTTTCAGACCTCACTTCCCCTTCATTCCTTTTCAACCCCACATCCTAACTCACATGCCTTAAGCAAAAAGAGAGTCTACAGGGACCAGCACAGACACGGGGGGAAAGAATAGGAGGCTGACAGCATCCTCATCCTCCTATACTTAATATCCCTTACTTGCTTTGCTTTCACATTTACGTGACTCCTCCAGTGTCTTGCCAGTCCTCTAGCCTCTCACTCCCTCTATGCCACATCTCCCTTCTTCCCTTCCTCCCTTCCACCATCTATACCTATGTATGTCTTTATCTTGGCCTCAAACCTCTTGATCTCTGTACTGTTCAAGATCTCTCTTAGGGCTGACTAATTATTTAAGCAGCTGTGTCAATTTGGGTGTGTGGTTTTCCCTCAGAAAAAAGGAAGAGGAACAGGCAGTTGGTGCCCACTACTGTGAGAAGATAGAAGACTTGCTACAGCAATCTGACTTTGTCATGCTGGTTGTGAACCTGACTCCAGAGACTTGCAAACTGATTGGGAAAAGGGAGTTGGGGCTAATGAAACCCACAGCTACTCTTATAAACATCAGCCGAGGTAGGATGGTCTGAAGGCACTGGTTATGGCTCAACAGTTAAGGTTGTGCTTTGTCTGTGTTGACATTTCCCTCTCCCACCTCAGACTGGGCCTTTGTTTGAGTCACAGAGTAGCTGGCACGCTACAGATTAATGACTTATTATAGATAGGATGCCACATGTTTGAACACAAGCTCCTATGGACCTCCAGTAGAATTTGGAGGTGCTCASCAGGTGCTTTGCATCTCTTTAGCCTTATCCTAAATACAGCTTTCTTTAGTGGAAATAACCTTATTATCATGAAATAGTTAATAGCTATTCATCACCTGTGATGAATAGGGTACAAGGAGAAACACAAGCCTCAGTTGGAACAGCTCTCTGGAAAAGGAACCTCAGATGGGATTACAGATCTGGTGATGCCAAACAAGCATGTAAGAGCAGACCTAAAGAGGTTATAGTTTCAGGAGACAAAGCAGAGATAAGAGAGTGAAAAAGCTCAAAGAGCTTTGAAATTGTTTGTCTATAATAATATAGGAAGTCAGTGTCAAAATGAGGAATAGACTTAAATCTCTCACATCCCATGAAATGTTCTATACACTGGACCATGATCATCCTCTAATTAAAGATTAATAAATAGAATGTCTCTTTAGTTTGTTTGGTTAACTGTTATTAGAGGGACATTTTATTTTCTAACTAATGAAAATTCTTTAGTTTTTCTTTCTAGAACTTGGAGACCTTTCTCCACCCACTAGGTTAAAAATGTGTTTGTTAACTTGTGATGACAGCAAGAAATTATCATTTAAATGCAGGTGCAGTTATTGATCAAGATGCATTGGTAGAAGCTCTCCAGAAGAAGGTTATTATGGCTGCTGCTCTGGATGTGACATACCCTGAGCCTCTTCCAAGGTAGAGAAAGCTGTTTTCCATTCTATTAATCTGGAATGATTTAAACTGTCCGAAAAATTCTGCTCATAATCTCGATCTCTATTGGGAGTCCCTCTCACTGTTTAAGGCAAAACCTCAACCTGTATCGCACAAACATAAATAAATGGCAAACAGTCCCCCTTTCCCACATATGTCAGCTCTTTGGCAACCTGACTGACAGGCAAGGCAACAAGACCTATACAGAGAAAGAGGAAATGGGTAAGTGAGCTTCCCACAGCTATCTGCAGATTCTGTGCATGTGGCCCCTTTACCTCATGACGCAGTTGCTGTTTCCTGAGGTTCAGTTCTTTCCAACTAGCATGTGATAGCATCTAAATGTTCTGTGTAATATATTTTGTTCTGTTTCTTACAGAGACCATCCTTTATTAAAATTAGATAACATCATCATAACCCCTCACATTGGAACTGCAACAGTCCAAGCCATCCGTATGATGGCAGAGGAAGCAATAACAAATATGCTAGCTGTTCTCAATGGTCAACCCATTCCCAGTGAAGTGTTCCCCAGATGATGTGTATCAGGTGACATCACTAAATCTCATATCTGTGAAAAGGCACTATTTCCTACAGTACCTGTGTTCCTGCGCTACTTTTGTTGTCATGATACTGCAAAGCTGTTGGCCCACTGGGCTTACCCTGTCTTGTCGTTTCAATTCTGAAAAATAAAGGGGAATAAATAAAAGTCATGTATTTGAAACTTTTAAACTGAGCAGTTATGTACTTTGGTATCTTCAGTTCATTATTTCAATTAATACCTGAGCGTTATTCCCAGTACTTGCTACTACCTAATGGTAAGAAAGCACACTGAGCAGTTTGTGTAATACTCTCAGATATATTAAAGGTGGATTGAACATTAATTCCCTGCAGAATTTTGACTATATCCCAAAACACTTTTCAGCCAATGTTGCAATATTCTATCTTGATATCAAAACACTCAAGAAAGCAGACTCCATTGAAATGATCTTAGGCCTAAGGTTTTCTACTGTAAGGAGACCATAGCTTTATCTACACTGTTAAATCAAAGTGAAGCCAGTCATTAATTTTCCTTAGGGGATCTTTTGAAAACCAAAGTAAATCCAAAGAGATTAAGTTCCTCTATGCAGACAAAAATGTTGCTTTTATCTTGATTGGCCATGAAACAAGACTAACAGCTACCACTGAAATCACATCAGTGAAGGCATAGCCTAAAGCAAAATTAGTGATCAGTGCTAACTTCCAGCCTGAAGCCAGGCTCCTTCCTGGCTCTTCCATACTTCTTCCATACTCTCTTTCCTGAGTATGAGCAAACAACAAAGTCAGAGGACTCAAGGAAAGGTTTGTCACCTCCATAAAATCAGGAAGCCTTTCCATTATTCTCCAATATGGTCAGGCTTCTTAGAAGGATGGTAAAATGAAGATTTAGCAGAGTAATTGAAGACAGTCTGAGAGCTAGACATTCAGATGCAAATACTGAAATACTATTAACAAGACAACAGCAAGTATTGCTATAGGGGATTCAAAGACCTTCAGCCTTTGCACAACTCCCCCCTCTCCCCACATGCAAGCTCTTTACAAAATTCCAAAGGAAAATCAATGGTAGCTGTAAATAGTCTAATTTTTTTTTTAAAGAGCTGCCATTTCATAGACCCTTTGGAAGCTACAAACAAATGATCAGTGGTTCTTGCAAAAAAGCATTTTAATTCTAGTGCTTAAGTTTAGGTATCCTTGTTTGAAAACAATTGCCTAAGCAGCTATTATATTGTTAGCTTATGACAGCCTCAAGAGAATGCACTGCAATTAAGAATTCACTGGTGTTTCTTCAGGACAGGGGACCACGAAAACCTCTGTAATGAAGCATTTAAAAATTAACTTGGTAACTCAAAGTTCATGATGAAGCCGTGCAATTTATTTTCAGGAACTAGATTTGGTCCAACATTTTTCTGAGCTACTTACACACAATAATTTGTGATTTCAGCATAGGGGAGATTTGTTACACCAGATTATTGATGATCTGAAATTAAGTAATTAATCAAAAATAATTCTCAGTGTTATGAGCCTGGTGATAGTGATATGAAACCTTACAGCCCATGAACGACAGAACTGGTTCATACTTGATTATGTGAATACTGGGCAGGGTGGTGGTGGTGCATATAATTGATAGTATATTTAAAAGAACTGTTTTCTTGTCTTGGTTTGTTTACCTCCCTATCTAAATATGTGGTTTATAAGATCTCTTGCAATAGTTGTCATGATACAGGACAGGAAAGTGATGATTCTTTAAAATGTCTGGAAATAATTCAGCACTGTGTGTCTTTCTTCTTCTTGCAGAGCATGGGAGGAGGTGGAAAGCTACCTGGACTTTTGGTAAATGAAATAGGAGGAATACATGGGGTACTGCAAAGCCCTGTGGAGTTCCTGAAGAAACATTTCTACCTCATCACCATGAAGGAATTTCTTGAAGACAGAAAGCGTTTGAGTAAAAAGGTCCAAGCAATCTGTTTGTGGTGGCACAAACCAGTCATTGACCAGGAGCTCCTCCAGACCCTGCCAAACTTAAAAGTGATTGCAAATTCAGGAGTAGGGATGGATCACCTGGATCTGAAACTTGTGGCTACCTTTGGTGTGAAAATGGCTAATGCTCCACATGCTGTTTCCAGCAGCACAGCAGATACTGGGATGGCTTTACTGCTGGCATCTGCTAGAAGACTAGTAGAAGGTAACATTTCAATTCTTCTGTGGATTCTGGAAATCGTACAAGATTTATATACCATTAACTTGACTTTTTCTAGAGTCATTCTTAGTGCAATAAAATGTGAGTATCTAAATTCTAGAAAATCTGTTGGGATGACAAATAGAATAGTTGTTATGTTGACATATTTTATATATAACATGTATTTCAACCAAGTATAAAATCATATGAGTTTATTTATACTTGAACAGAATCTCATCAAATTCTGTTCAAGTATAACTTTGCGCTTTATTGACAGGGCATCTGTGCTTTATTGACAGGGCTTGATGTTTCTCTTAGAAGCTGGAATTCATTTTTTTAGAATACATGCGAAATATGTATTTTAGAATACATATGGCTGTAGAATTAATGTTAACAGCTTCAACTGAACAACACACTGAAGTGTGCTTCTCACATATGAAAAATTTAAATTCCATGACCTTCTTCAGCAATGCATTTGCAGTGACTATGACATTTGGCTTTAAGACATTTGTTTCTTGCTGTGGTAGCAGTACAGTGCTATTGACCAAAAGTGGGGGAAGGCAACGATCAGACAATCACAGCAGTCACAGAAAGACAGAAAAAATTGAAGTGTGGGAGACAACAGTGGAGCAGAATAAGGACATATGCTGAAAGCTGGGGCTGACAGAGACATGGGAATATTTTCAGGGACTGAAATGCATTGGTGCAAAACTGAGGGATTTAAGGGGCATCAGAGACATGGTGCTGCAGTTTCTCCTAATAACATCCTTTCTAGTTTGCTCCACAAATTTTCTTTGCTCTTTCTCCAAATAGACCTATCCTTTGCTTGCCAAGAATGCCTCCTGCTTCAGGAAAAAAAACCCTTCTGTTTTATCCTATTAAATTTATCTGCCTTTGATTCATCAGCAGTACCACAGGCTTCTTAGAAGCTCAAAGGAGGGAGACGTGTCTCCCCCCAAATCTGTTTTTACTGCACAAGGAGGAGATGGATTAAAAAGGAGATTAATGATTGCTCCCATCTGTGTGAACTTCTGATAGCTCTGCTTTGGCATGATTGAGTATTATCCTGAGGCATTTGTTGTTGTTTTCACAGTATTCTGCTTATGTTTTAGAAGGGCTGACAATATCAGAGAGAGTATTTTTCTTTAGAGGACTGAAATATCAGAAGCCTCTCACCTTACCAGCAGGCTAAWAAGCAGTGTGTCTCTGTGCCTGTAAGCTTATTTTCTGCATTGAGCAGAAATACAAAATTTTGCAGGGAAATTACTGAGTAGTGATTTTAAAAGAAGACACACTCTCTCTTCCATTTAGAGTGGCAGTGGTGAACAAGAAATCTCTTCTTATTCTAAATAGCAACACAAACATTTGGCATTGTTCTTCACAAGGATTTCCAAACCCTGCCGTGTTCCTGGTAATAATTATTTTGATTGTTGTTGCAGAACAGGGCAACATTTTTACGAGTGCAGAGAGGTGAAAGGATTTGTAGGGGGGGTGGCATCAAAAGGCTTTTGGTAGTACAGTGGGAAGAAATGGGGCATGTCACCTGCATGGCAAGAAAAGATGATATATTTAAGAGTCATCTAGGACATTACAAAAATCACTGCTATCTAAAACAATGTGTTGTAATTGTTAAACGTATGAACGTATGTTATAGTCACGCCTCAAGGCCCCATTCTCTTGCTTTGTTCCTCTGTGTTGGACCCATCCCATTTCTAATATTGGAGCATTTCTCTTGTAGGCTGTCATGTTGCTGTTTCTCCAGGTATGGAGTACTGTGAAGCGGATTTTCTGGGAGTTAAAGTTACCAGAGCTACTCTGGGGATCATTGGAATGGGCAGCACTGGGTATAAGATTGCTCTGAGAGCCAGAGCATTTGAAATGAATATTTTGTACCACAACAGGACAGGTAAAGATATGTCTTGAACCTAATTAGAGCAGAAACACCCTTTTAGATAGTCAATATTTCCGTTTTCAAGGAATTATGTCAGCATAATTCCAGTAATAATTGAGAAAATATGGCCAGGATTGAAACAAAAGAAAAAAAGACCAGTTGCCTCAGATAAGTCTTGTAAGGCATTATTTAGTGATTAAACAATACTTGGGGACTTAATTTAGGTTTAATATTAGAAATTCCATGGTTTCCTGGAGGTGTGACTAGAAGAAGTAAAATATAGCTTATACCTTTTTATTCTTATTATATCTTACTATAGTGACACATAAATATCTTTTCTTTTTTTCCCCCACATCTCAAAGTTCAAGAGTGACCTTGTTTAAACTGAGTGACTGGAGAACTAGGAAGCATATGCTTAGCAAAATATGAAAACTAAAGGACTGAGAGGCTGTTTCTTGAAAAGAAAAAAATAATTCTCTTTAAGCCAATAGAAATTTTGCCAAATATTTCCCTGGGGCCAGGATTTCACCTTTTGTTTCTAGCCCCTTTCAACTTGCATATCCGGGAAACTGATCTTCATTAGAGATTCAACCCAAGGTCTCTTCAGTGCAAAAGTGAGAGAGCAGCCGGTGTGCACACTGAGACCCCTGAAACCATTGCAAGCAGGTTGGATGCAGCCAACAAGCAAAGCAAATATTTACTGATATAAACCCTGATCTACACTGAGACAACTTTACTCCTCCCTGATACTAAGAGAAGCTGCAGTGGGAGTACATATGGCTTTTAGTGAGTTGCTCCGCATGTAGACTGCAGTAGCAGGGTTACTGCTTTAGCTAGCTCTAACCAAATCACCAGGATAGGTGAGGCCTGGCATTCCTGTTACTTCAGAAATTATAAAAACAGCTGAACAAATTCAGGTACAAAAAAGTACTAAAAAAAGAGACTCCTTAAGATCTTTCATGCTTGCTTTCTACACCACAAAGAAAAGGAAATAAGGCACAAATCCTATTAATTTCTTCTGCTGGTTATCACTAACTCCCCCTGTCTAATTTTTTTCAGTCTTTTAAATAATATTGATGTAGAAGAATGCTGTGATGAATAATCAACGCACAGTGCAATAGAAAGGAAAAACATGACTATTTTAAAGTAAGTTTAGACATAAAGTTTATCTGAGTATTCAGACTTTCCTTGCTGCAAAACTGGCTGTAATTCCATTCTGTTCTTTATCCACTTAGGCCCTGGATGTTGGACCCTGGACTCTGTAAGGAAATGATTAATATATGTGTTAGCAGACACATAATTGGAAGTGACACTGAAGTTATTTTCTTAGTGTGACTTCTTTCTTTCTAGTTCAGGGGGAGATATTTCAAAAGCCATTCTCCGGGATTCAGGAACAAAAGATCATACTGATTTATATTCCCATCTTCTGACAGTTCTTCTTTAGTTCTCAAAGTTTAGGTAGCTAGGTTTAAAAACAATAGGATAAATGGCCACAATTCTTTTTTACGGTGAAAAGTTCAAACTAAAAATCTCTCTCTACTTTGGTAACTTTTTGTGTTGAGCACTTTATTATGTGTAAGTCCTGGAACAGTCAGGAGCAGCCCTAAATTGCCAGCGAACTGCCTTGCTGGTTCTCTCCATGGCAAAACATGCCTTGCTGGAGGGTGCCAACACGATGCGGCCCACTGGCAGAGTTTCTCTCAGAGCTCACACAGATGAGTTTTGGTGACCCTCGGTGCTCTGGTTTGAGTGATTACTGCATCCTGTGGGGTGCACCTTCCCTAGGGGGGACCCTGGAGAGGAAACTGTGTGCTGACATCTGCTCCAGTGCCTTGCTTCCACCCACTTGCAGAGCTAAAATAAGCCACTGGGCTTTGTACTGCAGCAGCTGAGAGGCAGGCATGCCATCCACTCGCTGCTGTGGGGCTTGCTTGTGATAATCCTGTCCTGTAGGTTGTGTACCAGGGACACTGTGGAAGAAGGTAACCTTCCCAAGGCTGCCTGCCTGAGATACAGCATGATCCTTTTTTTCCCATCAGGAAAGAGCATGAGGAACAACTTGTTGGTGCCATCTATTGTGAAAAGATAGACAGCTTGCTCCAGCAGTCTGATTTTGTGATGGTGGTGGTGAGCCTGACACCTCAGACACACAAGCTGATTGGGAAAAGGGAGATGGAGCTGATGAAACCCATGGCTACTCTCATTAACATCAGTCGAGGTAACATCCCAGACTAGTCTGACTGCAAAATATGAGCCAGCTCCTGTGGCGCTGCATGCGGTACCAAGCTGCATGAACGGCATGACTGGTGAATATACAGACCAGCCATAGAAAAAAAAGCCTCCCTCTCCCTTTCTTTTCTCTTTTCACTCTCAGGTTGTTGTCTGCAAATGGCACTCAAGAGACACTTTTATTCCAACCTAGGGGCRGTAGTTGACCAAGAGGCGCTGGTGAGAGCTCTCCAGGCCGGTGTTATCAGGGCCGCAGCTTTGGATGTCACCTACCCGGAGCCACTGCCCAGGTTGCCATCTGTGTTCAGTTCTCAGAAACATGCCCATGACAGTGCCGTGAGAGTGCCTGGAGCCCTACGAGAGGCCCAGCAGGCAAGGAGGTGGCAGCGGCTGCCCCCACCCGGGTTTCACATTCTGGTAAGGGTGCTGTGCATGAGAATGGGAGGCAGCCCAGATGCTGGGTGCGATAACAGGGATAACAAGGGAAACTGGGCGCCAGGGAACAGCAGGAGGGTCACGTATGCCAAGGCAAGCGCTAAGTCCCCGCCACAGAATCACAATATGAAGCGGATCTTTGCATCGGAAGGGAGGACACAGCATGAATGGGTGGAAGCTGCCCGAGTCTCCCCCCCAGCCCCGCTGCAYTGTCCCAGGCGTCCTCCCCGCAGGCTTGTTTCCCCCATGCAAGGCTCCTGATGACTGAAGTGCAGAAGATCTCTCTGGCCCACAGGCTATTTAGCTTCAAAAAAAAAAAAAAAAAAGGCTCATCTAGCAGAATTGTACCTCACAGAGTTAACTGTGCTGGCCGGTTTTGGGGTGAGGGCAGCTCAGGCTTGTTATGTCAGCAGGCCTGGGACATTGCTGTTCATTATCTGAGCCACATAAATAAAGCTCAGGCGACTGTGTAGGGCTAATGCTTGGGGGGGGGGGAGTGCTTAATCCTCTCTTCTGACACGGTGCAAATTGCTGCCTAAGGGCAAAAAACTGTTTCTGGTCTTCGACAAAAGAGCACAGTATAAACTCTTAGCACATACTTTTCATGTCCAGAATTACTTGAATGCAGTTCATCAGTGCCCATAAGCACGCGATCAGTCCCTGGATATAAGTGGGACTTATGTAAAGTTATATTAAATGAACTACATATTTAAATACAATGCAAAAGCCAAAGCAAGGCTCTTCATTTGGATGAATAAAAGCAGATAATTTAACTACACCTCTTTTTTTTCCTTCTAGAGATCATCCATTATTAAAATTAAAGAATGTCATTATAACACCCCACCTTGGCATTAAAACCGAGAAGGCCACCTCCATGATAACAGAGGAAGCAGTTGAAAACATCCTAGCAGCTCTTAATGGTCTCCCTATACCCAGTGAAGTGCTTCCCAGCTGAGGGGCAAAAGGATATCACAGCTCTAAATGCTTTTATTCTTCTGTTTTCCCCACTGAGAGTGACCTATTCCAAGCAGGCAGGGAAAGTTTTGACTGAGTCTCAGATGTTATTAAAAAAAATTAAATTTTAAATTCCTTATGAAGTGGAGGAATATACTACTGTTCAGTTCCAAACTCTGTAATAGATAGATGCAAGCTTTAAGTGGCTCTGTGAAAAAAAGCTGCTGATTGCCAGTGCACTTACAGTTCATGCTAGGCTTCCTAGAAAGCATGAAGTGGTGCTGTTACATGTTTTCCAGTATGTTAATTTGCCAATTTCAAGGTGGGGACAACAGGACTACTCTGTTGAAACCTAACCGACCTTTCTATTATATTAAAAATGTATTCAAACATTAACTTTTCTGGATGATAAATCTTCAAAATTAGCATTCCAGTGGACCTGTCATTTTACCACACTGTCATTAGGTAAGAGAAATGTCTCCACATTTTGTACTAGTCTTCGGAAATAGCACTCCAACCTAAGGAAAATAGTTAATGGGAAAAGGAAAATAATAATTCTTAAAATGTTATCAACAAATTTTGTAAAGCAATCCTTAAGAAAATGTTTTTTTTTTAATTACATAACTCACTTTGTTCCCCTTCTATTAGATATCAAAAACAACAAAGTAAGCTACCAAACTAGAAATACCRACTTTCTATATGGAAGTCTTCATTTAAACTAGCTCCTGAGACATAAAATGTGGGCGTAAAAGTTCTTTCAGATTTCAGAAATGTACTCAGAACCACTTATACAAGACAGGATTTTAGCAGACAGTTTAAATTATTATCAGCACTAGTGAAAAATATCCTTCAAGATGAACCGGCTGCCATATTTGTGATACCAAGTTTATTTGTAGTCTACCCTCCTGATTTTTCAATTTACTGCAAAATATTTGGAAGAATATTTGGAATCCTATAAGCCTCTCATGCCATTCTGTAAATCAGTGGGAACACAAAAAAGTCTATAAAAACACACAGAGCATTACACTCCATATATATAAGCCATTCCTTTGTACCACTCYCTCTGGCTATTTGCTAAAATAAATGTATTTGAAACAAAAAATAACAGGGAGCTTCACTGCTATAGAAAGGAGGAAAAGAAAAAAACTTGACAAATTGTTTTCATTACTGCAAGTATTATTATGGGAAAGAGCAAAATTCCATGGCTTTCCTTCACTAGAAATGGTACCTATATTAAAATTACTCATTCAGATTCCACAGGAAAAGGATCTCTTTAAATAGAAAAATGCTCACCCATCTTGTCACCGAAATCGGGAGAAAAACTCCTTAACACCAATGTAACATTAAGAAGCAGGCATTCTCTTTATTACGGTGCCAGGTGCACGGGGGATAGCTCCACCCAACGTGCACACTGTGTGTCGCATCATCTAAAGTTTATATTACTGTCATATACATATGCATTAAATTTCCAGGAATTATTATACATATTCATTCTATTTCCTAGAACTAATTACTACATTTACATAATCATTACACATGCGGTCTGAGTCTCTGGGGGTCTCTGGTGGTCCCTAGTGGTGTCAGAAGAGGTGTCAGCGTCTTGCCATGAACTTTGCTCTACTTTTCCATACATGGTCTCAACTTGGCCTGCTTCCTTGTTTGAGAAAAGCTGTCTTGGTCCTAATCTTGGCTCCAACTGGCTTCTGCTGGTTTATCTGTACTTTCTCAGGATGTATCAGTCCCAGCTGCACCTGTGTCCTTGGGTATGTTTGTCTGAGGCGCCTGTTGAGACTCCTTCTTGTCCAAGCTGGTAACAGTTCCCCCGTTGTCCCCCCCCCCTTTGAGACTCTTTCTTGTCTGGGCCTTTTGGTAACAATCTCATTAAAGCTTTGTAGGAAAATGGATCTCTATGTGGTCTTAATGTATTCTGTTGTCTTAACAGAAATCCGAAAAGCTAATAACTTACCAATGCACAATTCAAAGCGGTAGTGCTGCGCATTCTATTATATAGTTTGATTGTTATGATCAATATGATTATTTAATCTCTCAGTAAAATTAATAGAAAAGTTCCCATTAACTGCAGCTGGGATTTTGCCGATGTTGTTATATATATTTACAGAGCCATTTCCACCTCCTGCTTTTTACAGAAGGTTGTCAGTGGTGCTTGCCAAGAGACACTTCCTTTCACCAACTTAACATATGACGATGTTACCGATACTTACAGCTCAGGGAAACATGACATTGTAGCTTTTCTGGAGCAGCAAGTAGGCTGGCAAGAATTTAATGTACCTTTTACATAGACTCCCTGTTCTCTGAGGTAGAGGCATCTAGCATCCCTTTGACTGTCACCTGTAAAACCTTGACAAAGATAAGTCAAATTTATTATTTCAAAATAAAAAGCTGAGCAATAATTTACAGAATTTAAAATAAAGCCACAAGAATCTAAAATAACATGGTTTCCAGTGAGAAAAAATACCTTTTATTAGATTAACATCATAAAACTGGAAAAAATAAATGAGCTTTGTGCGCACAAGCTTTTCTCTAGATGTGAAGCAGAAGCAGCAAACTTCAAAGCAGATACAGTACTTAATTTCGCCACTGCATGAAACAACAGAACATGCTTGGTATCTGCCTGGAGTTTTACCTCTATTCTTGCAGGTATTTCAAGAATGTGGGCCATTTTGCTATAGAAATGATCCCTGACAGAGTGTTACTTTAGACACAAAGACACAATGCTAGAGGACAGGACACCAGTCAGTCATTGGGACTAAGGGTTTGATTCACATATAACACCTAACTACCTGATATTGCCTTACAGACTGGAAATCATGACCTAAAGCACGACTTCTCAAAATGTCTCTAGGGAACAATTTACTCTCCTTTTGAACTAAATAGCAGAAATGGGCCATTGTTTCCTGGTGTTTCTTCATCTAGGAATATTTATTGAATAGTATCAGATTAGCTGATGTGTACTTCAGGAAACCTTCCTATGCTTTTTAGAGGCTGTTTCATATCTCTGTTATCCTATCTAAACTGTGGTTGGAAGACAAGGAACATCCGACCTTAAGATGACTAAAAATGGATCAAAAAATACAGTGGCCACATGATGCAAAGAGCTGAACCATTATAGTTCACTCTGTTGGTTCAGATTTGATTGAAACATTTTGACAGGTGAATAGTACATGATCTAGCAAAAAGTGCTGCTATAATTGTCTACTGGGAAAGCAGACCTTACCTAAGGCAAGCAGACAGGTTAGTGATAACACTTTATGATAGTTTAGAGTCAGTGAAAACACACACATTGCTTGGGTTGGCCTTGCCTGAGACAAACTCATGTGAATACAGATTTCCTCCCTTGGTTTTCTGTTCTATGAATCCTGGTTGCATCTAACATTGCTTTCAATGTATACATATGAGGTGGGTGTCTTTCTCCAATTAAATAGTTCAGCTATTATGCCCCAGCTAGGAAGTACATTACGTTACATTATGTAAAAGTCTTTCCAGCTAATGCAACACTTCTAAAGTCTCACCTTAAGAAACTATGATGCAGCAAGCACCTTGTTAACATCACAGGCATCGGCTCACCCTGCAGCTTTATGCAGAAACCAAACACAGTACTTAATTAGGAATGAAACAGAATGAAGTTCAGGAACTGTGCAATGCTTCTCTTCCCATACCCATAGCTATTATTAGTTCTAGAGAACTTTGTCACAACACTAGTATAATAGATCCCCTCAAAATACCACTAATGAAAACTAACAGCACATACAACATTAAACATTTCAACTTAAAACACTTCATAGCTATGTATGAGATACTTTGCAAATTAAAACTACTTAGAACATATTAGTGCACTGGTGTAACTCTATTTCTTTTTTTAATCTTATCTTAGATTTAGCCTTAAGGTATCTGTTGTTTGAGCACTACCCACAATGATTACATTCAGTGATATCCTCTGTCCCAGTGATTCAAATAGGTGTCCAATCATTCAAAATATAAATGGCTTCTTGATCTCTTCCATCACATATTTTGCTATACAGGTATGCCTCCTATACAGATGTACCAACTCCTGAAACACAAATTGAAAATTCGATGTTCAGGTTATGCAGGAAAACTTTGAAGCCATGAAATTCTCTCCATGACTAACCACACAACCACACCCATTTTCTTGACCTTTGATATATATGTCCTGGATTTTTGCTTAAAAAAGAGTAACATTCATTTGACTATTATTTTGGGCTACTCTTTGACTGATTGCTGCTTCAGTTTGTTGATTTGATATTTAAAGGAGAAAACTACCGTACAGCAGAACAGTTCATGAGTGTTTCATACAAAGAGCAGGAAACAGCCTTTTGGACTGGTAAGAAACCTGTAAAGGGCTTCAGGCTGTCCAGTGATCTTGGAACAGATCTGCAGATTTGGTTTTGGGGGTTTCTGTTTGTCTGCTTTTGCCTCTGTGACCTCCAGCCAAAGTTTTCTTTTCTCACGCGTACTACTAAATTGTGGTAGAGCTCCTTATATAGATTCATAGCTAGGCTGATTGTCTCTTTATCAGGAGCTTTGCAATGGTCCTTTGGTCTCAGGTTTTGTTATGTAAGCAGTAAGTTAAAAGATCACGCATTATGTCTCATCAGGTAAACTTGGAAACAGTTGATGTGAAACAGGTTATGTGTAAGCACTTTTAGTTTTGTTGCTTTATTTAAAAAAGAAAATACAGATGACTTAAATACTGTTAAGAAGCCAGTTAATATGTTCTAGTTAACTAATTTTTGGTTTAAAGTTTAACGGTCTGACTTTAAAATCAATTTAAACGAATGATACTCAAACGACATCAATAGGATAACAACAATTTATGTTTTTGCATAATTATTACATTTTATTATGCTTTATTTTTTCATAGTTATTTTATAGAGCACTTGGTCTCGAACTTGATTGTCCTGCTGTTCAGCATATCAAGATCTGTTTAGGGATTAAATAGTTGAGATATGATTGTGTAACCCATTCTTTTGCAAAGTATTATGCTAGATAGGAGAAACACAGCATTTTGCTGGTTTCTCAGCTTGGAAGCAGCGAATTGCCCTGGCCTCATGCAGAGGTGGTTTTCAGGCTCCTCAGTCCCTTTCACTGAAGAAGTCAGGCATCCCGTTGAGGGGCTGCTGACCACCCGTATAGCAGGGGAATCAGTTTAGCTACTACAGGCTTAGTGAACAAAGTACTAAAACAGCACTTGGCTGCTTCCGTGACCGTGACGGGATTTACAGTGCGTGTAACCTTGGCAGGAAAAATTGCAAGCATTCCTCAGCTGGAATAGGCACAGGACTGTCTGCAACTGGGATAACAGCAGCAGCACCCGAGCACTTCAGCAACCCCGGTTGCTCAGATCTCAGTGAAAGACGGCTATTGAGGGAATTTGCATGTGTGCCATGACAACAGTTATTGGTGTCTACCGATCAAAGATAACTTTATGCCACATTAATTCACACGCACATAGCTTTACGGCCAAAAAGAGAACTAAAAGCTCCAGAAAGGCCGTTTCGCTCCCCGGGGGGAGCCGGCGCCCAGCCTGCCCCGCCGCGCCTCCCTCACGGCAAGGCGGCGCCCGCCGGTGCCCGGGCGGCCGCCCTGCCCC
>NW_020450761.1:2515045-2519505 GCF_003343035.1 Apteryx rowi
TTCAGTCTGAGATAATCAATAGATTTCATTTTTCCAGAGTTGACGGAGTGCAGAGATGTCAGAATATTGAATGAAACTAAGCAAAAAAAAAAAAATATATATATATATAATATATATGTATATAACTCAATTATATTAAACGAGACCTGTCCTCTGGTATTCTTATTCATGGCAATTACTTAACATGGCTGCATAAGTGGTAATCAGTCAGGACAGACCTTGGCGGCCAAAAGATAGCCCTGAACTCACAGGGCCACAGGGAGAATTTAAATTCTTAAATTCTTAAACTTTGGCCTTTCAACAGATTGAAAATTGAACAGGACTAATATGTGGTAGCTCTTTGTATACGTGTTAGCACAGCTAGTGTGCTAGAAAAAAAAATGTTTTCCTGTCTTATTAACAAGATGATATGAGAATTAAACATCCTTCAGAATAAAACAAGAACAAGACAGGAACAGTTCTGTATATGAGAGTGAATAGCTGGGCTTTAGTCAACTCTATCATAAAGTGGGAAAACAACAAGTAATGGAGCTGATCAATTCCTATTTTTGGAAAAAAAAAAAAAGCATAACAGGTCACTTAAGGAGATGTCATTTTGGTTTCTCATTGCTTTTGTAGGACATGGAAGACCAGGAACTGCCATATGTGCTAATTGACTGTATAGGAGGGAAACATGGAGTATATGAGGACCATGTTGAATTTCTGAAGAAACATTTTTGCCTTATCACCATGAAAGAATATCTTGAAAACAAGAAGTTTCTTGGCGAAAAGATCACAGCTATTTATATGTGGTATCACAAGCCTGTTATTGATGAAGAGCTGCTCCAGATCCTGCCTAACTTGAAGGTAGTTGCAAACTCTGGGGTGGGAATAGATCACCTGGACCTGAACCTCCTCTCCAGCTTTGGTGTGAAAGTGTCCAACACTCCATTTGTTGCTTCCATGGACACTGCAGACTTGGGAATGGCTTTGATGCTGGCATCCGCCCGGAGGCTTGTGGAAGGTAATAAATGAAATGGTTTTATCCTTTCTTTCTGCAGAAAAACTGACTCTTCAAAATTAAAAAAATGCGCGCTGAGGCAAAAATTTAAGAAATCATGTTGCCAGAGCAACACTATTCACTTCTTGGCCAGAAACACAGTAACGCTAAGTTATGGTTCCTCTGCTTCTGTGTTGTGTTGTCATAGAAAAGTAAGCAATGGTAACCAGATGCCAGGGATCATTCAGTTCTTACATGACATTTTTCCTTTTTTCCCTTTCCCCAAGGCTATCAGATGGCAGTTTCCCCTGACACTGAATATTTCCCTGCTGACTGGCTGGGAGTTGAAGTTTCTGGGACAACTCTAGGGATTATTGGAATGGGCACCATTGGCTACAAAGTGGCTCAGAGGGCCAAAGCCTTTGACATGAAGATTTTGTACCACAACAGGAACCAGAGGTAAAAACAGATACGTCTCCATGGAAAGTCTATTTTGTCACTGCTTTTAAAAATTACTTGTACCTCTGGCTGTCAAACTAATCTTATGCTCCCTCTGTGTCAAAATATGATGATACCTGCAGCATTATTAAATATTATAAGTGTCAGGAAGCAATGAGGACTGACTGTTCCCTAAGGGGAGCCAGGCTCAGTAACATGTTGGTCACCGGCCAGGGCCCAGCCCCGCACTACCTGAGCAGGACCGGGCCAGAGATAGTGTCCGGGTTCAACCAAGAGTCCAGATCATGGTGATGAGGCAGATCTGAGGTCAAGCCAGGAAGTCAACCTGCATATCAGGTCCTGTGATGACCAGGCAGGGCTGTGGTGAAATGGATATTAAGTGCTGGCAGATCCTACACCATATAGTTTTCATGAACCAGCACTGATCTGCACACTAAGGAGACTTCTACTGACATAAATTTCTACAGATTTAACCATTGCCCTGTTGTGTCTGTCTCAGCAATTTTCAGATGGGTTACTTTTCACAGGGAAGGGAGTTCATGTCAAACATAACAGTGTCTTGCATTTGGGTTGGAAAAGAATCCTTGTTACAACCAGAAACTGTGACACAAATACATTTATTATTTATTGAGTGCATTTATGTGGTACTCATTTCTTACCTTCCTACTGCACATTTTTGTACAGAGCGCTTGATATTCTGGGAAACAGAGGTTAACRTTTTTCTTTACTGTGTTTCAGTAAAGTAGCTAGTTAGCTGCTTCTCACTAAAGGAGAAGCAAGAAAACTATTAAGAATCCATTTCTCTTATGGTAATTTGAACTTCTTCTGTAACTTGTTGCTTACTACTGGAGTTTTGATGTTTTTCTTTTTTTCCTCAGAAACAAGGAAGAAGAAAGTGCTGTTGGAGCTATTTACTGTAAAAAGATAGATGACTTGCTCCAGCAGTCAGATTTTGTGATGCTGGCTGTGACTCTGACTCCACAGACGCACAAACTGATCGGGAAGAGGGAGCTGGAGCTGATGAAACCCACAGCTACTCTCATTAATATCAGCAGAGGTGGGGTGCAGAATAAGTACAGCTGCTTTATGGTTGGCTGGCAGTTATTAATTTCGGGGGTATTAAAAGTCCTGGAAAAACCCAACCCTAATATAAAGCCTGTCACTCTGAAATTTTCGGTAAAATCTCAGATTACTAGATTATTTAGAAGTCCATGGCTGTGTCTCGGCAAAACTTGTAAGCATTTCCATAATTCTGAACAGGTAGATCTCTAAAATGTCAGTGAGTTTAGAGTGCTGGAAGTCTATGTATATTTGTATAACCTCCTACTCAAGCCTTTTATTTTCTTCCCTGTTTAGTGCAGTGTTCTTGCTAACATACATTGAGCCCACCCTGAAGACTGGCACTGTACTTTGTTTTACRGTGCTATGTAGTGCCTTTTAAAATCTCTGACTGTCCAGCTCTGATGTGAGCGCCCGAGTTTTCCTCACCCCTTTACCATCCTCTGCTGCCACTTCTGCTTCTGAACATCACTAGCCCTACCATTTGTCTGAACACTGTGCCAGAAAAGGTGGCGAGAGATCTGTAAGGATTATGAAAATAAGAATGTGTTTTTTTATTGTAATCCAGGTCTGGTTGTGGATCAGGATGCTTTGGTGGAAGCCCTTCAAAACAAAGTTATTAAGGCAGCTGCTCTGGATGTGACATACCCTGAACCTTTGCCAAGGTAGAACTTGCATTTAAATTAAATTTAAATGGGTGTGTGCGCTTCAAAATAAGTTTGTGAGTATGTGAGAGGTTATATAATTTTTATAATTACTAGTAGAAGTACATAATGCACGTGCAGTAGTTCCGCTGAAATGATGTCCCCAATCCTTCAGTCCCAGACAAACAAGATTCATGCTGACTCATTGGGAAGATTTGCTGCCTAGAAACTGCAAGCTAGGCAGGTGTTTGAACTCCACTCTGAATATGTGTGAATCATGCAATTAGTTTTTATTTGTAGTTATTATTTTAAATATGTCCCTGGCTCCCTTCAGGTTCCAAAATAGCAGATAAATGCTCTATGAGAGACTACTTCAGTATTTCTTTCCTTTTTTAGGGATCATCCTTTGTTAAAGATGAAGAATGTTATAATAACTCCTCACATTGGAAGTGCCACTAAAGAGACTCGTCGCCTTATGATGAAAAACATGACTGAAAGCATAGAAGCTGCTCTTACAGGTCTTCCTATCCCTAATGAAGTGTTACTGTAAAGTGGCTTGCATTTAATGATGATGTTAATATTAGTAAGTAATATTTATCCTGATGTGAGGAAATAGTAACTTGATCACTCTTCATGTAATTAGCCTGTGATCATGTAATTAGCCTCTGTGTGMTACACAGATAAAACACAGAAGTATAATGCATAGTTTTAATTTATTTAAATAACAAAAAGTGATTCTCTGTAGAAAACTGGAGTGTTTGATCCTGAACTTAAACAAAAAAATCAAGAGTCCAGAATCTTGTGTTGGTGTGATTTATTTTTCTTGCTTTCTCTTGAAAGTGGAGATCGTTGCAACACTGAATAGAAAGACATTTAACTCATTACATAACCATATATTCTAGTGCCACTAATGAACTACATTACACAGGAAACTGCAGACTGTTTTAGACTGGCTGTGCTGGAGGTCTCTCACGTCAGCAGCAGTGCATAACTGGGGACTCGTTTGCAATGCCTTCGCTGGTACAGCCCTTTAATGGAAACGTAGCTTATGTCAGCACCCAGATTTATTTTTGCTTATAAGCTAACTCAGTTATCCAAATAACAGAGCCTGTGCATAGGTTATGCCTGCACAGGGCTTGGGGTTAGTCTGGCTGCGCTGGCTGAGAGCATGATTTATCCCCCACCGTGTACACAGAGATGGTCCCAAGTTACCCTGCTGTGCCAGCAAAGCTGGCCTGGGAGTCACGGTTCCCGTGTCCTGCCTGCTTGGCGGCAGTGCCTCCCCCGCGCTGGCTACCTTATAGAAATAAGAGAAAAAA
>NW_020450761.1:2519815-2557019 GCF_003343035.1 Apteryx rowi
CGGGGTCGCCAGGCCTCGGGCAGGGAGGCGGCGGCGCCGCGGGCCCTGGCGGCGCCCCGGGCGCGAGTGACCGGCCATTGCGCGGTAACGGCCCTCTCGGGGCTAAAGCGCGGTGTGGCCTGGGCCCTCAGGGAATCGAGCGCCTCAAATCCGCCCTGCAAACAGCGGCCTCCGCTATCTCTAGCGGTGCGATAAAGGTATTTTAATACTGTACCAAGTTATATCGCGCCCTAAAGAAACATTGGTTTGGGGGAGTTTTTTTTTTTTTTTTTTCCCCTCCACATAGAACTTTTTCTGTGGCTGGGAGGCATTGCGTCCTGCACACCCCTCCTGAACAACTCATAGATACTGCGTGGAAACATGAAAGTTTGCGGGCATAAAATCCAGTGGTGGTGGGCGGCGTGTCAGTGTGTTTTCAGGCAGGTGGCGTTTTAATTGCACGGGGTGGCCATTATTTCTCTGAATTGCTTAGAGATAAAATGCATTCCTTTCTCTTTTCCAAAAGAAAGAAGTTCTGGTATGACAGTCCTGCCCTGGAATCTAAAATGGTAAGTACAAGCTTTTAAAGTACTGTGTTTATTTGTGCTAGGAGGAACAAACCTGTACTTCTGCCATTGCACATAACTTTGGGAAAAGTATTTTTTGGTAGAGAAATAGCAGAATTTTATCTATGAGCACTAGTGGTCCAGTTTTACTCTGATGTGCCAGGATTGCTGCTTGGAGCAGTGCTGCCCTCCCCTCCTCCTTAGCCATTTTCTCTTCTGAGCCATTCTTTTATCTGCACCAGCACCAATGCTCTCTTGCTCACTACTGAGCCTGTATCAGAGAACCGATCCATTTAAAGTTAAAAATTCTATATACTTGCTTAGTATTAATCTGGATCACTTTCCCAGTGTGACTCTCAGAGAGGCTAGGCTACATATCACTTCTTCTCAGCACAAAGAAGAGGAATCACTACAAGAAAAGCCTTCAACAGGAAGGCCACAACTTCCTCTGTAAATGGCACTGCTGGCATATGTCAGCTAAAACAACCGTGAGACAGTGGCTAACTGAAAAAAAGTTATTTTTAGGTAAAGTACGGCATTGTGGTCTGCTTCTATAATGAGGCATGTTCAGCTGCAGACATCAAAAATGCAGAATGATACTCCAAATGGAATTGAAAGATGTGCCAGAGCCAATTATTGTAAGCTCGTAATTAACCTAAAGAATATTTTTTTTCTATGTCTGATTGGCAGGAATTATTTTTTTTTCCTCATTTTTTTTCTACAATAGTATGGGGCACAATGTTCCACTTTTTGGTATTCCCTATGTGCTTTTACTTCTTTTTCTGCAATTATAGGGATCATGGATATGGTTCATAGCTTTAGCTTTTTTACTCTCTTACTGTGGCATGCTGTAATTTTTGAGGCTTTTGATTTATGTAGATGCTGTAAGGTTACTGGGGAAGTAGTCTTGCAGTATGCAGTGTATAGCAGTATATGGAGCAGATGGTTTGTGGATCCTTTTGGAAGAAACATCCACAGCATGATTGCTTGTGATTGCAAGGAACTACTAGGCTCGATGACCCCAGAGAGCCTTTCCAGACCAGTTTTCCTACATTGAAAAGGATGATGTCCATGCTACAAGAATCTCGGATTGTAATTGCTTTGAATCCTTACTGGTAGGAGACAAATTCTGATCAGCAGTCTGGAGAGAGTGGTCCTGGTCACAGAATGACAAGYCTCTGAGTTTTTTTTTGAGTTTAATTACTTAATATGTGTGTGKGGGGGGTTAGTTTTATTTCTAGTTACGAATTATACTGTGCTCAAAGTTCTCTTTCTGGGCAAACCACACTGTGAAAATAAGTACATGAGAGTTATCTGGAAAACAAGTTTTTACATTTGTTTTTTGAACAGCAATTTTTTTTTGTTAATACCTGCTCTGTTTTAGAAAAACGATCTACTGAGCTGTAAAACTAGCTACAAAATATTAAAGAAAATAAGAAACCTTGACTGTAATACATGAACATCAAAAGTTTTGTGAGGAGAAATACTCTTTGTGAGGAGAAATTCTTTAAACACTTGATATATTAGACCTATATAAGGTCACCACAATTGCGCCGATGGCACTCTAAGAGCATGCTTAGTAAAGCTGTATATTATTGCTTAGTATAAGTTTGTAGCTCCTGACTAATTTTTTTTTTTCTGGAAGATGTATAAACCAAACAAGTTGGCCTCTGTAATGAAAGATGACCAGACAAAAATTAGGAAAGAAGATAACATACGCTTCAGAGTCTTGAATAATCTTATTTATAAAGCTGTGACAGAGATGATGACTACCTGTGAAATTAATCAAGAGCTTTATGACCTCAAACCAGAAATCTGCAAGGCAAGTACAAAAACTACAGCTTGTGTTGAGCTGCTCTGATTACACCTGAAGGCTGGTGCCTCCTGCTGAAGGAGCTCCCCCGGGCGTCCTGACACGTGCAGGGGGTTTTGCCGCAGCGCTGCTAACTGTGGTACTGCATTTGAAGATGAGATGCTGGGGTCACCTTGCATGCTAGGAGAGCTTTGCTGCTGTTGTACCAGTTTAGTAGTCTTTTGCCAGTTTAGTAATGTAAATGTCATTTATTCCAACTAAATGGTGGTTTTTGCTGGTATGGCTTTTTTTTTCTGGTACGTGAACACATATTAATCACCTTGCCCCTTTCAGATGAAGGAGCCTGGTTTTAGCAACATAACTATACCTTTCTCAGAGGCTTTTCTTGATGCAGCTGTGTGAGAGCTGATGCCTCCTTGTTCCCTCGTCAGCTTCATTACACAGGCAGAAGGCTTAAGCAGTGCATGAGCTTAGTTCAAAAAAAGGCAAGCCTAATAAAATGGCATTGACAAACAGGGTTCCAGAAGAATTGGATATGTTTGTATCTAGGTGTAGCTAGTGGTATAGTTCAGATCTGAGGAGGATGTTAAAACTGTGGTTTGGAAACTAAGTCAGTTTCCACGTTCTTGTTTATTGTTTGTAGTTTTCTCTTCTACCTTTGCTGTATTGTTCAGATGAAATAATACCAAGATTTGGCTAAAAACTTTATGGAGTTAACTTCATCGGTTAGAAGCATGGAAAAAGAAYTGTACCTCGTAAGTGCATCTGTGACAAGGGGTTTGTCAGTTATGATAGAAACAGTTCTTTATGTAGGCGAATTCATTCCACCTTCAAGCTAGTGATTTAAATTACATGGGTAAGGTAACCTTTTGATACGTATGTCCATCTTACATTATTTCTCTCTCTAGGGCTTTGGGGATTGCCTCTGTAACTGTAATGGCATGTCTACACTTAAATACTGTATGTGTATATACTAAATGGTATAGACAAGCTGCAACACTTGGAGGAGACATTGCTGTAAATGAAACAACAAATTTGACTTATGAAATATGGGAGGGAAAGAAACAACCTTCTTACAGATATAGTACAGATATTTCTATAACTGCATAGTGCTTATTGCCCCTGCTGCACTGGGACATGGCAGAGACTCAGTCCTGCTTTATTCTTAAGCTAATTGTGGTCTGATATCCTTATTTCCATTATCAAAAAAAAGCTCTTAGAAGGCTTTCTGCAATACATCAGAATTTGTTTTCTCATATTTAAAGTTAACTTCACCTAGTGGTAATACAGATAAGAATCATGCTTCAGCCTTGATGCATCAAACTTTTATCCACTCAGTTACATTACTCATGTGATGACCAAGAAATGGCTTGTGTTGAGTTGGGTTGTTTATGTGCTTTAATGGTAGGCTTAGTTGGGATATATGGAAGGCTGGTCTTGCAACAGAAACAGCTAGTTAGTGATCATTGTTAGTGATCACTTTTTCAGTGAGTGATGGCTTTCTCAAAGTGGGAGTTCTTTGGTAGTGGAAAACAATCATTATCTACCCTAGTGTGTGAGGACAGTCCGTTCTGTCCTAAAATAACTGCAACAGGAAAAAGCAGGTGCTGTTAGATTATCAACGGCAGACTTGATGGTCATGCAGTTTTCGTTCCTGGGAATATCCTCTGGAGTTGGCTTTTTCTGCTAATGTCTGTAGACAGCTATTTGTTTGAAGAGTTAGTTCCCAGACTAGATGACTTGTTGATCTCTGAACCGTGCCTTCTAATTGGTAGTTTATGCTTTTCCCTCCCTCATTCTCGACTCTTCTTTGGTTGAGCTGGACAGGTTAATAGAACTGGCTTTGCAGAAGTTTGCTGAATGTACTCTTACAGTGAGAAGTGTTTGTTACGACACTGCTAGATGAGATGAATGACGGTTATGGAAATCTGTCAGAATTCAATTAATGTTTAAAAAGTGTATTCTTCAGGAAGGCAGTGAGTCTACTTCATGTTGTGCAGGGACAGAAACATATGTGTTTTCAATTGCATGCATGACAGCTATGAAGGCTATCTGTTAATGAGCTACAAATTCAAACCCTGGAGGTTCCCAGTTTGACACAGGCTTTAGAACTGAAGACTCTTGAGTTACAACGGCGTTCTCTTTTCTGTGAATATCAAAACCAAACTCTAGGTGAGAACAGACCAGACATTGTCACACTTCCTTCTGTAGCAGAAACATACACTTTTCAACAACTATATTCCAACATAGCATGCAATAAATAGTAATTCTGGACTATTTGTGATGGTAGTAGCATGACATTCAGTAAACATAGCACTGTCAATAGCATATAAGTATGGAAGGACTTCTTCTCCATTTAATTTCACTTAAGGGGGTAATTAGGCAGTGATTTTCCTAAATTAAAAAGTGCCRTCAGATACAGAGTATGAATCTTACTCAGTGTTAAACCATACTGCTATAAGGGCACTCTGTCATTTTGGTTCTTAAGAGCGGGGTGGAAGAAAAGGTTCTCCTAAGCATTTATATATCCAAATTGGATTGCTGCATGTTTATTTATGAAGCAGATGCTTTGCTGTATATGAAGTGTGTGTGTGTGTGTGTGTGTGTATGTATACATACACACACATGCACGCATATATATCTATATATATGTATAAATTTAAAAGAAGGTTTGCCTATTTACAGGTGTCCATGGCATCAAAATTTTCAGCATGTCGTATTTACTGGAACCCTTCTTCTACTATGGAGAAAGACAGTTATGTTGAAAGTGTACTGCAGAAGAGTGCTCCACGTATACGGTACTGCTATACCATAAACTGTTACACTACTTTATAAATTCATAGCCATATACTATATTAATAACATTTCTTAAGTATTCCTAACAGTCTAAATCTGACTTTTTGGAATACTTCAGGTTTTTAGATATTTGGGGTCAGAGCATCTCCTGTGATGAACCTCACAGGGGTGGATGGCAGTCTTGGGACAGCTGTGAATTCTCCTGTTGGAGCATAGCTGGCTTACTTGGCTTCTACGCTTTCCTCAGTTTGAACTGGGCTGAGCAGAAAGAGGAGTTTTGCTAAAGTGTGATTTCATTTCATTAGTGGTGGTGTTTTGGGCATACTAGGCCCTACAATAGGCCAGGATGTGTGCTGCACAAGAGAGAGCTTCTGGATACAAGAAGTGCTTCCTTCCAGATTCACTGTGCAATTTTGATAGCTGGAGACAATTTGGATTTAGTTTTTCACTGAGCCATTTTATCAGAGTGGATTTTTTTCCCCCTTGAATCTCAGTAAACATTTCTGTGCATTTTGTTGTCCTTATGTTTTATTTTTTTCCTTGCCTGTGTTTAATTCAATAGAATTGCTCTGAATATACAAACTAACATCTTGCATGCAGGAACCTTTGCAAGTATTGCTTGTACCATGTCACATATGTAAGGTGTCCTGCAGCTTGCATTTTTATTTAACAAGCTAAAACTGTCCTGGATTTTAATTCTGGAAATGACTTACTAATAGCATGTTCCAAACAGTGGACCTCCAGAAGGGATGACCAGTATTACAGAAATCCTTCACAATACTGATACCAAAAAATAAGTGTGAGGATACCACCAGGTACTGTGATACTTCTACCTGTTTTTGGCAGAGGGGCCAGTGAGTTTTCAGGATATTATGGAGATTTCGCTCTCTTCTTTTCCCTTGCTTACCCTGTGCTATTCAGCCAGTTTGTTGGAGTGTCAGGACTTCACCCCACGGGGAAGGTGGCATTGGAGCATACTTAAAGGGCCATTTCCTTCTCCCCTGTTTTCCAAGACAGTTCAACTCCCACTCCAGCACCATGCCCTCCTGTTCTCCCAGCCCAGGACCCAGTAACCAGATATGGGTGGCAACTTCCATGCTTTGAGAAGGAGTGTTGCTGGCTGGAGAAAAGATGAAGGAGGCATGGCCAGTCCCTCCTGCAGACAGCACGGAGGACTAATTTTCTTGCCACACTGTGAGGGCTGTAACCTCCAGCTGCTCTTGCCCCTACAGTGGGGTTGAGCAAGCCAAATAGAGTGGGGAGAAACTTGGGCCAGCCTGTGTGTACAGGGGACAAAAGTGATACCCAGTAGGATCTAATAGTTTTAATATTGAATATTTATAATGATATACATTCCAAGTTGAGGTTCTGCAATGATATGTTGCTGAGCGCTAACCTGAATGAATACTCTTCAGGTACCCTTCTTACCCTGAAAGGGTAAGACCGTATCCTTAAACTTTCACTACTGCTCTAATGTAATTTAATAACAAATATTTTACCTGTTCTGGAGATGTTGTACTATTAATCAAACTTGTGAATGTTGTATTTTTGCCAGGTATCTTCTGATGAGTCATCAGATCATAGGAAATGTACCCCCAATAGTATTTGTAAAAGACAAAGAAGCAGCAGCTTTAAAGAAGGTAATTGTAATCCTTGACTCAACGTACAAATATCACTACATGCATAACATGATCACTTAGCATATCATAGTGCTTAGGAATACAGAAAGAGGTGCTAATTCAATTGCAATAGCAATCTACATTACAAATCAGTCTTTGTGTATAAACTTTCCTCTTCGTGTTCATGTTCCAAAGCATTTTGGCAAAGAATCTATAGTAATACTGATGCTTATATACAGTGTGAAAGAATCCTTGTGGCTATATCCTCAAGAATTTTGCTATGTTAAAATTTCTCAAATGAAATATTTAGGGAGGCTTGTGACAGATAATTAAGTGAATTAAATAAACCAAATGGCCTAAAAAATGAAATTACACTCTCGGGGTAGCCAGTTATTTCTTGTCTGGCACACACTACTGTAGGAATGAGGTCTGAGGAACTGTCTTCCACATTTTAAACATTACATGTTCTTAAAATGCCATTGAATCTAATTAGTGATGTTGTTGTTGTTGTTGTTGTTGTTTACCCCAACCTTTTTCCATCAATGAATTGTTAAAACATTTCTGGGGAAGTGCATATCTTTGCATAGAGGATTAAGCTCACTGAGACTATATATATATATATATATATATATATATATATATAAATCTTCAGTGTTCCACATCTTCTCTCAAAGTGTTGACAATTTTGACTAGCAGAAATATTTCTGGAATAATGATGTTTTCTAGGAATTTGCTGTTATTAGGACCGTGAAGGGAGACCTTTTTTAAATGGTGAGATTTCCAGAAGAGAAAGATGGCACTGATAAATGGAATTTCATAAAAAATGGATCCTCAAGCTATTTATATGAATTTAGGGCACAGAAATGTGAATATGCTCATTTCAACCAATGTTCTTTATAGTGTCTTATTCTTAGATGTATTACTATTACTACTAGCATATGCAGTTACTATTAATGACTCATGGGCTCATACAGTGCATAATAGCAGCCTGGAAAGAGATAATGAGAACTTCATCACTCTCTAGAAATGCAGTGAAGTTCTTGAAATTTCTTTGGTCAGAAAAATTCTGAGAGAGTTTCATGCCAATATACTGATCCACAGTCTAAATCTTTTTCATCTGCATTAGCATCAACAAAAAGCACAAGAACAAAGATGAACTAAACACTTATGAAAGCTGCTTATGCCCCCCCAGCCCAATACAAGAATTTCTGCACAATTTACCTGAGATTATGAAGGAACCTGGTCTTTATTATTATTGTTATTAGCATATCTAGATGGAGCAACAATATTTTTGCAGGTCCTACTTTTCAGATCTGTTATTATGGAACCTGTTCTGTTAATCACTGTTTCCCAACCTTCTTTAAATGACCACCTTTTTTTGAAGAAGAAGAAGAAAACTCCTTGGACTACTTTGCCTTCAAGTTTCAGTGCACAGACACCTTTCTTGGTGCTAAGCTAAGCTAACTAACTACACAAGACAAGTAAAAAATCCTCCTTATGCAGTTCCAGTCAGTGACTGGCACTAGGAAACACGTAGAGGGGCCATCTTCTCATGCTTCGCAGCCTGTGTGATTTGAGTAATCCACAAGTTTGAATAACAGGGCTTTGGATAATGTAGTTGAAACTGATTTTTAAGTGTTGCAAGACAGGGAAAGACCATCCAATTCAACTCCCAGAAGAAAAATAGCACCCTGAATTAGAAGGGAAGTGATGTAAAGAAAAGTAGGAATAAAGATTTCAAATGGGATAAAATTTTCACAAATAAGTGCAGTCTGTAAGCATCAGATTCACTACATTTGTAGCGCTTACCGTGATGTTAAAAAGGAGCTGGGAAACCTGTTCAGTGTTTACATGGGATAGAGACAAAAACTTCCAAAAAGAGGGAAGAAGGGACAAAAATCCCAGCATAAGGATGTTGTTAAAAAGAATTTGCAAGACTGAAGTAAAACCAAATAAAAAAATATATGTTCAGAATATGCATAAGACAAAAAACTTTGCAGGAAGAGTAATCTATGGATTGATTATGCTATTTGGTATAAAATTCCCAGGCAAGAAGGACAGATATATCCTGACACTCTCATAGCCTAAAAAGTGCACGAGATCTGTTGAGTGATCCAGCTCATCTCATGGCCAATGAAAAATTATACCATAACATACATTTCACAGTAGCTATTTAAATGAAAATGGAGGAAAAGGCTATTTTGAAATGGTTCTGCTAAATATCCCATACATGTAGAAAAGAAATTGGTATTCACCATTTGATATTTGTCTGTTTCTTCTGTAGGTGTGAAAAAGGAAATTTAGTAGAGGGCCTTTAATATGTATTGTCTTCATGTGTTTACAGATTGATGAATTATTGTCAATTGCTGATTTTGGGCCCCCGGAAGAAGAAGAAAAGTTACCTCAAAATGATTCCAGGTGGGCTTTTAAAATCAAAATTGGACAAATGTCTATCTTCATCTGTGTTTGCCAACTTAAGTTGAGTATTATTTGATGTGATAAAAAGTGTATTTTAATTAGATGTGTTATTGTTGTTATGTCAGAGTTCAGTAAAGTGGTCTTAAGAGGAAATACAAAGCAGAAGAGAGAGTGTTCATAGAAGACCTTACCCTAGTAAGGCACCTTGGCTTTTAAAAAGATCATTTGGGCCTTTTGTAACAGAAAAAGCTACAGAATAACTGAAGACAAAACTAATATGTAATCATCCCAGAAATTATATGTACAGGATGGCATTTTATTTTGTGTTTTGGCTTTCTTTACGAATGTTACAGCCATTTATTAAAACTGGGAGAAAATATTTCTTATTGTATGTGCTCTGGTTTACTTTTATATTTTAGTACTGAGATATTTTTATGGGCTATTTTGGCTTTGGTTCTTCTGCAGAAGTACCTTGCTGCAGACCACAGGTTTGCAAATACAAAAAGGGAAAATCTACTTTTTATATTTAAGTGGACCTCTGTTAAGCTGTGGAGAATGACTGAATTGTCACTTGTAGCAGCACAGTATATAGACTTTTAGAAGCAATTAACCCATAATGTGATATCAAAACATAGTCTCAGAAATCAACTGTGTCTGACCTCTCTACTCTGAGTGATGTGGTCATGGGATTTGTCACTTGYGGACCCAATACTTGTTCTGGTATTGGTATCATTAATTTTATGAGAGCAACATTTCTAGAACTTCTTAGAATTCAGGACTCAATGTATTTGCAATGATTAAATTTAAAAAAATGCCTCATAGCAGTAATTGTTACTTCTTGCTGGTACTTTCCTCATGTAGCTAAAAGCCCTATGTTTGCTAGCATAAATATACCATTACCCTATCCATTTGACATCTTCTATTCTGGTATAAGTTTGGGTTGTTGTACATGTACATCAGTACAGTTTACTGATGCATCTCCCTAGGTTAATAAAACACAACTTACTTTTGCATTCTTCTGTGAGGGATTTTTGGCTCTTAGGGACTGGGTTGATCAAGCTATTAGAACAGCGAGTGTATGAACTGGATACTCTTGAAACCAACAAGAGTCTTGCACWTGTGTGCTGGCGTCTCTTGGTGAAAATGACTGTCACCTTTTGTGCTCTCAGGACTGTTCTTCAGATGCAAATCAGAAGTAAATTCTGAGGGGAAGTCACAGTTGGGACAGACTTGCCACAGGGCACCTAGCAGCTTGCTCGGTTTGTCTCATGGAAATACTTAGGTCTGGCTTAAGGCACTGTGCTGTTTCATGTGTCTGTCTGATGTGCTCCGGGCATAGGCTGTTTTTCTTCTACTCCTTAGACAAGTGGGAGTAGTCTAACTTCCTTGGGGCTCCCAGATCCAGTGTTAACTGTTGTCTATGCACGCCTTTTCCTAGAGCACAACCCTAGCATAGTACTCTGGCTTACAGGGACTCTTTTCAGGGACAAAGGATTGGTAGCAGTGGACAGGCATATAGACTTTGGCTTTGACACCTTCCTCATTCTTTATTTAGATGAGTGCATTTATAGCTGGAGTACAATAAAACACTTTTTTTTTTTTTAGTGAAAGTATGTTGTACATCCTCCTGAGTTTCTAAGGTTGAAGCTTTTAAGACTGATGTTTGTTCATCTTCTGGGTAACCTGCTCTTCTGCAAATCCCACTCTCTATAACAGCTAGAAACAAGCCGTTTCACCTGGAATGTAATTGCTGTATTGGCTTTCCCCATAAAATCCATTGATATGTTGACAAGCTTATTCACAGCCTATCCTTGGACACTTAGCCCAGTGGTAGCTCTTCCTCCTTAACATGAGAAACACAATGCCAAACACAGTGAATTAATAAACTCCAACTGAAAAGTCCAGTTTATTTTGGGTTACCCAAACTGTCACAGTTAACATTGCTGCTTAAAATATACACAGCAGGGAAAAAAAACCCACAAAAATCTTTTCCTTTTCACAGTAAACCAAACTCTTCAACAACAGAATCTTCAGATTCACCCATCCGGTCTAATCTTTTTGGTATTGATCATGAACTGCTGAATAAGCAGATAATGGAGTACAAAAGACTGAAAGTGTCAAAAGATACAGAAGGCATTGCCTCGATGGAACAGCTGCAGGAGCAGCAGCTGTCTATGATTCAGAAGAAAATGAAAAAGAAGAAAGTAAGGAATCCCCCTGATGATGACGTTACACCACAAAAATACTTACTGGACAAATATGAAGCTGATTACTTGAAAGACAGCACTGAATCGATCTCTGACTATGAGCTGGAGCATGAATTGCAGGAAGAAGTAAACAAATTGGAGGCAGATGATGGCAAAACTGAAAGTCAACCTACTGTTAAATCGAAGTGAAAAAGCCACTCCCTTTAAAATGGAGACCGTCAATAGCAAAAAAGACTGCCACAGATACCGAAAGATTGGTTTTATACTGTCTGTTCACCACTTCCTCTTTGAAACTAACAGGTTTGCCACACATGCTGAGGTTTGCTAGCAGAAGCTATGTAAGAAGAATGAAAATGATGTTTGCGATGCTCTGTTAAGAACCTTTCAAACTGCTATAGTTGTAGGAATTTCGGCCAGAGAGCAGTTTTCTAACAACAAAATATACATTGGGCAGCACTGTGAGTTAAAACTTCTTGCAATTCTGTTGGTTATTTCCAATGAAATTATTCTTGTTTCTGTGTAATTAAAAAAAAAAAAGCAAACTTTGGGGGTGATTTGGATAAAAACAATCATAAAATGATGGTACTTGTTTTTCTAAGGACAGGAAGGAAGAAGGAAAGCAGAATAATGACAGTGGAGTTCAAAAAGCAGCCTTCAGTGCACAGAGACCTGGACAGTGTATTCTTCAGAAAACCTAGTGTAACAGGGCTCTTTCCACAAGGGGGTGAAACCCATTGAGGTTCTGGCAAATAAAGTTACAATCCTGAAAGAAAATCAATTAATTTGTGTCAATAGTCGGAGATCTGCAGTTGTGAAGGGGGGGTTGCAACCAGAAAAGGACTGGGAACTACTCATCTATTTGGTAAAATAAGGCAAAGCACTGACCATTACTGAAAAGAATATATTAAAAACTAAAGCAGAGAAAAGGCAGCAAGGAAGCAGAGTCAGAGACTGATCTGAATGCTCTAGTAACTGTTTAAGATTTAAAAAAGGGTAAGGAATCATATGAAAAGCAAGAATAAAGCTCTGACTCAAAGCAAGTACAAATAATAGCATAAGTGTGTGCAGTCGGAAAGGCAGAAGCTGCAAAATAAATTACAATGAGAAAGGGAGTAAAGAGTTCTACGAGAAGTAAGGAATACTTGAGTCTATTAGTGAATGAGGAAGTAAAGTAAATAACGGACAATCCAAGAGAGGCTGTACTACACTATGTTGCTTTAGTCTTTCAAAAAGATTTAAAGACAATGAGTGTAGGCTCCAGAATACAAAAAATAGTCTAAAGGAATTTTTAGGTAGATGAGATAAATTGAGGTCAGCAAGGTACACTGAAATTCACTGTAGTGTATTTAATAATCCACTTGACGCATATTCTGAAGGTTAAAGATTGCTTTTAAGAACCTGGAGAAGATATGAGCTATGAATGTCAATAGGATATTCCCTTAAGTTCCTTTAAAGCTTATATTGAATGAAGAGTGAGGTCCTATAAGTGTGTGCATCATTTTTATTAGGATACATGTCGAAGCCACAGCTCACATTAGTGCTCACCTGACTTGAAGCAGGTGAATAATCCCACTAAATTTCAGTGTGCCTTGTTCTGGATTTCCTAGAGTTCTTCCTAAATTCCCTGGGAGGGACATGCTTTGAAGTAGATGCTTTAGTTTGTTTTCCAGTGAGTGAAGGTATTTGCTATATCAGAAATTGTTCATGTGCAATATCGCTGTCTACCAAAGCTAGCCATGAATTAGTTGAAACTTGGCAACGAAGCTGTTAACGTTTTGAATGAATGACAGGAACCTGATAATTGGTACTTGCTAAACTAATCCACCAAATACTAATGTCTCCATCTTCAGTTTCCGCTGTAATAAATGTGGGATTTTCTTAGTTCTGCCTAAAGGTTAAAAAAGAAAAAACAACCTCTTATTAGGCTCTTGGAAGAGCAAAGAGGGCAAAGGTGATTACGCCTGTGTCTTGTCATTGATGGCTTGGATGTCTGTAAACTAAGTTGCAATTTATAAATTAGAGTCACTCTAACGAGCAATGAAACCCATTCTTGCTCTCAGACCCTGATACCTTTACTCCCTTGTGCAAGTGAGAGCTACTGGACTCTTTCACTTGCCACCACTAAGGTTGCTCGCCACCACTAATGTCATAGAAACCAGACTTTGTCAGAGAAGAGGGACTGCCTAGCGACTAACCTGATGATAGGGAGAACAAAGCAAAAGCAACCAGACTTAGAGGAGAAGGAAACCTTAAAATAGAGCAGGCAGTACTGTGAGACAGACTGTAAAGGCTTGAAGAAGTGGCCCAGGGGAAATCTGGAGAGTTGCACAAAAGCAAGTGGATGACAGTGACTCAGAAGGCAGCAGCTGTGGCTCTGTGCCAGCTCCCGCCCCTGGCGCTAATGCTCAGCTTCAGTTTTCGCTGACTTCCAAAGGGAGCAGGGTCAGAAGTTGTCTCTGCCCTGTCACCAGTGTAACGGTAACCTCAAGACTTTCACAGCTGTAAAAGACAACAAATGAAAAGTTATACTTACCTGGGCAATATGAACTCTAATCACTTGCTTGAATGCCTTGATGCTATTTTTTTGTATTCTATAACCATAGTTCTTTCAGTCTGGTTATTTTCCTGAAGAAGTTTGGTCCTATAAGGTGCTGGTTTTGGGGTGGGGGAATGAAGGTATTAAGCTCCTCTTGGGAACCCAGAAACTCAGTCCCCTACTGTGAAAGACAGCCACTTGCTGTAATCCTGTATTCAGCTGTGAATCTGAGGCAAGAATGTTTGTGTAGACAGGAGTAACTTATTTAATGGTGGGAGAATCAAAAGTGCAGCTGAATTTAGGAAATGGGTGCCTGCATAGGCATCTGCTACACCAATAGTTTTTGAATGAGTAATAGTCGATGCTAACTTAAAAAAGTGTTTTCTTTGCTATCTATGACTATCAAACTAAACCTTTCCATATACGCTGGGATCCTACAATTCTCTGTGTGAGATCCAAGTTTCATATTGAAGGTGATGAAGTACCTCATTTCTTCTTTCAGTCTGATTATTTTCCCGAAGACATGGTCCTATAAGGTGCTGTTTCTGGGGGGGTAAATGAAGATACAAACCTCCTCTGTTTCATTCTTGTGGATGAGTGATTTCCCCTGATCCCCCTTTCCCGCTGTGAAAGTGTTTATGCATTTTGTATCCTTCCAGAACAGATGTGCCTTTCCAGCAGAAATGCTGAATAACATTGCTGTGCTAAAGACAGCCTGAGTCAGTGAAAATTTTACCAACCCTCTCTGAGATGCGTAACTCAAGGAGGACCACAATCTCCTTCCTCATGTGAATCAGAATAACCAGCAGCAAAAATGACATCACACCAGGGAAATTAGAAAGCCAAGATGCATGTCTCACAGAAGTCTGATTTTCTATCCAAGGAATTGTTTATCTATCATGGAAGCCAATCTACCCTTAAGCCTTGCTTGCATATGTAAAGCCAAGAAATAGAGTAAAAGCTCAACAAAGTAAAAGTAATGTATTGCCCAATGCTTTGTCATTCTGTCCTATATATTGTTATTGCCCAGCTCTGCAAGAAGGTAAGTGAAGACAAAAAGCTTTAATTAGTTTTAAAGATCTCAGAACTCTGTAGAGTCTGTGGCCAATCAAACCAAAACAAAATCCTCTAACTATGAAATATGAGTTACATGCATGTTTTTCGTACTTTCAGTAACTGCTGATAGCACATTGTTGCACTACATGCATTTAAACTTTAAAATCTATTTAAAATAATCTATTATGGTGAAAGATCAGTCATTCTCATAAGCACATAAACAACGAAACATGACATCTCAGTAAGGGGGTAAAAATGTGGCAATATTTGTCTGTTGTGGTAATTACTTATCATATTTTTTGCCTGTGGTATGTTTTTCAGGTAGTCCACTTTACCTAGCAGGCTTTGCTCACATTTACTGGAAAATAAGCTGGAATGTAGAAAGACTGCAGTTAATTTCAGCTAATTACTCTCTCTGGCTCCAAGGAACAGGCACTATGCAATCACCTCCTGGAAAGGAAAGCAAGAGCTAGAAAACAAAATATAGGGAATGTGGCATAATAAAATGGCAGTGCTGCAGCAAAAGCATTGAGCTGTATGGCATCTTGAAAAGACCACAAGTTATGGGCTCTCATGGTTTTCAGAAAGTTACCTGGGACAACATGGTACCATTTCAAGTGATGATTATTTCAATCTAGCTGCAGGTTCAAGTAACAATTGTAGCCTTTCTTTATACTTAGTTGAACTATCTGCAGTCATAAGATGTACAAACTTTTTGTACTTGGTGGCGTGTCTTGACCAGCTGTCCAAAGACAGAAATGTATGTATGTATATATATATATATATATATATATATATATGTATATGTTTCTGGCTCCCCCAGTAAAGCCACAAGTCATTTTTTACTCCCTTTGACATGAGGGTTTCAAAGATCTTAGGAGCTTTCTTTGGAGTAGACAGATGAAATCCGAAATGTCTCCGTTATTGTATGTAGGAAGGAAGCTTCAATGTTTCTAATGGTTACTTTTTCAGTGAAAAACTTTGGGATTTTGCAGCAGGGTACAAAGTCCACAGTTGCAGCTCATAGGACTTTATTCATATTGCTAACTTGTAACTGAAAATCATCACCTGATTCTAAGGTCTATTTGCTTCAAGCAAATAGCAAGGAAGGAGCTGCTACTCTAGAATTGAGGCAGTCCTCCCACCCTCTTTCCTAATACATCTTCTTTGGCTGCCATCAGATCAGAGGAACAGGAGGTGGCTCCTGGCAAAATAAAAAACTAGTACAACAGAACAGAAATGGGGATCAGCTCCTGTTGATCTGAGGACAAACTCCTTAACCAATGATCCAGAAGCACCTTCAGCACAATAACTCAGTCCTTGACCAATTTAGTAGTCCGTCACTCCTGAACTCCAGAGARCATCTGGCCAGGTAACAAAAATCCCCAAAGACTACAAACTTACGGCTAGAAAATATTTGGAACTAAAGACATAAAATAACTAGCCAGMATAAATCCCAAGCCATGGAAAGAAAACTGGGTCTCTCAGTTGATAGGCTAGTGGAAAGAAGGGAACTCAAGACTGGCTGTGGTACAGAAATTTTATACCTTCTTAAATGCCGAACTGAGACCAAAAATAGTGCCTGTCAGTTTTGTCCTGTCTCGAGGTTTTCAGGCAAACAAAAATCTATGAAAAAAGTGTGTTGATGATATTGTAAGGCAGTTTCAATGGCAGAGTGAATGCTGCTCACACTGTAAATCTGCCTTACCCAAGTGTTTGGCTGGAGGACCATATCATTTTTCCGGAGCAAGGATCAAGCCAGGGTTTAATGATTACCCTCAAAACACAAAAATAAAAGTTGTTGGTTAATGGACTCCAAATAGCTGCAGTGATGGCCAGTCCCTCCTTGCAGGACACTGAACTCCCTCAAGATAAAGACTACGTTTCTTCTAACTCTTCACTGAGAAGAGAGCATTTTGGTGACTCTTTCATCATCTATGATGATGAGTCATTCTGACTCATGAAGCGTGGTCTCTGTCACCAGTACAGGACATCGAACGCTGAAAGAAATGTGTCCAGAAATGGAAGTGTGAAGGCAGCTCATGAGACTCTAGAAACTGAAGGAAACACCATTATAGCGGACCATGAAGAGCAGCACCAACCACCTTTGTGCCATTACACAGACCAGCAGAGCCTGAGCCCATACTGACTTCATGGCCCCTGCAGCCTCTGCCTCCTTGCTGCAGGATTCACTGTGGGAAAACAGAGTGGGACACAACAGCTTCCCAGCAAGCACGTATTAGGCCCGGAGAGCAACATCATAAGCCCCCAAAGTATGTTTTGTGCTGGAGAAGGCTTACAGCACAAAAAAGAGCTTTTTTTTTTTTATCTAGGATCAAAAAGCAGTGACATTTAGCACAGAAGACAGGAAATGTTGCCCAAGGCACAGTTTCATTATAGAAGAGTTTGGGATGGAAGCAAGTACTATGCCTTGCAGAAAATGCATGAGGATTTTCTCTAGACTGAATATAATTATTCACCTGAAATGTGTTCAGATTTAACATCTATCAGAGAGCTACAGTCACTCTAAAGCACTCAGGAGCCATTTCACGTTTACTAGAAAGAAATGGCAAGTCACAGCATAACACACCAGGCAGGTTCAAGACTGATCGTAATGACCCAAAGGCCACCCCTACCCCACACTGCTTGTCCACATTGGCCCCGCTGGCCTAAGCAGAACCTACTCCATTTTCCTGGGTGGAAATGGGGCTTGAGCAGGGGCTACATAAGCCTGGACATGCTCATTTTACCTCAAGGAGCCTGTCCTGGTAAAACTCCTGCTCAGACTCCTACAGCCTCCCTGGTCCCTGTATATTAGTGTCTCTCTTTTGTATTGTTGTCTCTCTCTGTTGATCATCTCATTGTTGTGAGAAAGCTGTTCTGAACAAAATAATGTCCAGCTGGWCAGGCACCATTTTGGGCCAGGTGCGGAGGGTGGTGGGTGATGCCCATGCCAAGGCGGCACACAGTTTTAGCTTTTCTGAGGGGCTGGTGGGGCCTCGGTCTTGTACTGTCACTTTTGTAGCTGGAAAACCTGCTTCTGACAACAGAAATGAAGCATGGATGTGTGTGGATCCTCGCCACCCTGCCAGGGCTGGGGCTGGGAACTGAAGGTCGTGCTCCCAAATCCTGTACAACGAATGCCATGCAATTAGCACAGGTTTAATCCTTCCCCATTTGGTCACCACATGTTTTTTTTGTTGTTGTTTTCCTCTCAATAGTATGGTAGATCCTTTATAAATCTGCTAGTTCACTTCATGGTAGCTTTCTGTTTAGCCATGGGCTGTAAGAATTTGTGATTTTGCATGTGTGCAAGCTCAGTTTGAATTCACTATTTCAAGTTCAGATAAAAGCAAATAAGGTTGTGACTGTGTTTACACAGTCCCAGATGAATGAAAAGACACTGGTCTTGAATCTGCAGAGGGCTGTGCACAAGCTTGATACTCGCTGAACTCAAGAGCATAGCCCAGAGCTACTAGATCCTGCTAATACTGGACTTGTTGCAAAACTGAAACCTAAACTTGGCCGTTTAGTTTGTTTAAAGAATCTAGGTTGTAGGACATGAATTCAACAGCTGACAAGAAGCAGCACGATTGTGCATATTCGGTCAATGGACAATCAGTAATTCTCCTCATTTGCAAGAATGATAATTGTATTGCAAGAAAAGGGGAAACGTCCTCTTCCACTCTTTCCTCTTCCAAAGTCTCCTTTGTTTGCAAAGTTTCCACTGGAACTGAGACTTAAATTTTTAAAAATATATGCCTCCTGGGCATTTTTTAACAAAGAATGGCTGAAAAAACTACGTGGAAGCAGGTTGGGATAAGCTTTGTGCATCTGTATTACCAGCATTTTAATGTTAACATACAGCTAAGCGCTCTCTGTGTAAGTATCACTTTGATTTTGGATGCTTGAACTTTAACTTCCTCATTGGTGCTTCTCACTGCTTTGTTTAAGAGCTTGAGATTCTGTTTCTATTTCTGTCACAACTGCAGTAGTTGGTGAGAGCCAATACTTCTGTCAGAATAGAAATGAATGCATATTATTGGGTCAGCCCCAGATCCTCAGACTGTCATTTACTCTTTGATATATGATTCCTGCTAATTTTTTCCCTCTCCCATGAAGATCTGTGGGAAGGAACTCTTTAAAAATCATTCTGAGTGCATTGCATATTGAGTTCTTACTTTTTAATGCTGATAGGCCATTTGTTGTAGATCCATAAGACACTTGCCATGGTGAAGAAACATCAAAATTTGAAAGCATGAGCTGTTAGACTTGCTTCTACTTTTCCCAGTAGGTTTCTCCTTTCAATTTTATAGACAATGCTATCACTTTGGGTTTTTGATCTTTCTGGGGGAATTTCTAATAGATTTAAGAGTGGCATGGGATGTTATAACCCCGTTGAAGTGAGATGACATGAAGAGGGGCAGAATGGAATGGGCCTATAAAGTAACATTTGCTTGTGCTGTTATGTTCCCTTGAGATCTCCATGTCTTAGCATTTTTTATATCTTAATATTGGCCATCTCCTGGATGATTCTTAGATGTAACAAATTTTTGTTTGCTACTACCCAAATAGCACTGTGTCACATTTATTTCAGGTAAGCTTTTTTTTTTTTTTTTTAAGGCTACCTTGCCAATATTGTTCCCTTACCTTATCTTTACAGAGTTAACACAGAAGTGGCTTTTTGACAGTCTTCTTTATTTTTCTTTTCTTTCTCTACTCAGACATATGCCTCTTGTTGGACATGAGCAGGACAGCAATTTCAAAAACAGCCATTATGGAAAAGCTGATGGTACACTACTATCTATAGCAGGAAAGAAAGAGGAGAATACAGTTCAAAATACTGCTTTCATGCACCTGCCATGCAGCTTATTTAAGAAAAGGAAAAAGTTCTCCAAATAACTGCAGCTCAAAGAGAGTTCACTCTGGGTTAGCATGGGTTATCTTGCAAAGCATTTCTGCCATTCAGAAATGCCCATGTTTATTGCTGTGGTATTGGGTAACTAGTTCAAGACTTCTTTAATCTTCAGTATTTCTGTTTCAGACTCCTGACGGAGTAATGCTGGCGAGCCTCTCAGCTTTCCTATTCCCTTAGGATGCACTCAGGCCTCTGTGGCATCTGTAGGACCTGCTGTTGCTGCAAGAGATGGTAAAAGCAGTTCTTTGGATGAATGATGCAGTGTCAGATGTGTTCGAACCCTTAGCTGTGCCTGCTTTGCTGACTGGAGGTGGATGTAGTAAACATACTGTGAAATTTTACAAATATGATTCTGAAAAATGAAAGGACTGGGGTGAGAGCAAAGAAGGAGATGCCATTTCTTAATTACAGCATTGTTTAATTTTTCTGGGGGTATACAGCTGTCAACTAACATGATAAATCAAAAAATCAAACTGGTAGAACTCCCACTTCTTGTAGTTTTTCTAATCTGTTAGAGTTATCATACCTGTAGACTATGTATTTAGAGAACTATATAGTCATGTGGCATGAGATAAAATTTTTAGGAATGCCTTCTGTTAAACTACCAGTTAAGACCTTTATAGCATTACTTGTAGGGCATGAATATAGCTTTTCATTTCCTCAGCTGTGATGTAATAATACACCTTCTAAAATACAGCAGTATGTCGTACACAGTTAACTGTCCTAATTACAGAAACGCTACAACAAAGATTGTGCAGAATATGCAGAAGTTTGAGGTCTGTTATTCTGGTGGCTAATGTCTCTCTTATTGTTCCTGGCCCTCTCCCCCAGAGTTAAGTGACAACTATCTTCCTTTTGGTGGAGAATCCTGAGTGCATTAATGGAAAGAAATGCTTTAATGTGTGTGTTTGCCTTAGGGAAGAAGTATACTGATACAACAATTTTTTGTTTTCAAAAAAGACTTCAATTCCAAAAAATTCAACACAGCATAACTTCCCAAGATCATCCACCTGCTTCTGATAATTGCATTCTGAGTATGGTGGTTGGTCAGCTTAAGGTGAGAATTGCAATAATCTGCAGGATTTGCATGTTAAGTGTTTTACTCTTCAAAATTCCTTATTTTTATTGCTATCTCTTTCTATTGTTATMTCTTTTTACTTGAAGTGTGAGTTCTGTCTGATGAGCTCCAGATAACACTGCTAATGCTCTTTCTTGGCCTCAGTTCAGTAGTTTTAAAGTAGAGCTATAAATGTGTAACTGAGACATGCTAAACTAGCATGCTTGGATGATTCAGAGGATTGTGAATGCAAACAACTTATGTTCAGGAGACCCATGGACTTGCCCACTCCATTATTAACTCTTTTTGGCTATTTTCTTTTTTTTTAGATAGATGATGACCCAGTAGTGGGATTCCACCAGCTGTTTGCTCTCAGGAATACTAAGGATAACTGGATGTGAGCCAATGATGTATTTAGACTGTCTGTGTAGTTTTCATTGAACTATTTCTGTTCTGAAATGGACATCCTTACAGTCCTTCTCAAATCTCTCATACACAAATAAAAAACAAGAATCATGTAAAATTCCATAGTGCCTTGCCCTGTTTTGTGATTAATACATACACTTATGCTCACTTATGCTGTGTTTCCAGACATGCAAGATATGGGATGGAAAGAGTGATAGCTCTTCATGGAAATTGAATACACAAACTACATGAATTTTCCTCTAGCATATCCCTGAGGTCTGCCTTTGGATCATTAATATTGGATATAATAGCCAAAGTATTTCTGTAGTTTCATAATGATGGCCAATTGCCTCAGGGATTTTGCTATGGCAAAACAGTCATGGCATGAGAGCCATAACTAGGGCTCTCGAGGTCGGTGGGTGGCAACCCAACAAACCCTAGCAAAATGCTTTGCAGCTTTTTAGTATACCTGTGAGTGGTTGCTGACTGCCAGAAAATCCTGCAGTGTTGTATGATGTAGATGTACCTAGAAAGCTCTGTTTATAGAACAGTAAACTGGAATTTCATAGCAAGAGGATGTATAAAACTGACCTGTCTTTTGCTTTTCTTTTTCCCATTCTACTGCTACTCGCATCCTACCCCTGCCTGCCTAGTTGTACCTGAGCTGGTTGAACTAGGAACTGATCACAGAATTAAAAAAAGCAAAAACAAAAAACCCAGACTCCTTGCTGTTTAAAAGGGAAGAAAATAAAAGGAGTCAAATTATAGGTGATTTATAGGGTAGAAGATGAGTAACAGGAGTTCTACAGTGAAATGAATTGAGAATCTTGTTTATGTAGGGCAGAATGAAACCCAAGATAATACTGTTTTTACTTAATGAGGAACATGAAGGGGGTGACATCCGCAACCACAATCCACCTGATACTGTTCTGCCATAGGGTTAGTTTGGCTCATATAAATAGGTTAAAACATTGAACCTATCCGGTCTTGAGATGAGTGTGTGGATATACAACTAAAATAATGAATGTCACCATGAGCCATGTGGTTATTTTGTACATTGCCTGGGACATATCAGTCTATCCATATGTGTATTTTTAAAGCAAGGAACTCAATTGCACATTTGCATTTTTGAGTCCCAGTTGCAAAACAGTTCTTATTATGAAGGTCACTTTAACAACTGAATAGTTGTAAATGAATGAAGTAACACTTGCTGTAATGGCCAGCTGACTCATGGTGTGGCTTTTGGAGGTAGGAGCTTGTCACTGCTTACTCTGTAGCTCATTGTGGCATGCTTGGTACTCCATAGGTCCCAGAGAGGTAAAAGGGGCAAGGGCTGGAGTCCTGTTGTTTTCCATATTTCCACTCATGGCAGCTTATAAACCACTGGAGAAAGGGAGAAAACAAGGAAGGTAACATTTTTTTTCAATGGAGACAAAGTTTTAAATGATTTTGGAAACTAAAAGATCAATCAAACTCATGTTTTCCATTTGTGGTTAGTGGCAGTGTCCAAACTTCTTGCATGTGTAGGCTGACTAACCTTAGATACACAGAAAGCTCTAATTCTTTACCCACTTTATATTTTGAAAGGTTCATTTATGTTCAGTAATATTCAAACCATGATAATTGTGGAGAATGCTTTATTATATTATTCTTGGGTAGTATCCACAGTCTTTTTTCTCTTATAGTAAGAGAATTTATCAAATGGGTAATTTTTTCCTGCCCTCCCAAGGCCGGTACAGAACCTATAAGCTGAACAGAAGTAAGGCTCTCATATCGAAAAATGACACTGATAACAGAGTTCAGACAAAATACTACACATGCTGGAGACCCGTTGTTCTGCATCCTATGTTCATCTTTAATTGTGAGTAGAATACTAGAAATGGTGAGCATAAACCAGAGAATTATAGAAACATTGATTGGAATGGACCACTAGATCTCTAGTCCAGCGTCCAGCTCAGTGTGGATCTGTTGCCAACATTAAATCAGGCCAGCCGTGGCTCTGCCTAGTCAAGCCTTGGAAACCTCTAAGGATGGAGTTTCCACAGCCTCCCTGGGCAACYTGTTCCAGTGTTGTGCTACCTTTATATTGGAGACATTTTTCCTAAAACCAATCTGAACATCCCAAGCTGCAACTTGTGGCCGTTGTCCTTTGTTTTACCACCTGCCACTGTTGAGAAGTGTTGGTTCTGTCATCTTTGTAATTCACCTTTAAGTAGCCCTAGGCTACTATTAGATTGTCCCTTTGGCTCCTCTTCACCAGACTGAGCCAGCCTCGCCTCCTCAGCATCTTGGGTGTACCCTTTCCAGCACCACAGACCTGACTACATCCAGCTTCTCTAAGTAGTTGCTATTTTGCTGTCCCTCTCCTTCCTAAACTGTGCTGGTATGCACAGAGGTCTGAGGGAAGACTTCACCTATGAAGAGTGAGGTTAAAAGACATTGAGTGCTTCAGTCTTTCCATGCTGTCCATCACTAAGTTGTCTTCACCATTCATCAATGGACCACATTTTCTCTTGACATTCTTGCTACTAACATAGTTGTAGATTCCCTTCTTGTTGACCTTTATGTCCATAGCAAGTTTCAGCTCCAGTTGGGCTTTGGTCTTCCTGATTTCATACAGACTACTCTTATACTTTTCCTTCATTGCCTGCCATTGTTTCCCCACCCTTGTATGCTCTCTTTTTGCCTTTCAGTTCAATGGCCAAGCAGGGAGGTCTGCTTCCCAGATGCATCTACCTATCCTGATTCTTTTCTATCCTGGATAAGCCAAAATCTGTTCTCCTAAACTCCTAGCCATAACTCTGTTGCTTACCTTCCTTGCTTTCCTCCAGATCCCGAACTCAATCATCGGGAGATCGCAGCAACCCAGATTGCTGTCTGCAGCCATATTTACCAGCAGCTCTTCCCTGTCTGTGAGAAGCAGGTCAAGTAGAGCGTCATCTGGTCAGCCTGTCTAGCATTTCCATTCAGAAATTTTCATGAGTACAGTCTAGGAACCTCATGTTTTGCTGTCCTGGAAGACATCTGGATGATTGGAACCGCCTGTGGTGACGAGGGCTTGCAATTGAGGAACTTCTGCTAGTCATTTGTAGCTCATCTGCTTCACCATCTTAGTCAAGCAGTCTCTAACAAACTCCACCACAACATCCCAAATGTTACTTTCCCTTCTGATCTTGACCCAGAGACTGTCAGCATGTCTTCAGTGACATAGTGGAGCTCTCCGTGAATTCTAGCATGGAAAAGTGTGGTCAGTCAGCAGTCTATCAGGATCCATTGGGATCTTCCTTTAGGAAAAGATGGTGGGAAGGGAGACAGGTATGTTGGGAGAATGCTTACAAAGCTGAAAGGAAAAGCCATTCTCTATTTCTCTTAAAAAAGCTCTGGGACTTTTTAAGTACAACTTCTAAGCAATGAAAAATATTTTAAAACTCATTTCTCAGTCTTGATACACAATATTTGTATGCTTTTACCTTTTACGGACAAGATCAGACCTCAATGAAGTCAGGATAAACTCTTAGCTGAAGTCTAAAGGTTAATATTGACCAAGAAAAGTATCTAACTGCATAGCTGGCTAGAACAGTGTTACTATGTTATCACTGGAAGGTGCTGGCAGAGCTGCTTTACTCTGTTCAGGCTTAGAAGCTGATTAAATCAATCAAATGTGCATCTGATTGGACTCATGTTTGCATCAGACTGATGTCTGAACTGGCTCATAGTATGGCAGGGACAAATACAAAAAAAAGAAAACCCCATAATTTATAGTCATAGACAACCTGTTAGCTTCATGACTCAGCTGACCATGTAAGAAGGATTTTAGGTCCATAATGGCATTGTGCTTATTGAACTAATTGTAGTAGAAGTGCAATCATGTGTTTTCCATCCTTTCCATCCTAGTTTTGCATCCTTCATTTTGAAGAATGTCTGATACTTAGTCCAAGGATACAATTCTGTCACTAATAACAAGTGGTCACTCAAATTTCCTTATTTTCCTCAATGGGCTGCTGCAGCCAGGAACCACCTAGTACCCCTAGAAGATACTTCCTCCACAGAGAACACTTCATTTCCAGCTCCCCATGCAGTTAAGTAGAAGAGCACCCTTTTACTGTCTGGATGCTTGGGGGAAACACATCAGTATTTATATATCACAGTTATAAGGATTGGCATCATGGAAGAACTGGGTACTGAAACTCCCACTACTTCCTTGAAAGCACCCATCATATTCAAGGTTAAGGTTAAGGTAAATGTGAAGTATGCAACTTCCTTACAAACTGCAAATACAAACATGGGAGGTGCAACATTTGCAGAAACAATTGAACAGAAATCAAAGAAGAGTGAAGACATTCATGTATCTTCCTCCAGCTTAGATCAGCTTCCTCCCACCTGGAAGCTGACAGGCTGCTCGCTGCTCACAACCTCCGGACGGATAAGCCATTCAGCAATTCTCCATCCTTAGGTTACCTTCACGGGAGATGATCTGGAATTAGGGACTGCCACTTCTTTTAGTCCTTCTTAGTCATTGCTGGGGGTTATTTAGATTCATACCATCTGCAGTCCTCTGGAGACTTTTTTTAATGAATCCTTTCATTAAATAAGAAGGAGTTTTGAGCTTTGTCCCACATAACCATGGACTGCCTTGTCCCACTGTGGAAGCACTTACATCCCACAAAACTGGGTTTGCCAGTAACTGCCCAGATAACATGTGGCTCTCTCCTAAGCAGTTTGTTAGCCCACTGTAGGACAAAATTCCCTGAGCAATATTCAACTCTCCAGGCAATGCTGCTTTATATGAACCCTGTATTATATGTAACCATATCTTTTAGAATTGCATGGCTGGGATTAATGCATGCAGCACATTACTGGCTCATGCTGAAGACCAAACACAGAGGTGATGATGGGAGTGTGGATGACTTTGAGAAATACTGTGACATTTATACGTGCATAAGAGACACCACCCAAAGGGCAGTGGCTCTGTCTATGTATAGAGAAGCTTTCTATAAATCAAAGTAAGGGCTATCAGATAGCTGTACAGTCTCCCACTTACAGATCATTTCTGGATCCCATTTTGAGGAATCTAATTCTTCCTGTGTTTTGTGTAGGCAGCACAAGGTTTGGATTTCCACTCTGGAGAGATGTGTCTCCTTTTTAGGAGGACACAGACAGAACTGGCTGATTGAAACACACCATGGGTGAGTGAAAGCAAAAGGCAAGATGAGAAATCAGCCTTCCCAGGCTCCCTGGATCCTCATCCCCAACACTGACACAGGCCAGCACTCAAAGCGAGGAGCAGAATGGTGCCCATGCAAGGAAGCAGCTGCTGCTAGAGCTGAGTACAGGGGAACAGGACACAGAGCAGACATTGCCAGGCCAGAGCAGGTTCAATATGTGTGTGTGTGTGTGTGTGTGTGTGTGTGTGTGTTTGTGTAACAGAGTAGCAGCAGTGGTCCAACACAAGGCATAAGAGGCAGGAGAACTGAGGTGAGCAGAAAAGATTAGGAGCCACTGGTTCAGACCATACACTTTTCTACCTGTACTGCCTTGCCACAGTCCTGCTCAGAGAACAGGACTTCAAGGCAGCACTCCCTTGCTCATGATTATGTAAAGTATATTTATCAAATTATATGTTTATGTCATGTATAGGGTTCTGGGGTAAACAAACTTCACCCAGTGAACTTCATGGGGTCCCATGCAGAGCAAAAGGACATTATCTTCTCAGTGGTTTAGTGATTTGCTTGTAGTTTAACTAAGCGCTGGGGAAACTGCTGACTGCTTGCATGTACTGTCCAGACAGCTATTAACTACTTTTAACCGTGCCAAAGGGATGTGAACATTTCCCAGGAGTGAAGACCATCAATAGCATAAGGAAAAAGTATTAAAAGTATTAAGATGACCTCCCAGACGTTATTACATCTCAGTAATCTCTGGGTGGAGGAAGCGAATATGACTGGACCCCCTGGGTCTAAAAATAGCCTGCACTGCCAACAAGGGATGGGAAATGCAAGAGGACTGAGTCACCGACCACGTGGATTAGGTAAGAATCTGGCATCTGCCCTTGTCAGCTGTCTAGAAGGAGAGAAAGAGAGACCTGTTGGATTAGTTTTCAGTGGAGGCAGATAAAAGCAGTTTTCTTTAGCTACTGTCCTTATAAAACTCATGGCTGTGTTGCCTTTCTTAGGTCTTGTAAATAAATTCTCTATTTGTTTTAATTGCCTGGAGATAAGGGTGATTTGAAGGTCGTAATTTCAGAGCCCTCTCCTCTCTTCCCCCAAGGGATGGCAAACCTTTCACTAGGAATCTGAACCCTGATGCAGAGTACAGGACCCAAAGGATGAACGCATGTGTCTCTAGCTGAGCTGGATGAGTGAGTCTGGGAGCTGATAATGCAGAGATGTGAGAGAGAAAGGGTAATCTTCAAGTGACCACCATGAGTTAGGAAAGCTATCTGTCATGTCGAGGTAGGGAGAAGCACTCCCTGAATGCCAGGCTCTCCAGGGATTTTGTGATGTGTCCAGTTGGCATTTGCAGAATGTACCCATTTTCCTCTATTGTCGGGGACACTGGAAGTTAGAGAAAGAGAGGGGGGTGCCTAACCTCTGGTAGGGCTCTTTGCTTGGTCTTAAGCTCTACTACAAAGGAAGGCTGCAGTGGAGAATGAGACTCCTACTCTCAGCTGCTACAATTTTTGTCCGAGAAAGAGAACTTGGTTCACATATTTCCCCCTGTCATGGACCGTGACAAGGAGCACTCTTTCAGACGAGCCCTCCGGCAATTGCCAGGCAGGTCCGGAGTGACAAGGCAGGCCCAAGGTCAAGCCAGGAAGACAGGTCAGTGAGGCATGGTCAGGACTGGCAAGGCAGGGTGCCTGGCACAGGTGTGCCGGCAGCATAGCGCAAGTGAAGACCTGGGCTGAGAAGCTGTTGCTGAGCCAAGGGGCAGAGCCTCCGTCGCAGCTTCTCCCAGCCCTTCCTCGCCCAGCTCTTTCCCAGCAGTTGGCACCTGATTATACACCTGCGCCATGTCAGAGCCACCCTTGGGCGCAGGCAGCCGAACCCCTCAGGGAGGTGGGGGAAGAGGACCAGAGTCCCTTGGTGCACTCAGGGCCCTAACACAGAGGTCTATTCTTTGTTTTGCAATTCCTTTTAGCTGTTGGTGATACCATCTTTTTTACTACTACTACTAAGCCTTTAGAAAGCCCAGTAGAACTGGGCTGGTAGAACTCGCTCTACAAAAAATACTGCAGCATGAACTTGGGGCATGCTTGGCACTAGAGCATCCAAATAGGAGCAAGGTGTCCAGAAAGCCCCAAGTGTGGTAAAAGCTGTGGGGGAGGCTTTCACTTTATTAGACACTGAAATCCCATGGTGAAACACTACCTATAGGAAACCATACTTCATTAGTTCATCTGTTCCCAAAACTATTTGATCCTCTTTGCTTGTCTTCTTCTTTCCACTCCCATCTTCTCATTGAAATAGGTGTTAAGGGTGTCAAACCGGGCTGCAGAGATCTCAGATTCTTCTCTTCTGTGTCTGACCTTCCGTTACATTAAGCCTGGAGTAAGATACAACAGTATCTAGTTAAGTCCATAGTGTGTCTTTTCACCATGGATGCTAATGTCATCATCATGGATTTCACTCCAGATACACAAGTGCCTCCCAAGAAATACTGGGTTTGCTTCAATAATCATACTTCCATGTAATGTCACAAAAAGCAGAACAGTTACAACCTTCTCCAAGTTCCCTGGGACCACAGGTCTGAACTCAGCAACCAGACAGTCCACTATGTGATTCTCTCTTATAAACTTTTGGTGAAGAAATGTTATGTATCTCCACATTTTACAAAGAAGAAATTGCTCACTGACTCAGCTGATGGAGTGAGGCAAAGACCTTGGGCCAGCTGTCATGGCTCATGGCGAAACTCAAACCCTCCCAAGTTTCCATATGTCTCGCTCTCATCTAGGCTACTTCCCATCCAGGATGCTGGTGCCCCTTCTTCTGAGGGGAACCAGGAAGAACAGCCTATTAGCCCTGACATCCTCAGCATCAACTTCCCTGACTAATTATCTCACTGATGGCTGTTCTGGCAACTGCAGTAGCCACTTTAGGACGGGCAACTTTGATATCTGCTTGTAAACAGGACTTTGACATGCATAGTTGGATTAAGCTTACAAATAGCTCCACAATCTGTTAGCCTGGGCAGCGGGATGAGAACTCCAGAGACCTGAGGAGCCTGAACAAATGATGTGTCTTGAAGGCGTTCATACCAGCAGCTCCAAACACACCCCTAGTACTGAAAACGTGATCAGATCACCCTTCCGCGCTGCGCTTTGAAGAAACATATGCTTCCTGACTATCACCAGGCTGCTCCCCTTTGCTGGCACTGAATTCAATTGAATCTGTCTGGTCAGCTATATTAAGCCCGTCTTCATAACAGTCTTGCTCTTTTTCGATCTTTCTCAAACAGTTTTTCACTGAACATGAATCTACGTCTGTCTTTGACCTTTCCTGGGATTCCTGGGGCCTTCATTTGGACCTCTCCCTCTGTGCTCTCATCTTTGAAGGTGACCTTTGCTTTAGTCACCAAAGCACTTGAGCTTCAGGGTCCTCTAGCCAAACCACAGTAAGTGGCATACTATAAGGATAAGGTGACATGAAGACCCTGATCTTGTTCAGGTGCTCTTGGAGTAACACGAGTAACATTTAAATCAGTCACTTAACCTGTCTTCTTTTCAAGCCATACTTGGAATTGGAAGAAAAGAAGTTGTATACACCTAAATTATTCGGAATTTGCTTTCTTTCTTTGATAGAACTAATCTGTTCATTTTTCCAACCTAGATATTTCTAGTCATGACCAGCCATCAAAAAAAGTCAGGCCATCTCCTTGCTGTATTGCCAGCTGACCTGTGCATCTCTCTTACTCAACTTCATCTCCCACAAACTATAAGGTAAACCTTTCTGTCTGCTTTAAGAATATGTCAAAAACAGGAATCTGAAAGGTGGCAACATGGGATAAACTCTTAACTTTTTAACTAGTGGCTTGGATTTATCTGTCAACTCTGGAAGAGGGAGCAGCACCACAACTATCTTTTCACTGATGCAGCTGAAATGTCTCACTTTCAAGAACACGTTTGCCAGTCATCAGTGCTGAACTCCTCACTGGCCAAGCTGTGTAGAGGGACCACTACAATTCCACAGTAAGTGACCTTCCTTTCTGTTTTTCTCCCAGCAATATTTCATTACTTTCTGAATGCTCCAAAGAGTAGGGATAGTTTGGCATGTTATACAGCTAAAGCGCAATAATTGTAAATGTAAATGCCTGTCGTCTTGTGGAGAGGGGAAAGCAGTTTCAACCCTAGGAATATACAAATGGGATTATTATGTTGTTAAAGTGAAGGAGCTTTGAACTGCTCAGGATTGACCATGAAGACTCATACCTTCATATTTAATACAATTGTTTGGGATTTAGAGCTATTCCCTTTCAAAGGAATGGGAAATTTTCTTTATATGTGAGTAGCATAGGATCAAATCTTTAAATACTCAATGATTTAAAGTAGGTATCTAGCATGCTAACTAGAAAAATATGGCTGTAACTCATTTCAAAGAGCATTACAAACATTGAGTCAGTACTGGCCAAAATCAGCCTAGCTTCCTGGAATTAGCTGAAATACATTTATTTTACAGCTGATCAAGGACTTGGCATATTGTCTGTTTGGTTATGTACTTTTAAAAACTCCACTTAATGTTAAATGTTGTAACAATGAGCCACTATGTTTGGGTCTAACTAATCTCTCAAAGATTAGCCTGGAGCTTTGTTAAACATCAGATATTGTATGTTTCATTTTATCTTATCTCCCATCAAATGCTCATCTGAGACTGCACAGGGCACAGCTCCTGAGATGTTGCCTTATGTTAAGTGCTACACCCTCTCCAGGTCTGGTCACTAGTGTGGCTATATAAATAAATATATACATGAATAATATCTATTCTAAGAATTTGGTAAACATTATTTCTGAACAAAGAACAATACTTAAATCTTTACATAGATAATATGTAGGTAATTTAGCTTTTAGTTTTCTCCAACAAAATGCTTGTTTGATGGAAACTGCCTTCAGTGGAACAGAGCAGAAAGGTTGAGTAGGTTAATAAGAATCTGCAAGTATAAACATTTACTTATCACACAGATTACATGTGATACATATGCATATGTAAGATAAGATCAAGCACTGCAGGAAACTTACCTGCTGATAAAACTTAAAACAAGGAGAAGACAATACTGATGAGAAAAATATAGATCATTCCTTTAAGATACTCCCCAGTTCAGTAAGTTCAAAGCAATGTAGAAATGTTAAAGTTCTGTTAGACGTTAGTAGCCTTCTTAGCTGTGTGAATATGTGCTCCTAACAAAAATGTTATTCGGCTCCCTTTGAAGTTGGTAGAAACACTCCCATGTACTTCCAGAACAACCCAGGGAAAACTGAATCAGACTTGAAGGCAATGGGATGATTAATATTAAAAAATCAATGAATGGCCAGACCTAACACATTGTTACAATTGTTTTTTATTTCCTCTTCTAAGAAGAGGGGACATCTGCAGATTAAAATACCAGTATTCTGCGTGCTGAATGTTGGCAAGCATAGACTTTAAAGTCGTGATTGTTCTTCTGAGTATTAAATCAGTATTTCTAGATCTTAGAAATGATGAAAGGTACATGGAATTGTATTTCCCAATGGAATTCCCAAAGTGGAAATATTTGAACCTGTTTGGAAGTAATTATTTGCTGCATTACTGTTCACATTTTATGGTTAATTTCTTTTGGCAGAATATATTCAATCTTCCTACACATGCTTTTTCCAAATATGGGCAAAGTGCTTTTATTTTAAAGAATACTGAAAATTTGCTGGTGATATTTGAAGCAGAACTATCAGTTGATCTGTAAAATTGTACAACTGTAATTTGATTAGTTTTAAGTGTGAATTAGCACTTGAGATATTAAATAGTGGGAAGATTTTGAAAACTTCTGCATTCTCTTCTGGTTACATTTACTTCTTAGTCTGTCTGAAATATTAATTCTTTTGTACAGCATGATCTGGGTTTCTAGTATCTACCTTTCTTTTGGCCAAATGTTGCATAATATAACAGTAATTTTTAATGTATCTTTGTATCATTTTCTTCAGTAAATAAGATGATCTTGCATCATCTGACAATTAACAATTAATTGTGATGCATTTTTTCCTCTGGAAGCCTTTACAGTGTGCTCATATAGAAAAATGTTCATCTAGAACATGAATATGCATATAGAATATTCATATGGAAGAAGTATTCCATTTTCTCATGCTATAAGTAATTGTAAAAGATAAATAAATGGAGCAGAGATTGAATGGAGAAATGTATGGAGCAGAATGGTGTTCTTTAGCTAAAACATACAGGGAGAAGTAATATTGATAAGTATACAATCTAGTGCAATTGTGATTTAGGCATAAATATCAAGGATAAGCTAATATGACCTAGGTATTTTGTTCTAAAATATGATACGATCTATTAGTTTTGTTAATATTGCCTAAGGAAGACTGAGGCTAGAGACTGGCAAATGAGTATTGTATCATTATTAACGCATCTAATTTCAACATGGCAGTGAAGACCCATTGTGAACTTTCTAAATGAGAGTCTGGGTTTTAAAGAGTTCTTGTGTATGTTAACACAAAAGATGAAGGAAGAGGATTTAAAATAAAACTTATGCCATCTAGCTATGAGAGATCCTCACAGCAGAGAGTAAAAATGGGAAGTTGTGATTAAAAAGTTTTATTATGGTAAAAGAGAAAAGAGCCTCCTGGGAAAGAGCCTCTCTATACAGTTTTGATTTTACAAGGGTACTCAGTTGCTTAACTCTGTCATCTGGGTGACCACACACCCTTTTAATTACTCCAAAACTGACTTAGTAAAGTGCTTTAAGCTGTAAAAACAACCTGACTTTTTGAATATGGTTATTTTTTGCATAACCTCTGCTTGCCTTCCATCTTTTCTTCTTGCTTTGTTTCTTGGTTTCTTTCTCTTCTTCTAGAGTTATTGTTCTGTCCTTCTTGGTAAAACTTGCTTCAAAGTCTATTACATTCAATAAGAAGCTTCCTTGACTTCAGAGGTATTTGGGACAGAACTAAGGCAACAGGTTTTATCAGCTTGTATCACCAAACCCAGACATCCTGTTGTTTTTATTGGACTGAAAAGAAAGACTGCACTTCAGCTCTTAATATATAATTTTGTTTGAACTAAAGAATTCAGGAGTTGTGACTGTGGTACTGTTGCTTAGGGAGGAGGATTAGAGGGTGTCGCCTGCAGCAGGGAAGGGAGGAGGGTGGCAGCGGGAGACGGGTGCACAGATCCTTTGGAAGGAAACTCTTCCCAGGTCTTCTGTTCCTCCAGAATTGTGGCAATGCTATGACAATCAATAAAATATATATTTTTTTCTAAGATGTTAAACATATGGACTATGCAAAGAGAGAACTTGGGACTTTGTGGAAGAGATTTTGCAGAAGAAAGTTTGTAATTTACATTAATCTTTAATGTTCTAGAATAGGTCAGTGAAAATATTCATTAGGCAGCTTTAAAATTGAATGCTGAGACAGGTGTGTGCTGCAGTGTCTGCTGTTTCTAAAGGCAAGGAGAATTTTGCTACCGTTTTGTTAATATAAGTTGCCGTAGCATTCAATAAAGTGTAAGGACAGATTTTTGCTGTGTCTAGGCATGATCCCTATCTGTAGTTCCCACATTATTAAGGTGCTTTAGCACCAGGCTTGTCCTGTGAATAAATACAAAGCTGTCTAGAAGAGTCTAAACCTACTACAGCTGGTAATGGTTCGTAAGAGAAAACACACACGTGAAAATGTCTGTAAAAGGGCAGAACTTCCCTCCGTCCTTCTCCACTTCCCCTTGGAAGAGGCATCTAGACCAGTCCTGGCTTGGGATCTTACTCCAGGAAGGCAGCTGTAGAAATCAATTCTCATGACTTTATTATAGACACGGAGAATTCCCGTCTGCCAGCGCAGCTGTTGGCTCTGCACCTGCAGCCGCTTTTTGCTCTTGTTGTTCTGCTTGGACAGAGCCAGCGGGAAAGAGCTCAAGCTGCAAATGTAGCCCACCGGGAGGGGAAGACAGGCTTAAGGTGCTTGCAAGTCAATATAAGCTGCCAAAGTACTTGCTTGATGGTGGTGGTGGTTACTCCAGACATGAACTGTCCACTACTATCAGCGAAAACGTTCCTGGAAGTATTGCCTTTATACATTCAGTGGTTCAGTGGTGAAATTAAAACAAGCAAATATTTAACTCCAGTGTAAAAGCAAAGCTACATGTGATTAAAATACCATCCCCCAATTTCTTGGTGGCCATAGAAAACACCTTTCAGAATTACTTGACTTGAAATTTGTTTCCAGTGTAAATGCATAATCCCATTGGATGTAGTTGATCAAGGCTATTACTGTTATCTAAGGGAAACTAACACATCAATGCTTCTTCTCATCTTTTTCTCTTCTCTACATTGTGTGTTTCTGACTTTTCTTTCTCCTCTTCACTCTATGTTGCCCTCAAAACAGCTTATTTTTATATTTTGACATTATTGTTGACTTATGCGAAAAATGACTGCATCAATCACTCCTCCCTTTTATCCTTGTCCATCTTTATTCTTCCTTGTCCTCCTCTTAATTTTGCATGTTGCTATCCTGTTTGTTTTTTATGCTCAGAAGAATTTGAAGTCTAGTCTTAGGTCTCATTTTGGAAAGTCTTAAACGTGTGCTGGAGGCTAATGGACCTACTTCCAGTGTGCACAATTAAATGCTGATTCTGCAATGCAAAAATGTAATCAGTTTTTTTCCAAGCGAATGAGCAGTAACTCCGACTAATGTAAATAGGAGTCAAATTTGCTGAACACACTGCAGGATTTGACAGCTGGAGATAAGCAGATAATAAAGATATACAACTAAGTTATTATATAGGCAGATTAAATTACACAATTTGTAAAGTAGCTCCCATTTTTACTGCAGTGCTAGAAAATACTGGTTGAAAGCTAAGACATTCCAGAGTTTTACTGTAATGTTCAGCTGTGAAAGACCCCTTCCACAACTGTCTTTTCTACTGGACTTAATCTTTTTAACACACACATTATTTGAAACACTCTCTAATTATTTGTCAATGTTTTGTTGCATTAAAAGTTTGAAACACTCTCTAATTATTTGTCGATGTTTTGTTGCATCAAAAGTTTAATGGTATTGATTACGCAGAAGCCATTGGGCATTTCCATTCTGGAAACAATTCTAAGGCAGTGCCATATTTCATTATTTGACTTTATGAATTGTTAGCTAATAGCTAGTAACTTTATTATAAATGTTACATTTTAATCAACTGGGACATGTTGTAATTCCTGGCACTGAGTAATACCAGATTCTTTATATTGCAGTCATATATCTACTATGAATAATTTATCTTTCATAGATGGCTGCCCATTTTTTACACAGATGTTTTTGAGTCTTTACTTATCTACACCATTACTGAATATATGATACAGAAAATACTTGACTAATCAAATTACGTCATATCAATTTTTAATAACAGAAAGGTATCATACTAAAATTTTACAACTGATTAAGTTCTAATATATCTATTGGAAAGTTGAATAGAAAGATAAATAATTGTTGTGGTCATTACTGTAAAAAAAAAAAAACAGAATAATTTTCATGCATCTGCCTATTTTATTAGTATTACTCTTCGACAAGATTCCAGTCAGTCTATGACTGTGACCTTGGTGGGCTTCAGTAGGAGTTGGCCAACAGGTTGATCTGCATATGACACGTACAGAGACAAACGCTGAAACCTCAGGGCTGCTGAAGCCAATGGCAACGTCCCCATTGGCTTCCACGGGACGGACATTTTGTTCACACAGGGGATGCTTAAATAAACTCTAGTTGAAGCCATTTGTCCTTGGAAGATGAGGCTGGCGGAGCCTGGGCTGAAGTTGGCTTTGTGGAGCAGAGGAGGACTGAAGGTTGCTGCAGGACACTGGCGCATGGCGGCTCCTCGCAGGCCGAGGACAGGATGGCGGGTGTCACGCTGGAGGTGCCCGTCGCACCGCTGCCGTGGCTGGCCCCGTCGCAGAGCCGCCCCCCTGACTCCCACCCACGCGGCACTCCTGGCTGCCCCGAGCGCCGACATGGCTGCCGGCAGGAGAAGGTGAGGTGCGAGCCACGTGCGGGGAGCCTGGCAGGGCCTCCTCCAATGGGAAGCGGGGCTCCCAGACCTAGCCTCTCCCCATTGGCTGCTGAAGGTGGGCGGGGCCTCCAGCAGGCAGCAGATGCAAATGAGGCACCACCCAACCTTCCATGCCAAGCAGGACAGGGCTGCTGGGTGCTCACGTGGTGCCTTCGCGCAATGGGCGTGATATCATCGCGCCCCGCCCCTCCCGGGTGACGTCACGCCGCGAGATCTCGCGGTAGCCGCCAGGGGCGCCCCTGGGAGGAGGCGGTGGAGGAGAGGAGGGCGGTGTGAGGAGGCCGCAGGTGAGTCCTGGCCGGGCGGGGGCGCCACCTGCAGACCCCGCCCCAGCCTCTGCCCACGCACCCCTGCCCATCCGGGCAGCCAATGGGAGCCCAGGCCACAGTCTATTCCCATTGGCCAGCTGCCTGGCATGCAAATGAGCCCCAACGTCACTTCCTGGGATAAATCGAGCGCCATTTTCTCTTTCTGGCTTTGGATGAGGAGCGGGCGGAGGCGGGAGGGCGGGCGCGGGGTGGCGGGCGCTGCGCGCAGGGGCTGAACCGCGCTCGCGCCCGGGCCCGGGTACCGGCGATGCTGCTGCTGC
>NW_020450761.1:2557564-2577878 GCF_003343035.1 Apteryx rowi
GCTGTGTACGGAGCAGCCCTGCCGGCCCCGCCGCCGGCCCCGGCGCTTGTGCTGGAGGCGCTCTCGAACCGGTGCGGGCCGCCGGCGGCTGCCGTAAACCGCTTGGCGCCCCGGTGCCGGCGAGCTGTAGCGGTGGCAGCCGGGCCCCGGCGTTGGTGGCCCTCACGGAGTACGTGCCAGAACAACCTCCTTTTGCCTGATCCCCACCGCCCGCTAGCGGAGGAGGGACTTCCGGGTGTAGCGTGGTGGGAAACCAGAAGTTAGTGTCGTGAGGCTTGTTAGTACCTCGTTTCTGGCACAGCCAAGACCACTGCTTCACAGCTAGTGTTTCCTGAACAGCTGCTCAGGAGCACATTTTATTCTAATTTGTGCCTACACTTCTAAAGTGATGGAGTATCTAAGGGACCAGTTTGCGCAGCCTTTTTAGGCAATCTGTGTTATGATAACTCTCTTAATTACTGCCTAGGCAATATGGATATTTGAAATAGTTTTCTTTATGGAAAACTAATGTCCATGTGAATAGCATACATGCAAAACTAGAAGTATAATGTTAATGGAAGCTAAAATTACATTAAATATTCACGTGGTACTCTTATCAAAAATTTATGCATTGCTAAATAGAAACTATCTGAATATTGTAGACAGACAAAATTTGTAGAATACAGATTGGCAAAACTATCTGTATGAATATGCTTGCCTGGTGGAGCGAGTAATGGGAAATTCTTTTGCTTCTGATTTGTGTATGGAATGAAACGTGTTTGACTCTTGCTGCATGGTTCATAGTTCTGTAATGTAAAACATTAGCATTTATCAGTTGAAAGGGAGATCTAGAAAGGTAAAGTTTGTTTCTAACCAGTAAGCAATATTGGGGGGAATTGGTTGGCTTCTGTAAGTCTTATATCATCAAAAATAGGTTTGAACCCTTAAAAGTTGCAGGGCCTAATAAAATGCTTCAAAAGAATAACTCTAGGCACCCCCCCGCCACCACCACCCAGCCTATGTTCTACAAATCTTAGTACTCTTTTTAATAAACTTCTGGTTTAATTTTGAGCAAGAAAGGAGAATTTATTTAGAGCATCACTTAGACAAATAGTGTGTAGTAAATATACACATTTCTATTCATGACTGTATTTATATAAGCTGTAATAAGAGCAGTAATCCAATGGTTCACTTCATGAAACCTTATTTAAGAAGGAATCAAAGAAAACTTTTGGAAACAAGAGGGCACAAACAATTTTATAATGCTGTCTATTTTACCACTGGAAACCCCTTGATTTGGGTTAGGTCTGGTTGAAGGCTGCTATAGTTGGTTTGTGTTTAAACACTTTAATCCCTCAGTTGAAACCTTTAACACAGTTGTCTTATTCCATTGATGTCCCTTATTGGATTATTCAGGTGGCAGACTATCTGCTGCAGAATATGGCTGTGTTAAATGTCTTTGAGTCATATTAGGGTGACTAGTGCAGTGCAAATGCAGTTGTACTTCTTCCTAAACTAGCTGGGCTCTTTATGTGACTGGTCTTGCCCCCCACATGTGGGGCTGAGCCCTGCTGGATTTGAGTAGGCTCCCCATAGACACTTAATCATCTGCTGGGTTTGACTTCCAGCTATTGCAGACTTCAACGGGAGTCAATTAACCTCAAGCTTCTTGAGCTTGATGGGAAATAGTCTTCTCTTCTAACCAATCTTGGATAATGGAGATTTGATTGTATATTAGTATTCACTAATATACAAAAAAAATAGTTGTTTAACCCAAAGTAGGGATCCTTTGATTTTAAATTTATTTTGATTTGATTTTATAGATAAGACACAGATTAATGCACTGTATTTTAACTTATGTAATCACATACCTTAATGTTTTTTACATTCAAATTTTGAATGATGTCCCCTTTGTGTTGGATTATATGGCTACTTTAACAGGTATGTGACTTATAGCCAAGAAAGGAGCAGAGTTACTGTCACTATAAGACAGAGATCTGTACTTCTATACCCCTAAGAATTTCTGATTCTTTAGATGTTCAAAAAAATTCTCTTGTTTGTTTACTTAAGATTTCTGTCAAATTCCACTTGGATAGAAATTGGAATTTGAGAAGATAAAGTAGCATTATTTTGTTAACCAGAACTACTGTTAGTATATTTTGATTAGTTTATTTTTCTTCTGTATTAAGCTTATTTTTAATTTACAGCAAATRTTAAACAAGAGTAGTATTTATTTTAATCAATTGACTGTTTCTTCTTTCCAGGAATAACATTTTTCAAAGCTGTTTGAGCATCTCTAGATGTTGCTAGGATGCTATATGCATTTCTCCCTCCAAAGGCTGGATAAGCGTAAAAGGTACTAACATAGTCCTAAACCCTATAAGGTCCCTTTCAGAAGGCACAGATAGAAATCCAGGACAGTCCATGCAGATACCTAGGTATGACTTCTTTGAGGGCTTGTATGCCTTTCAGAATGGTGCTTGGCCTAAACAAAACTGATCAGAGTAAAATACAGTATGGGTAAGCTGAGCTCATATTCTAGCCAGTCCATCAGCATGCCTGTCCTTCTAGCTGCTGTCTTTGCCACTTAGTGTTTACATTCTTCAGTTCTTTGGAGTGAATAGGTTACATGCTCTCATTTCATTTTCAAGAATGAAGCAGTTTTTCTTGTTTTGTCAATTACAATTGACATACCAACCTAAATGCATATACCAAAATGGCAATAAAGACTCCTTTATTAGTATTGTCTACTCTAATCACTGAAATACAAGTTAGCAAAGAAATTTTTGAAAATACTTCCCACCCAAGTATCTGAGAACCTGGAACAGTCTTTATAAAAATTCCTTCTGTAGTTACTCACTATTCAGAGTTAAGTGCTAGATGAAAGGGTATAAAAATAAGAAATGATTGAATTTCCAAAGCAGATAATACGAATGGGCAATTTTTTTTAAGCCTTTGATAATTTTTTCTGTTATAAGTAGTTCTGTGAGCAACAGACTAGTGAAGGCCAGCTTTCTATGAACATGTCTTGAAATCTAGCTTCTGTATAGATTACCTGATGCCTAAAAAGGGTCACAGTGCAGTCTCTGTGAAGTTTTTAATAGGGTTTCTCTCCAGCTATCTGTTTTCATGAAATTTCTAGCATCTCCTAAAGATCTCTAGGTGTGTGTCAGATTTTGTTGGATGTATTTGCATGCAGATGGGCACGTTTGTGCATCTTCCATGCCCTCTCTCCATATCAGCTTCATGTTTAATTTGATTGAATATGCCTAGTTTTCTCAGGTAAACTAAAACAGGATGGTTCTGACTTGATGTAAGGGAAGAGTCTTCATTGTGAGGACTGTCCAGGACTGGAGGAGGTTGCTGAGAGAGCTTGTCAAATCTCTCTCTGTGGAGGTTTTCAAGACCTGACTGGACAAGAAGTTGAGTAACCTGGTTGCAACACATTGCTGACCCTGCTTTGAATAGGAGGTTGGACTTGGTGACTTCCTGAGGTCCCCTCCAATATGAATGAGTTTATTGTTAAGAAGTAAGGCTGAAAGGCAGATAGACATGAGGTTTCCTTGTTCTGGTGATTTTTTTTTTTTCTTCCCCCCACTTTCAAGAAGTGAAATATTAATATTTTCACAAGTAGAAAAATTATGGTCCAGTACAGTTACTTGGGGAACTAATAGTGTTTGTCTTTGACTTAAGGCACTGCCCAGACTTTTATGTTGCTATTTAGTATTAAAATGCTACTGTATTATTGGATGGGGAAGAGTTGCAGTTGTGACAGTGTTTGAAATGCTGAACTTAGTTCCATGTTACATGTGTTGCAGAAATGAAGCGAACCTTCAGTGTTACATAAAGCTTCAATTGGGTTTATCATTATGGAAATACTATCTAAATCAACAGTAGATGTAGGAATAGGTTGATGGATAAAATGCCACTGAGAAATAGTTGAATGAACTGTTTAGGATCGCTCACATAAACTGAGTTTGGCTTGGGGCATCAGCTGCTGCAATAATTATCTTATTTTGCTAATGACCTGCTTTGGTTCTGTTTGAAAGGTACTGCTTCTGAAAACTCAGTGGGTTATCAATTTTTTGAAGATACATTTAAAGTTTTGGAAAGTAGGTAGAAAATTATCTTCTAGGTGGCAAAGGTGATAAGAGGATTGAGACTCTTGAGCTAGGGTGACTGACTTAATTTTGCTGCAGTGCTCTCGTGTTGAATATGCTTGCTAAAAATGGGATATATACCAACAAAAGGTTGACTGCAGTTATGCATGGAAACAAAGTGCAAGCTAAGGCTTGAAGAATATCCAAAATACAAGAGAAATAAACTAGTAATAAAAAATAGATGGATAATAAACTATTAATCAGAGTATCAAACTGAAGGCTTGAGGAAATGAGCTTAGAAGGCTGAAACTTCTTGACTCCTTCGATAAGGCCTTGCTGGTCTGATGGATACAGAGTATATTAGATGAATAACTTTGTGCCCTACTCCCAAGCAGTTTGTTTAAAGACAAGTTGAATAACCTCATACATGATACAGACATGCATCTTTTTGGATTGAAGACAAGCTACTTGAAAACTGGAAAATAAGTCATCTTTCTTCAGGATTCTTGGTCTTGTTCCATGTTTGTCTGTGTTCCTCCTGGATTAATGACTTTCATTTCAGAAAGGTTGCTGGTTAAGAAAACACTGAAATACATGGATATGACATACTGTGCTGCTTTTGTAGACTAATTTTCTGTTTTGTGAGATAGACTTGCCTCAAGAAGTGACTGCTTCATCTTCAGTAGAATCAGTATATCAGTTAAAGGATTGAGATGGAAGAACTGTTTCCAGTGGAACCTAACGTATTGAACCACATCTCCCTCTGTCTGACCTGAGCATGGTGTCATCCTGTCAGCTCTCTGTTTATCTGCATTGGACCATGGGGTTGGTGCACATAACCTGCTATCATAGAGGACTGATCATAAAAACATAACCACAGAGACGATACAAATTCCCAGTTGACTTCAATTTAAAAAGAGGATTTGACTTCTTTATTTTACTGCTTGGATTTTGATAGTACAATGCCAGAATAGTTACTGTGATTTATTTCATTCTGTATAGGTTCCTCTTCTACACCTATCCCAATGGTATCAGAATGTCTTCCAGACTTTTTACCAATAAAAAAGAGTAGAAAACAAGACTAGCATCTGTCAAATGGGGCTCCCTCTCCATTTCTGTCTACGCATCTTTCCTTTGGGGGGAGAAGAAGAGGAGAATAGCATGTGAGTTCTTTGACTTTAATTAAAAAAAAAAAAACCTCTTATGTTTTGTACATAAACTAACATGCTTTTCTTTTTTCTTTGTGCTGGGTTATGCCATATAGAGTAGAAAAAAAAGTATCTTTTTGCTTTTTACAAGGCTTAGTTTGTAGTATCATCTAGCTTCTGTGGGAGGGTATTTTACAACCTGGACCACTTACAAGAAAGTCTTGCCTTTGAAGGGTGAGATTTCATTTCGACAATGAACATCTCTTGTTTGGAGAGCTTTTCAAGACATTCAGAACCATCAGGGCTGAAGTACTGTTTTTTTGTTAAGCCTCGTCCTGGATGGATGAATTGTTTAGAAATAAGGACTGAGGTCTTTTAGACTCTGTTGGGTCCTCAGTGAACTATTTACGAACAAAGAAATAGCTGAGAAGCTCCCAGTGACCTCTTTGCAACAGAACTACTCCTCACGCATTCTGTGCCAATTTAAGTTTCTTAAGTCTTATGCATTTCAGTCTAAATTGTATTTTTCAGATAAAGGCACATAATTTTAAGGCTAAGTCCATGGGTATGGCTTATGATGCCCTAGGAGCTGTAGATGCACAAGTGACAGCCCAACTGTATGGAGAATTCAGTGTTGGAAGCGCTAAGCTCTTCAGGAGGGTGTTTTCTGGTGGGCCATGACACTGCACARCAACCCCTCAAATAGATGACCCATAGCAGATATTCTGTCTTTCTGGAATCTAGCTTTAGTCCTCCTCCTTTTCTGAATGTTGAACTCCCTGCTATCGCAGCCTGCTGGAGGGGGTAGGAAGTAAATCTAAATGATGGAGCTACACACGTTCTGCAGATGAGACCTGAAGATATAAAAGAGTGTTTCAGAAATTTGTCCCACTTCAGCATATTTAGCTATCACTGCTATATAGTTGTATTTTCTAATTACTTTTTTTTTTGCTTGTTTGAATGGCATTAATCTTCCTGTAGTCTGTTTTGTGCCAGTCGGTATCTGCTCACAGCAGCAGAAACTTTTGCAAGAAATAAATTCTGCAGGTGATCACATTTAAAGTGTGTGTGTGCGTATATGACAAGAAGTCAAATTGAGAGGCTTCTCATCCTGACACTGTAACATTCAAAGTGGAAGGTGTTGATATTCGTCTTTGCTAAATGAAGTGATAGTTATTTTCTGAACAGAACTTCATAAAATTTTAATATACAGGTTTTCTTGCTAAAAGCACAAAGAACAGTATAGCTATCATATAGACATGAAGCTATCTGAAAGAAGGAACTTGAAATTTTTGTTTAGATGGGAGAGAAGAAATTTAAAGGATTTTTTTATGTCCCCCAAATCAGCTTCTCTTTCCTTGAAGAGTAAGGAAGAGATCTAATTAGAAATATTAATGAGACCAGTTCTTCGCTTTAAGGCTTTTGCTTTTTCTTATTGAAGAATCTATTTTTGTGAATTACATTTTTGTTTTAATACTGTTAAATGCAAGTGCATGTGTTCAAATATTCCATCATGTTATTTTTATATTTCTTTTTTCAGGAAAAGTGCAAAATGTTTCAAATTCCTGTTCAAAATCTTGATAACATCAGGAAGGCTCGAAAAAAGGTGAAGGGCATTCTTGTGGATATTGGGCTTGACAGCTGCAGGGAATTGTTGAAGGTAAAGCATTCAAGTAATATAAAAAATCTGAGATTTGCATTTTAAACCTTTGAAAAAACTTTCACTGTTTATATGTGATATTCCTCTACCATAGATATTTATGATGAGGTAAAGAAAAGAAAACTGTCTTGAAGAATTGCTCAAGTCTGACAATATTTATATACTAGGGGTGGAACTTCGAGTTTCCGGCAACGTTATGTGCTAAAACACTATTTCTCAACAAGATGTGTTATAGATGGTGCTGCATACTCTCTGCTAGTAATATTTCAGCAAAAGGAAACACTACAGCTTCAGGTAAAATGCTATTAATAAAATGTTACCTGTCCACAACCGCTTTTTTTTTTTCTCCTTTTAAACTCATGAGCAAATGAAGATCTGAATCTACCCAAAGAGGTTAAATGCTCTCCCTTCACTTATCAAGGGGAAAATCTGAAGGATGTACAAATTGTCAGCATTTATGCAAAACAAAAAGCAATGAGATCCAGTAATCTGTTTCAGGCCTTTAAAACTGCTTCCAGGAAGAATACTAGATGTGGCTCATTGAGTGGTAGTTCAGTTCTACATCTTAAATTATGTGCAAGTGTACTGAGGTGGTGAAGATGAACCTAGTACCATCATGGTCACTTTCTGGAGAAAGTAGTGTGAAACAAGCAAGAAGAATTTACACCAGCAGACTGGACAACCTAATGCCAGAGAAGTGCAAGCATAGTAACATGCTCTCAGTGACTAAACAGTAGTCTTTAAGCCAGCTCTTGCACAGGCTCTTTTGCCTGCTCAGTATGTGGTCATGACTTCTTGCAAGGGCTTGGATCAGTTTTGTGTAATAGTACTGAAGGAAAATAGTTAACTCTGTAGATTGGTGTTGTCTCTTGTGGTAACACTCTTGGTTATTGTAATTAACAATGTTTATTTATACTTAATACATTTAAATAAATGTCATGAGAGCACAGAAAGGTGTATTTGTCTAATAATTTCCATATCTTCATCGTTCTTATTTTGTATATTGTGTTGTATTTAGAGCTCTAAGCAGGACCCTTGAAAGTAAAAATGCTTTGCTGATACTAGTTTTTTTGCTATGAAATTGATTGAAGCAGTGAAGTCCAACTTTTTGTTTGAACTATGGGGCTTAATGGTGAATAAGGTAGTCTTTAAGAAAACAGACACAAACAAAAAAACCCCTAGCAAACATGTTCATTTTAAAATAAGCTATGGGAAGTATGGGCCAAAAAAACAGTATTTTAGTTTCTTGTAAATAACTTCCCTCAACCAAGTTCATTACTTAAAACTGGTTTTCAAGATAATCTGGCGTTATTTGGGTGTGACTTTAACAGCAAGAATAATGTTTTTTAGAACTGAATTTACACTTGTCTCCTATGAGTGAGTCTTGTTGGTAGAATAGCGTGTCTGATGTCTAATAGGTAAGAACATGCTCAGTTGAATTTTTTTTTCTCTAATATCAAGGTGGATTTCTGGACATGGTGCTCTTGAGGCAGGACAACTAAGTAATGGTATGAAATAATATGATTTGGACTTGACCAGCTATCTGAGCTTAAGATTGGTCTTAAACTGTTCTAATAAGACACGGTAATAGTGGTTTATGAGGAAGGTGAAGGAATTTCACAGGCAGCTATTACCCTTTGTAGCTTGGAGACCAAAAGGATTAGTTTGTAGGCTAAATGTTCTTAACTGGTCTCTGCTAGGAAGAAAGCATAAGCTTTTTGTATGAAACTATTGGTTTGGTTCTCAAAATAACAATATTAAGTACACAAACTGTGATGTTAGAGGTATTCCTTTGGCAAACTACTTAGCTTGTCAAGCATACTGGGACATTTATTGTGAATTTTCATTTAGACTCTGGCCATTTTAATTTTTGTTCTAGAAAATAGTGATGATTTTGATGCAGAAGAAAAAGTTATCAGTTTTAAAATGTTGTTTTTATGCTTCAGAAATATCCACAGCGCATCATGATTAATCAAGCTTCTCGGAGGTTTTTATTCCCTTGTTGTCACCTCTTCTTCATCCTATTTTCCCTTCCCTCCCCAAAATAAGAAATGTGGGAAGAGTAAAACCAGTTTAACCAATCAAAGCTTTCTTCTGGGCTATCAGTGTTGATTTCTGCTGAAAGGAAGAGCTTAAAATGGGCCACTCATAGCACTGACTACATCCCCAGGATAAAAATGTTTTTCTTTCTTTACCAGTGAATTTTTCTGTACAAGATAGGTATTTTGGCACAAAAGATCTAGGCCTACCATGACCATCCATTACCTTTTGGTTGTAGGAAACTGGAGATCTAGTCTAGGGCCTAAGGGCCTCTCAGTGGTGGAGAGATCCAAGAAAAGTTTTGTTGTTGTCCTGTGGTGTTTTTTTGTTTTGTTAACGGACTGTGTAATTCACTTCAGTGAGTTTGGCTGAAGGCTGTTAGTCTATTAGTAAGTCTTGAGTCTTCTCTCTTGATAGAGAAGATGTTGTAAGAAAAGCACTGTATTCTTTTAAGGCTGTGGGATTTCTCTTGCTCTGTGCAATGATTCTTCCTAAGGTCATGTATTTTTAGGAATGTTTAGTTTAAGGACAAACAGCTAACTACCCCCTGATCTTGATTACAGTGGAAGGGGTTTGTTTCTTGTTGCCCAGAGCTCTTCAAGGTTCTCCTTGGGGAAACTTCCAGGCTGAAGAAGCTAGAAAGCCTATTACAAACTTGGCTACATTTTTTCTAAACTGTTTTTTAAAAACAAAATGAAACATTGTATTTCTTTTGAATCAAATTGTAACTTTCTGGCCGTTGTAGTCTATTGCTCAGATCACAGCAGTGTTCAGATTCACACTACATAGACAAGAACTGAGTGTGAACAGAGCCTGTGTTTAACAGGCTTGTGTATTTGTTTGACTGCTACAAGATTGGTTTCCTTTATATAATTTTTTTGTTGCTCTGTACCCTAGGTTGCTTGTAATTCCACATAAATACTGTATTGGATTTCTTGACTGCAAACTATTAGGCTTATTGGAAAAAAAACCCTTCTACTTTTCTTGAAGATGAGTTAATCTTTAACAGTTTCCATGACCTATTTCTGCTGTTCCAATGGATTCTGGTGTGGAGCTGAAAAATCTCACTCTTTCAAAGCATCATGCAGGACTGTTTAGATAAGAGGACTTTGGGGAAAGAAGGGGAACAGGAAAGAAGAAGTGATGCTAATTACCAGTGGGGATTAAAGCTGGATTCATAGCCTACTTTTCATGTAAGACATTTGTCTAATGTGCTGTTGAAGCTGGTCTAAGGTCTTTTGAAGTATGGGCCTCAGAAAATGGAGAGAAACTTAAGCTTCTTAGAGTATTAACTGACTGGCTTGGAGTACTTAAACTGCTCTTAAGTGGAATTGGTTAGAAGGATATTATAGTTGTTTGCCCTCTAATGGTTGCTGCAGACGCAATTGTAATAGTATTTCTTTCAAGCTGTAAAAACAGTATTTCCTGAAATAAGCTTCTGGGAATGCCTTTGCAAGTAAAAGCATAGTGATAGCATAAAAACTTAAATACTAAAATCTGTTGCAAAATAATCTGTAGTGCAAGATAAGAAATGGAGGTAAATGCTGGAATGCTGTAGATTTTAGGAGGAAGAAAGTAGAGGGAGATGGGATCTTCCAGTGTTCGTTGAACTCGGCTAGAAGCAATTGAAATAATGTAGGATGGAAAATACTAACACTATTTTGAGTAAAAGAAGTGTTCAGAATTTCAGTGATGTAACATGAGGCAATAATATGAGCTGGTATTTGAGGTAAAATAAATAAGGGACAAAGAAGCGATTTCTCTAAACTGAATTTTGAGACCTGTTGGTGAATGCTGTGCAGACCTTCCCTTCATGTGTTTTGTGGGTCCCTCCACCCTGCTCTGTATTTAGACTATGTTCTTGTATTCAAAAGCAGACTGTATGTCTTTGTTTTCTGGTTTTCTTTCAGAATCTTAAAAGTTTTGACCCAGGTGAAAAATACTTTTTCAACACTTCATGGAGTGATGTCTCTCCTTGGGAGTCTGTGGGCAAAAGGAAGGTATGTATGTCTGTCTGTCTGTGACAGAAAGTGTGGGCAGACATGCACGTGGAATTGTTACTACTTAACATTTTCAGAGGTCCTGATGACTAAACCCCCCCCCTTTTTTTTTTAAAGTAGCTTTAAGATTTGTTTTCTAAATACTACTTGCAAGGGAATAATGTTTCATTGCCTCTGTTTTCTTCGCTTTCATGGAGCTGTTAATAAGGACTGTATTATGCTGTTGGGGGTCTTTGAAGATACAACCTTGCACATCGGTATTCCAGGTGTCACATTAATTTTCTGCCTTTTTAGCAACATCTAATATGTGGTCTTAACACACTTTTGTATACAACATTCTTTTTCCTTCATTGGAAGGGTGGAAATATAGTTGGATAGACGTGAGTAGATGAAGCATAAATAATTGTTAGTGGCTTGGGACTGGGTTTCACTGAAAAACACTCTTTAAACTTGTGGATACGAAACAGCTTTTACTTTTTGTGTAGCTGGAATGTTTGAAGCTAGAATCTGCGAGAAAAGCAGGGTTGAGATGAACAAAAAGTATCTATTAGAAAATTATAAATATTGTAACTAAAGGATAGGAGAATATCTGGAAGAAAGGGTAGTCTTTTCTGAATCTTGCTGAAAAGCCTCATGGCTCCTGACTACTTCTATGAGGAAGGCCTGTCAGCATCCTGTAAACAGTAGTGGGCTCATTTTTTTCAGTTGGGGGTGATGGTGTGGGAAATAACTGTTTAGGATAGCCTAGTGTTTTGTCAGTGTTTTGCCAAACTCTGATTTTTAGTAGCATGTCCCCCTCCCCACAGAACCTTGTCTGCTTTGTCTCCTAGTTGTCCTTTCCTAACCCTGGGTATGTGTGTTGTAAGGCGATGAAGGCACTGAAGGCTCATTGTTCTCATGCACTTGTGGATGAAAGGGTCAGATGTGACTTGTTTTTCTGTTTCTGTAGAAGTTTGTATCTAACCTCTTATCACCACCTCAGATAAGGCTTATAGTTACCTTCAGTCAGACTGCTTTTAGTTTCGGTGAATGGATTAAATCCTGTTAATGGTGATGACAGGTCTCCGGGCTCCAGCTACTGTATTATCTGAGTTCTAACTTTGCAATTTTTTTTTCCTCTGTTTCCTCTCCCTTCTTACTAAAGACTGAGAAATTCACCCCTGGGAGATCTTCCATGTTAGATGAATAAGGGAAAATCCCCCCACCCCCCTTAGACATGGAACAGGGAAGAGGAGGGTGAAGACGGACCAAACAAGTTTCCTGTCTAAAACCTAAGATGTGTATCTCCCCCCCCCCCACCCCCCGCTCTTTTCACAATTCATTAAGAAAAATGGTTATCTCTTCTAGTGAAAATGGAAAAGAATTACAAATCATCTGCTAGAGGAAGAATCTTCTTTCATCCCTATTGCCTGGAGACAGATCAACAAGGCAGTTGTATTCATGAGTAAAAACTGATTCCTTGCCAGGAGGGAGAAATACAGATCTTATCCTGGTTCAAATAGTCAGCATGAGTATAGTAGCTATACAGGCATACCTTGGAGATACTGTGGGTTCAGTTCCAGACCACCGCAATAAAAGCAAGYCACATGAATTTTTTGGTTTCCCAGTGCGTATAAAAGTTATGTTTACACTATACTGTAGTCTATTAAGTGTGCAATAGCATTATGTCTAAAACCAGTAATGTATGTAGCTTAATTAAAAAATACTTCATTGCTAAAAAATGCTAACCATCATCTGAGCCTTCATAGAGTCATAACCTTTTTGCTGATGGAGGGTCTTGCCTCTGTTGATGGCTGCTGACTGATCAGTGTGGTGGTTGCTGAAGGCTGGGGTGGCTGTGGCAATTTCTTAAGACAGCAATGAAATTTGCTGCATCGATTGACTCTTCCTTTCATGAAGAATTTTTCTGTAGTATGCGATGATGTTTGACAGCATTTTACCCACAATAGAACTTCTTTCAAAATTGGAAACAATCCTCTCAAACCCTGCTGCTGCTTCATCAACCAAGTTTATGTAATATTCTAAATCCTTTGTTGTTGCTTCAACAATGTTCACAGCATCTTCACCAGGAGTAGATTCCATCTCAAGAAACCACTTTCTTCATCCATAAGAACTTTTATGTTATGGAGACGACTTGTTTCCTTAAACCTCATGAACCGGTCTCTGCTGGCTTCAACCTTTTCTTCTGCACCTTTCTCACCTCTCTCAGCCTTCATAGAATTGAAGAGAGTTAGGGCCTTGCTCTGGTTTAGGCTTTGGCTTAAGGGAATGTTGTGGCTGGTTTGATCTTCTATCCAGACCACCAAAGCTTTCTCCATATCAGCAGTAAGGCTGTTTCGCTTTCTTATCATTCGTGTGTTCACTGGAGTAGCACTTTTAATTTCCTTCAAGACCTTTTCCTTTGCATTCACAGCTTGGCTACCTGTTTGGCACAAGGGGCCTTGCTTTCAGCCTATCTCGGCTTTTGACATGCCTTCCTCACTAAGCTTAATCCTTTCTAGCTTTTGATTTAAAGTGATAGATGTGCGACTCTTCCTTTCACTTGAGCACTTAGAGGCCATTGTAGGGTTATTAATTGCCCTAACTTGTGTCTTGGAGAATAGGGAGGCCCAAGGAGAGGGAGAGACACGGGGAAACGGCTGGTCAGTGGAGCAGTCAGCACACATGCAACACTGATCAATTAAGTTTGCTGTCTTATATGGGCGTGGTTCCTGGCACCCCAAAACAATTACAATAGTAACATCAAAGATCATTGATCACAGATCACCATAACAGATATAATAGTAATGAAAAAGTTTGAAATATTGCAAGAATTACCAAAATGAGACGGAGACATGAAGTGAGCACATGCTGTTGGAAAATTGGCGCTGATAGACTTGCCTGAGGCAGGGTTGCCACAAACCTTCAATTTTTGTATTAAAAAAAAGCAATATCTGCAAAGCGCAATAAAGCGAAGTGCAATAAAATGAGGTATGTCTGTATCTGTTCAAAAGCCAGCACTGGAATCTGATCTGATGAACCTCATTGCAAAGACCATAATGTGCTACTGTGGCACTGATTTGCCAAGTGATACCTCTTCAGTACTAAGTTTCTTCCTACCCATTTGTTTAAACAACCTTTGTTCCTTGATATACATCATACACTTGTCTTGGTGCTACCTAGATTTGGGAGAAAAGAAATTGGTCCTTCAGGATGTTCTATTCTAAAGTTCTTACAATAAGGAAGAAGAGCTGTTTGAGCTGCATCAGAAAGTCAGTAGGCTGGAAAAGACTTCTGTTTAGATTGGTCTGTGGTTTCTATCAGTACTATTTTTATGGAGACTTTAGTAATTCTGGAAGAACTAGGATTTTTAGAGGATGTTGTGTCTTTCTGCTTGTCTCTAGGTTATGGGGATTGTGAGACTGCAGAACGGAAAGTTGCTGCGTCCAGGGGTGTGTTCTGTTGGAGTGGGGCTAATTGTTTTTTTTCTTTTTCTAAATACCTCTAATGAGCCTTTTTGGATTCCATTTGTATAGTTTAGTGTTGTGCTGGTCAAACTATGTTGCGACAGTTCAGTTTTTCTAAGAGGATTAGAATTCTTGTTTTGACAAACTTTTGTCAAACTGAGATGCCATTAACAGAAGACTGAACAGTAGCACTTGCAAACATGAAAAGCAGCTTAGACTGTGTGCAAGCAGAACATGCTGACCAAATGATTAAGGTGTCTATGTGGAAGAGCTCTATTTCATAAATGGTCAAAGTAGCAAACTTCTGTCATGCTTCTGTCATCTAAAGCAGATTTCTTTTTTCCTTTTCCTGGTTCATGTCACTCATATTTCCATCAAAAAGTAAGCAAATCTTCTAAGAAAACATGAAGAAATATTTCCCGTAGTCTTACCTGTATGCATTTAATGGGGTCAGTTTCTTGGTGGTATATTGCAATGTTTGTTTAAAAAAAAAATTACTTCAGAATAGTAAATTAATTCAGCACTTGGATCATTTACTTGTGAAGTGTTTTCACTGCCTTTAACAATTATATAGACTTAATAATGTACTCTTATATTAACCAGATTTGGTAGCAGGGAAATTTTGACACTACATTAAACTATGATATAGATTTGCAGGGACAAAAAGGCACGAACCAGAAATGAACAGCAAAAATGATTATTAAGTTTGACCATTTTGTGTAAGAAACAGTAAAATGTGAAGAGGGTATGGGCCCAGTATAGGAAAATAAATGAGCTTTTCTGAGCCTGTGGCAGCCAATAACAAAAGCAGTCACAGTTTGTCACCTGAGTTCTTCAGAAGTAAGGCTAGCCAGGTGCGGCCTTTAATAATACTTTATTTGCTTCATTAGTTCAGTCATTTCAGTGGCCTTTCTCTGCTCCCCATAATCAACATAAGATGAAACTTCTAGTTTGCTCTGGTGCTGTTTGCTAGTAGCCAAGACCAGACACCTAAAGAAGAGCCTAAGAGTAGGAAGTAACATAATGGTACTTTTCCAGTTTACTCCTCACTAGCCATAGCCAGACAGTGGCATTATCTGATCTAAATCTAACCTCCAAATTCAAAAGGTATAATCTGGACACTGCTTTAGTACTGCTGAATAGGTGATCTTCATGGCTATATGAAATGACAAAACAAATAGCTGCACAAATTTTTGCTACAGTTCTTCCTAACGTGCCTACGGACATGTATGTGGGTGGTCTGKCTAGGCCAGATGCTGTGGTGGTGGAAGAGCTTGCTGTTCTTTTTGGATGGTGTTTTGTAAGTGATGACTGGCAGCTGTCAGTAAGGTGTAATTCACATTTGAAGGAACAGACACATTCCACTAGATGTTTAAGAGTGCGTATTTCTCACTTGGATATTGTTGTCACTGGTTTTGTAGTTTCTGGCAGAAATCAGGGTTAACTTTGTAGCAAGTTGATAAGAAAAATAGTTGACAGGGCTACTCTTTTTTCTGGAGAGAGCAAATAATGTTCACATGGATATGAAAAGTAATGCTTTTCAAGAGGCACGTAATTGAGGAAGAAAACCATTGTTTAGTGGTTTAATGGAAGATGGCTAGGTTTATTTTTACAGGGTAAAAATTTTTCTTAAATTCTGAGAAGAATCCACACACTCAAATGAGTATACAAGTAAATTTCTTAAAGAAACTACAGTAATGGGATATCCAGTATATTGAGATTCTTGGAAGAGGTCATTACTACTTTAACTTTCTCTTTCCTTTACTAATCTGGCTCTTAAGTCTTTTGTGGCTTTACTGGCAGAGGTACTTTTTAAAAGCTTTCAATGAAGGATAGGATATTGAAATATTCAAAAAACCTTCCCTTTTCTCCCCTTTCCTCCAGTAAATAGGAGGTGGCACTGTTACCTGTTAATTAAAATTTTAAAAGCTTCATATTAAAAGGGCCGCTGCTCCTAATTGCTAAGGTTTCACTTCTATGTACTGTGGTATACAAATTCTTAGCCTGTTCTGTGATTGATTTTCCCCTTCTTAAAACTGGCTTCATAATTACCTGAACTAGGTTAGAACAGAACCCACTTAAGGCTTCTTAATAAATTATAAAGAAGCAAAAAGGGCACAAATGTTTCTCCCTTTTTAAGTATGTCATCTTTAAGTCTGCTTTTCAAAAACAGGTCTCCATGAAACTGAGAAGATATATGCTATACATCCAGTGAAGGCATTTTTGACAGGTGATAGTGCAGACTTATTTTCAAACGGATAACAGGGGTTTAGAAACTGCCAGTTTCTAAGTGGATGTTTTTGTTTTGTTTGCAGAGATACAGAACAAAGCCCTACTGCTGTAGCTTATGCAAGTTCTCTTCAAAATTGCTTACTTCATTCAAGAATCACTTGCACCGTTACCATGAAGATGAAATGGACCAAGAGTTGGTGGTTCCTTGCCCAAAATGTGCTTTTGCTTCTGATCCCAAAATAGTGGGAAAACATATCCGGATGTTTCATTCATCTAATAAGAGAATACAGAACTATACAGTCAGCATTTTGGATGGCATGAAACAATTTAGGAGTGACATCATAAACTTTACGTGTCTAAAATGTCACTTTACAGACACATTATATTACAATATGAAGAAACATGTGCTGATGAACCATTTTCAAAACCTAATAAGTACCTATTTTGGCCAGAGACTTGATGAAAGTGAAGAGAATTCTGTTGAGCACTACTGTAAAAAGTGCAATGCTTCTGCAAACAGCCAAGATTCTTTAATGTATCATGTCTTAACAGCTGAAACCCACAGAGACCTGGAGAACAAACTTCGGTCTGTGATTTCAGAACATATTAAGAAACCAGGACTTGTGAAACAAATGCATATTGCTCCGAAGCCTCCCCCAGCTATGACTGTGGCTGCTCTATCTTTAGGGCCGGCCACTGCCCCAGCAGGTTCCATTACAGCGCCAGCTTGCATCCAGCTTGCATTTCCACAGAATAATCAAAACCAGACTGTGGTGCAGGCAAAAGCAGCTCAAAACACAGTCAGATCACTGACTGTTCCAAGTGCCTCTGGTAGCCTTCCACATACAACTTCTGCTCCAGTTGTTACTGCATCACATGTTACTCTCGTATCTAGTAATCTTTCTGTAGGTCAGAATGCTGTTAATATTCAGCCGTCACCATCGCAGCCTATCATCGTTTCCCATAGACTTCCTCTTAATCAGCCTGTCAGGGCTGGGGCTATTCCTCTTAATCATTCTGTTGGGACGCTAAATAGAACTGTGGCCCCTGCAGTTCTTCCACTTAATCAACCTGTCAGGCCTGGGCTCTTTCCTATTAATCAGCCTATTGGTACTATAAATAGTCCAGTTGCAGCTGGACCTCTACCTATTGCTCAACCTGTTAGCCCTGTAAATCAGACAGTTGCACCAGGAGTCCTCCCTGTAAATCAGCCAGTTGCACCGGGAGTTCTCTCTGCGAACCAATCACTTGGGAATGTGAATAGACCCATTGGTCCCGGAGTCCTTCCTGTGGCCCAAACAGTTGCCTCAGGGGTTCTCCAGCTTAATCAGCCTGTTGCATCTGGAGTTGTTCCTGTTAGACAGCCTGTCAGGCCTGGGTTTCTTCAGCTTAATCAACCTGTTGCTCCAGGAGTTATCCCTGTAAATCAGCCAGTTAGACCTGCCATTTCTCAAAACACAGCTTTTCTGGCTGCAGGTCCTATACTTAGACAGTTGATTCCAACTGGTAAGCAGGTTAATGGGATACCTATGTACACRCTTGCTCCAGTTTCAGTTACTTTGCCTGTGCCTCCTGGTGGTGGTGTAGCAACTGTTACACCACCGCAAATGCCAATCCAGCTAATGCAGTCTGGGATGGTAACTCAATTATCTCAGTCACCGGCTAGCGCACCCTCTCCTCCAGTGCTTGTAACATCTCAGAATATATCTTTACAGGCTTCCCCACCTGGTCCTGAAACAAATCAGGCTATCAAACAGGCTAAGCAATGGAAGACTTGCCCTGTTTGCAATGAACTTTTCCCGTCAAATGTCTACCAGGTGCACATGGAGGTGGCTCACAAACATGGTGAAATAAAAATGGAGGAAAACCTGGAACCTGACAAACTTGCAGCTTGTGCACCCTTTCTGAGGTGGATGACAGAAAAGACTGTTAGGTGTTTCTCTTGTAAATGTTTTCTGTGTGAGGAAGAGCTTATGAAACATCTCTTGATGCATGGTTTAGCTTGCTTGTTTTGCACACTTACTTTCCATGACTTAAAAAGCCTTGTGGAGCACAATAAAACTACACATAATGGGAAAAAGAAATTACATGCAGATTACAGCAACAGAGGATTTCAACTAGATAATGATGCTCAGGGTGACCTTGTATTTCCACACTTTGATTTCAATACAGTGTTACCAAAAGAAGACATTGAAAAAGAAGTACATCTGGCAGTGCTTGCTGGAGTAAATTCAAGGACACTTGTCCCTGTTTACATCAAAGTGAAACCTCAGACAGTGGAAGTGAACAATAGATGCAACAAAAAAGTGTTAACATGTCCCTTTTGTTTTGGTACCTTTGTTAGTAAAGAAGCCTATGAAATGCATTTGAAAGAGAGGCATCATATAATGCCAACTGTACATACAATTTTGAAGTCTCCTGCTTTCAAGTGCATCCACTGCTGTGGAGTGTACACTGGAAATATGACTCTGACAGCTATTGCTGTACATTTGCTCCGTTGTAGAAGTGCTCCCAAAAACAGCAACTCAAGTGTGAAGATGCAGCTTGAGCGCACTGAGAAGAAAGAGCTACTGTTTGTGAATGGTGAAAAGCATGATTCTGTGATGCTTAAAAGAAAACAATCTGATACCTGCTTTGTTGGAGAAGACCAAAGGAATAAAGAACAGCAGCCTCAAACCTTAAGTACTGGCATAGCTCCATCTTTAGAAAAAGAAGTGAATTCAGGGGTAGTGCCTTTCAAGCGACAAAAGATTAATAGTAGAACTGAGATGAAGAAACTTTATTCTAGTGAGGATCTTCGCATTCTAGCAGTAGATCCTAAACAGTATGAACACAATTCATATGAGGCTCAAAAACAGTTTTTGACAGATTACTTTCACAAGAGGCCATATCCTACTAAAAAAGAGATGGAGTTGCTATCCTCACTGCTATATGCATCAAAAATTGATGTTGCATCCTTCTTTGGAAAAAGGAGGAATATATGCTTAAAGGCGATAAAAAACCACAAGCCATCTGTGCTGCTGGGTTTCAGTGTGTCTGAACTAAAAAATATTAAGCACAGTTTGAATTTAAAAGATGAACCATTAAATATGTAAGAGGTTTTTAAAACAACTAAAAGCAATCCATAATTGCATACTTATCAGTTTAGCAATTTATTGTACTTATTTGTTTTAACTTGCGGACTGGCCTGTTGAAGGGTTACAGTAGTATAAAGGTCTCGTTCAGTTGTGACTGTTATTGTGAAAGGCACACGTAGTTGTGTATTTGAAAAAGCTAAAACCTTCAGATTTACACTTCTGGAATTTGTTTTAGCTTTTTACATTTTCTGAAGTAGATTTTTTATTTCATTTTGTGTTTTTTCCCTTCTTCCCCTTCAGCCTCCCATTAGACTTTTTATACCACCATGTAAAATGTTTGTCCTGTTAAAAACAAATTTTATTTTTTCTGCAATGTCAACATCTTTTTTAAACAATAAAATGTATAATGTTGGTTAAAACATTGAGGTAAACTAGATGGAAAAACATCTATTTGATTATTTGTGTTTTTTAACTCCTCCTAATTTCCCCCCCCCATTTTCTTTTTATCTACTGAAGAAAGTGATTGTAGCCTTTACATCCATTCTCTCTCCCCCCTTTCCCTCCCCCAATTTTGGATGCACTGGTAGCAATAAAATACTTGGCAGTCTTTTTTTTTTTTTTTTTTTTGAAAT
>NW_020450761.1:2577923-2598645 GCF_003343035.1 Apteryx rowi
AATCATAATAGCTTTGCCAGTTAAATCTGATGACTTATAATATCTAACTAGCACTAACATGGTGGGCATTCTGGTGGGGGCAGGAGAAGGCCTTTTAAACTATTATAGTTAACTGACTTGAAATGGCTGTGTTTATTATCTGTTAAATAGGTCTTGCTAAACAGAAGTGTTAACTCCTTTTGTTGGTGTTGAAACCTGGTTGTTTAAATACCTGTTGTTCAAAGCAGTAGCATTGGTTCTTATTTCAAAAAGCAAAAACGCTTTGGAGAGTGTCAGATTGCTTTGATGTGTGGAATATGTGACTTTCATACACGTACCTTCTCTGTAGAAGCCCTATCCAATAATCGCTGAAGTTTGGTGGAAATATTTATATAATTTCAATTGATGTTGCATAAGGTAGTAACTGAGCAGCTCATCCTCCATAACAAATTAGTTACATGGCTTGAACTCTCCTCCGAGTCGGACACTATACAAGCTAAAACTGGATGAATTGGTAGTGTCAACACTTTCAACTGTTGGTTACCTGAACCAATGATACTCATATACAGATGACAAATTTTTACTGCCATTATAGAAAGTATAAGAATTGTAGAAAAACAGAGTAGATGATCTTGTTCAGTGCAAAGTAGCATCCCTATTATGGATTACATCCAAAATTGTCACTTAGAAAAAGTTGGTCAGAAAGTTAATTTGAGTTGGAGAACAAACTGTGTAAGTTACTGATGGCCATAATCAGATCTTGTTTAGTACTATTCCTTTTTTCTGGTTATGCTTGGTTTCAGTTGGTTTGTAAATATTGCCTCCAAAATTCATTAATAGACGGTTAACACTCGTAATAAGCAACCTATAATATATGTTACTTTTTTTTCCTGCTCTTCCTCCTGCTTTCCATAACCTTTTCCCGTAGAAGAAGAAGGAGGAGACTGTTCTATCAGTTAACTTGTGCCAGCGTTATAAGGAAAGGGTAGTGCGCCCAAGCTTTTTTTTTTCTTTTTAAGTAGTAAATACACTTTTGTCCTATGCAATAGAGGTTTTTAAAGCAGATAAAGATTTTTTTTTGTGTGCTGTTTCTGAAAGGACATGATGTTTGTAACAGACTTTGCTGCCTGTTCACCTGAGGTTCTATAGGCTATTTAAAATTTTATTTTGGATACAACCTTGATATTTTCATATTGATCACTTCAAAGAATTTTGATGTAATGTCCAGTGACCTAAACTGAGAGAATCTGCTATTTGGTAAAGCTTAGTCATTTAATACCAGTGCTGAACAAACATAATCACCTTTATGGGATTCCCCTCTCCCTCCCCAAAAGTGACAGTGAGAAAGAAGCAGTGTATTCTTATAGCCTAATAGTAGCTCATTATTCATTCTTTTTTTTTTTTTTTAATCAAAATTGTGATTTGGTTTTTGAACCAATTTAGAGAGCTCTTAGTAAGGAAGTTCTAAAAATTCTTACATTTTATGCATTCATTTTCACTCTCAAAATCTACATATTCTGAGCCATATTTTCTCTGGAGTAGTTCTGCTGGTATCAGGGAAATTCCAGTAGGGAGGAACTGGGCAGCCTGCATCAGCAGAGAAGCTTATGATGAACAGTTAAGGATTGGTCTCAAGATAACAGAGCACTTCTTGGAGTGGGGAGCTGGGAAGTCATAGCAAAGTTGATCCTTGCTTTGGGCACCAAGGAAGCAGTCTGGTCTTACCAGTTTTCCTATATATTGTCCAGTAGTGATGTTAAGCATTTTATCTATTGGACTCTGATTTCAGTTTCAAATAAACCAGGTTTCTAACTTAGGTGTGTGTGCAAATGATTACACATTCTCCCCYGCTCCCCCCCCTTTTTTAATATTCAATGGACTTGATAGGAAAGTTTCTTTGGGTGCAGAAAGCCTATTAAAAGACAAAAGGAAAATAAGACCTAAAACCTAGATCCAGATGCTCTAGGTAGACATTAAAGAAACAAATGCATGAAGCAGTGCATTACAGTAATCTCTAGTATGATCACAAATGCTGATATCTGCATATTTTCTTATAAATTGATATCCTTAAATCTTGGTGCTAATTTGCTGTTGCTAAATGCTCCAGTATTCATTAAATGAGGACTGTCAAAACAGACAAAAAACAGGTGGATTTTGAAATGTGAAAAAAGCGGTTGAGGAATCAAAACACCTGTGAAACAGTATGGTTGTGGTTTCAGAAAAGCCAAAGTGACTGAAAAAAGCCAAGTTAAATTAGTGGCCATACCTAAAATAGGCTTTTCCTGTAGGCGTCCAAGTGTGAAATCATTTGGTTAGAAAGGGTTAGTCTGGGAACATTGTGGCTGCTCTCTAGGAATACTTCTGGGCTCTCTAGCACTTTTGTAATGAGAGATTCTAACACTCCTGGTATCTCCTGTTGGGGAAAATACAAATCTATCCAACGAGTGTCCTTCTCTGCAGCAAACTTTCTGAAGGCAAGTCCTTCAGCATGCAGAGGAAGTTTTGGTTCACTTTAAGAGAAGTCCAGTTGGGAAGAGTTGGTTCACAGGGTGACAGCAGCAAGTATTTGTTCCTTATAGGGATATAAAATACCTTTACGTTTTCTGCTTCTGTAATTTGTTGGTCTGGAGAAGTGTTTGGGAAATATTTTGTTGTGGTGTCTGAGTTTTATAGCAGAAAAATTACAGTTGTGAAATAGTGTGAAAGTTTATTATTTCAATGGGTAATAGGAAAGATTATTACTGTAATGTTACTTGGTCATGTCTCTTCTGTTTACATTCATGTGCTGGGGTTTAAGTTAATACTGTTTTGGGAAACTGACTTTATATTTTTGGAAGTGGACAAAAAAAAAAATACCCTTGTGCTTGGTTTTCAGTACTGTAGTATTTGTGTCGAATTTTGAACAGTCATAGCATCAAACTTCTTTCCTTCACTGTTTTAAATTGTTGAGCAAAGTTTAAGGGCTTATTTAAGCACCTATTAAGCATAATTTCAGATGTGGAACTCTAACAGATACTTCTGTAAAATTATTATTCTACTGTACCCAACTGTATCATTTACAAACGTACATTTGTCAAAACTTAACTACGGGCGCATTTTTCTGGGAAAAATATTTGAAGTAGCAAAGTACGGATACACACTGGAGAAAAAAATTGCAGTCTGATAGCAAGAAAAAAAGACCAAAACCCTCCAAAAATGTGCAAAACTTATTTTAAAGGTCAGAAGAACTTTCACTCCTTCCCCTGCAAAATGTATATAAAAAGGACAAAGTGAAGTTATTAATGAATGAAGTGGAACTCAGTGGTGCTGTACTTAAACTCTGATTTAACAGCTTGCTGTAGTGCCTGTGTATCTAATTTCTAGTTTCTGCTGCTCTGGGGTTCTGACAGGCAARTTGCAGCTGTGACTCTGTTTCCCTTTTTGTTTATGTACCAGAGGCCAAAAGGTGTACAGTGTAGTTCTTTGCTTTGAACTTGTCTGAATTTAACATTCAAAGTTAGAAGGGCCATATGAGGGGTGTGCGTACTGTACTGTCCTGCATGTGTGAGAAGAATGTGATTCTGTAAATATCAGGAACATAAACTGGATGCCCATCTGCTAATTCCACATAAACTGTATAACTTATACATAACTATATAATGTATTAGTGTGGTATTTTCCCTAGTGGCATCTTGAAGAGCACCTAGGTATTTAATTCATACTGGAATCAAGGGAAGGTAGAGGCCTCAGCTGTCTCTGAAAATATATGCATTGTTTTTATTTTGGCTACCTGTCTGTTAAATGGGAATAACAGCAGTTCTCACTATCACAGTGTATGAAATAGATGAGTATTTTAAAGACAGTATTGCCAGTCTGCTGTATGCCTGACCATTTATGAGATCAGATTCTTTCTGATAAGTGCAATAGTGGCTCCATTTGATCCTCTAGTGATCAACAGAGCTAAAAGTGTAAGGTGGCTGGTCAATAATGATCCTGCAGGTAGCACCCTGTATTAGCAGAGTTAGAAGGCAAAGCATGGATCCAATAGGTGGTACAGCTGCATCTACTGTTGCTTGGCTTGCTGCTTCTGGACTAGAGTTCCTTTAAGATAGTTCTTGGGACTGATCTTATTTATCATTTTTATTGATATTTACTGCTTCCTGGGTGTCTTGTGATAGTCTGGTGTCCTGGAGAAGAACAGGAGATGATCTCACGACAGTGGTAAATGTGCCAGTTCTTTGCACATTAGATGAATTGATATGAAAAATGCTAGTGTATTAACTAAACTTGTTAATGAAGATAAGCTGTCAGACAATATGAGTTTAGAGAAGAATCTGTATTATATTTGAAGAACTTGCATGCTAGGATTTTAATAGAACAGCATCATGGTTAYGGACTTGTATTTTTGATGTCAGCTAATATTTTTATCAGTTAGAAATATGAGAGGGAAAGTAAGTGTATTAGCTGGTGTCTCAGTCACCCTGCCATCAGTGTGACATGGCTGTGAAGGTGACGCAGGCCAGGCACTTCCAGGGGACAGGAAGAGAGGCTGCTGGAACTGAATGGTGCTTTGAGGCCCCACCTGAAATACTGCAGTCTGACTATCAGTCTACTATACAGTCATTCTTGCTAGGATAGATTAATTCAATTTGGTAGATGCAGAGAAGGGTTGTGACCCTAGTCAGCTTGTGATCAAGCTGAAGACTTAATCTCCTGTGTTTTAACCTAATGAAACAAAAGCCAACAGGTGATTTATTAGGAAAAATACATGAGAGGGGGAGGCAGTGTAGATTGGCCTACTTTACCGTTGCTAGTTAAGATAAATGGTAATGTTAGCACAAACATAGGTAAACACTTGACCACAAGTGTTTCAGAGCACATTCAGAGCAAGAGCACAAGGAAAAACCTCGCTTCCAGCAGTGCAGTGAGATTCTGAAGCAGTGAGTGCAGTTCTGGCAAAAAAGCCAATTTTGAGAAGGACATGAAATGTTTTAGTTTTTGAAAGGAGATAAATGAGATGGCTGCATGCAATAGAAAGGGGCTGCTGGCCTCTGCTCTAGGCCCTTGCTTTCTGTGTTTCTATAGATGAGTGTTTCCAACAACGGTATCTGCAGGCAAAGCGGCAGCTCTTTAAAACTGAACAAAAGACCTCTCCTGAAGATGGAGCTGCTTGACAGTCTTTCCAGTGATACCATCTGAGCCAAAGATCAATACAACTTATGATCATACTTTGAGGTCTAGTTTTATGCATTTCATATACTGGTATGCAAGTCAGGAAATCTGCAGAGGAGGTCTGAGATGTAGTGCGACAGGTCAGAAAGTGACAGAAGAAATCAGCTGACAGCAAACATAGCACAGTGTGATACCTAGTAGAAACAATTGCCTTCTAACTCTTGCAAAAAAGACTAGCCTGGGTGCTGATCTGAATGTCTAGCCAAGAGGACAGAAAGCTTGCTGTGGTGAAGACTTGCAGCCTCATTTCACCTGAGTTGGAGTGGGAGCTCCCTGTAAGAAAAACTCCAGGGCGGATGGGTGCTTCAGGTTAACTTTCAAAACCGTCTAAGTGAGGGTGTGGGGTAACAGATATTGCTGGCTTTCGCTTTCTGGGATGTATTTGGAAGAGCCTGGATTTTTGCTGAACACAGTCTTTATTTGAGGCAACTGAGAAATGGCTCACTGTTTAACTGATGACTGTGAGGAGTGTCTGTGTGGTGGTAGGTGCTGGTAACAGTTTTGCAGAATTAGTCTGCAGTGGTGAGAGCTCCTATTACTTCAGGGAGAGTAGTGAAAGTTACTGGAAAGTTTAAGCAGGAAGAACCTAAGGGGGAAATCCGTTACTGCTTCCTGGGTATCTCGTGATGGTCTGGTGTCCTGGAGAAGGAACAGGAGATGATCTTATGACAGTGGTAAATGCACAGTTCTTTGCACATTAGATAAACTAGGGGAGCTGGCAAGTTCTTTTTGTACATTAGGCTTCTGCCATCAGATTCTTAGATAGCCTTTCTGTCCTTTATCTAATGTATTAGAAAGCCTGGCCCAGAGGCTTTCTAATAAAAGTTCTGTATCAAAATAGTCTTCTAAAAAATAAAATGAATATATAAAAAAAGATTTAATTTACATAAATATATGATTTATGTAAAATACATAACATCAATATGAATTCTAATAAAGTTATTCTAAAAATTGCACTTTTAATTTTGAAGAATGCTTTAGTTCTGGAAGGGCAGGATTCAAAAGACACCCCCCCCCCCAATAACCCCAAACCTTCAATGCTACTAGTGGAGTTAGAGGTACAGTAAAAAGATACAGTTTTCTCAAAATGGGTACTTCTGTGGGCTTTCTACTCCTTACCAACCTAAGCTTTACCAACAGCTGGGGTGGGGTGGGATGGGGGGGACAATAAGAAGTCAATTGCTCATAGAAATACCTTAAAATGTTGGTGTGAGATTCATACCTTTTATCCACTGTCTCTGGAGCAGGTGGAAGAGGAGTGGTAACTGAGAGCAAGAGCTGTGTTAACTTATGTAACTGTTCTGCTTGTTTCACTGGATATTGATAGACCTACTTGTGTTTTCCCTGGCTGGATTTTCATGCTATGGATGGGGCAGTTGCATCATATTGAGAAATATGGATTTTTCTTTGGAAAACCTATAGCTCTAATAACATCTGATTATTGTGAAGTGATTGTCAGAAGATGGCTAGCTGGTGGGGGCCAAGTCTGCTCCCTGCCTGCAAGTGGAATGAGAGACGGATTTTTTTTTTTYCCCCAAAGGAATCATAGAGGGAAACCTTGAAGAGTTACACAAGAAGTTTCAGCTAGAAGAATTTACAAACTGTAAGTAGAATCAACCAAGGGCAGGAGCGGTAAGCTGTGCTGGAAATACTTCATTATGTTGAAAAGCCCTAGCAGGAAGATAAAGCCTCCAAGGATTTTTTTTTTTTTTCATATTACTAAATAAAAATACATGATTTGTGCTTTCTGCTCACCTGTCTTGAGGAATCTGAACTACTGGCCAGGTGACTCATGCCTGGAGGAGGGAGTGCAGAGTCTGAGGCCTCAAGAAGTTGAGCCTGGGGCCCCCGGAGTCAGGAAAGATGCTCCAGAGAATGTGCCTGAGGACAGGTTAGGGCAATGCCAGATGCTGTTCTAATCTGAGATCTAACATGCATGTGGCCATCACAGCAATCTGTATTTCTAAACAAATACTGTAATGGCAGCAAGTAGGAGCAGTCTGGTAGGATTTGGAGCATATGTAAAAATGCTGGCTGTTAAGCTGTAAATAGTAGAAGCATAAATATAAGTCTCAAGTGACTTTTATCCAACACTAACAGATGGTAGAATGTCCACTTTTTTTTGGGGGGGGGGAAGATGTCATACCTGGCTTGAGCAATTGTGGAGACCGCAATTAGAGAAACAGAGGCATGCAAAAGAGCATATCTCTCTTGAGAAATATTTGGAAAAAGAGAGCATTTAGTTGCCAAAACTTGAATGAGAACAATCTCAGAAGTAAAGCAGCCAATTGAAGAAATTCACCTTTAACCTGTGGTATACAGCAGTTGAGAAGTAGTGTCTGAGACCAGCTGCAGAGGTAGAAATAGCACAGTATGTGTTGTTTCTGCTGTGGAGAGCGAGACTATCTGCTAACACGTATTTGCATGCATATCCGAGCTACTGAGGGCGGTGGCAGCTGGACTTGGAAAATGCAGGCTTGATAAGCAAAAAACATTACAACCACTTGACAGGCAGGGGTTCTGTGGCTTGCTCACTACATCTACAGCTGTGACTTATGTAGCAGGTAAAAATACCTAAATCTAGGAACATGCACTGGAGTTAGCATTTTGGAAGTATGATAGTGAGACTGCTGAGGGTGGGAGCAGTAGTGCCACAAAAGGTAGGTACAAATTACAGGGTACTTAACCATTTTTTTTCCTTCTCCTTCTCAGCAAAAGATGTTAATGGGAACATGGCAGACTAGGCAAAAGAATATTACACCGTCTCTTGAATCTAGTTTGTCCTTGGATGTTGTATAAAACTATTGAAATCAAAATGTATATAGCATTCTGTATTGAACCTACTACAGGCACTGCAAAGCAGTCAGTCTTGGAAAAGAGGCTGGTAACTTCTGAATTTTTAGAGAAAGGTGGATGGCAGAAGAAAGCAGCAATGAAAGCTTGAACTAGTTACCTGACTGAGCTTTGCATCATAGGGTAGACAGAATACAAACAAGACAGTAAGAAGCGAGTCTTGCGTTCCTCAGTGGAGTAGGAATAGCTATGCCTCTCCTCTGCCCTGTAAAGCACTTTCCACTTTCCCTCTGCCCACAGAGCTTTTCTCTTTTTTCCTGCTGAGAGTATTGAAATATTTTTGTGCATGGTGATAGTACGTGAAGAAGGAAGTTGGTTGTGGGATAAGTTTCCAGAATAACTGCTGGGGGGAGAAGGGGTTAAGAGGAAGACACCAAAAAGCATTTGAAAACTTGAACCAAAGTTAGAGACATTCCACACACCCATGTTACAGTAGATCATCTTGCAGTGTAAGAGTGAGCCTTGGATAAGAACTCCACTTTAAGCTAAGAAAGGAAGATATCCTTCAGATGAATTCTTGCCCTATGAACTAAAACAGAAAAGGGCTAATCTACTAAACCAGCGATATCACCTCTATAGCATTTGATTTACCTTGAATTTCTTAATAATAGTAACCAGGCATCACCTATTAAGCTTTTAAGATACAATGCAAATTACTRAATAAGACATGTTGTGGGCCAAACAAACACAGAAGAAAGCTCTTCCTGTAATCATCACATTTAGAAATATTCCACACAAGCAGAGTTCTTAGCTTTAATTAAATTTGTTAAATTACAAGAGCTTTGGTAATCAGATATATAATTTTGTCATGTATTTACAAAAGTCAAAGTTTTAATTTTATACTAGAGAGACCTTTCAAGTTTGGATAATTACCCTGGAAGTTCTACAGCAGCCACAGCTCCATTCTCTCAGCTTAGCTTGCTGGACTTCACAGTTCAGAGAACAGCAGAACAATTACACCTGTATTTTCTATTACAGTACTTTCCTCTATACTAACTGCAGGGGGCAAGTTCCAAAACTTGCTGGGGGTGATTTTATGCATAGCTTTTCTCTTAATCTTACCTCAATAGGATACATTAAAAATGAAAAAAAAAAAACAAAAAACCCACACACACCCCCCTTGTGGTATAGCTATTTACACTTACAGCAGCACAGAAATTTTAAGTGTTAAAAGATATTTTTTATATAAAAAAATTGTTTCCTATTATTTCCCTATAAAAAAGAAAAACCTAATGCAGAAGTATTCTTAAATTCCTTCCCCAACATATTCTGCAAACTTGCACTGTGTTTTAGGAAGACTTGAAATAAATAATTATGTAAAGATGATTTTGAAAATGCTGCCTGAAGGAAGACTGTAACAATCAGAATGGCAATATGCCATTAGTAACGCTCAGAAATGCAGCTATTTTGAGGTTAGCGCTTCTTGTGTTCACTTGGCTTTCTCTCTTCTGGCTGATTCATATCAACCCCAAAACAAAAATCATGAATAAGGTGCTTCATTTAGACATGGAAAATAGTCCTCAGTCCTGAAGAGGGTTGGAGGTTCATAGAGGGTCTGCTGCTGTCGTGATGAAGATGATTTCTGCAAATTAGATAAAGTTTATTTTTTGTCTTCTTAAAAAAGCAAGTTTCAGAACAAAGCTTGCAGAGCTAAAATGCAAAACAATAGATGCTCTAAGGGCATCCACAGAGAGGTGACTCTAATCATAGCTTAGAGGAGTCTGGCATATTCCTAATGCAAGTGAAGAAAAAATAAGCTTTGACTTTTCCCATCCTATCCCACTGACAGACTCAGTCTTGGAACATATAAAATATCCCAGCTTTGCAAGAGCCAAACAGGTAATCTTTTCCAGCTGTCTAGTCAATATGGTCTTCGTCCTTTCAAAGCCATATACTCTTGCCTTTCCTGCTCCAGCCTTCAGGTTCCTCAGCTGCTTCCTTTGATTTAGCCACAACGTGTATTCTCATTTACTTAGTTAAAGTCTTTATAGAAAACAAACCTGCAAAAAATCTTTGTTTCAAGAAGGTTGCCTCTCCTGCTGAGCTTCTTCATCAAGTATATGTTAGACTGTATGTACTACAACATAGAGTTAAAAATAGTATGGCAATAAATTGGAGAAAAGCTGAAAAATATGAACTGTATGTTGTTTTGCTACACTAAATAGTTGATGTAAAAAGGCAATATAACATGGACCATTATTGAYTAACTTGTCAGCCTTTCTGCACGTGAACAATGCTGCACTGCAACACGGAGCCAGTGTACATTTTTCAATATAGGATCTAAATAGAGGCCTTACAATCAAGATTTAAGTAATTAAAAAATGTTCTTTTGGGGCTCTTGGAAAGATTTCAATAAACCATTTTGCAGAGCTCTCAGTTTGTATGCAGAGCTCTTCAGGCACTGCTTTGCCCTTTGGGGTTGAAAAAAACTGGAGTCTTCACCAAAAATAAAGACAAACCAAACAGTATACTTGGACTTCAAAATGCTTTAACAGTGCCAAAATGAGGATATAAATAAGTATACCTAAGTAACAGCTAAGTGGATTTTTTCCAGTATCTAGGTAAGTTGAATACTACTTACCTTCAATATGAAATAATTTTTCTAGTTTATATAAAATTCTATTCATAGCAGGAAATTTGACTTTAAGGTTTGACTTTAAGGCCCGTTTGGAATTAAATCTGGCTAGAGATGTCAAGGACAGCAAGAAGGGCTTCTTCAAATACATCAGCAGCAAGAGGAAGACTAGGGAAAATGTGGGCCCTTTGCTGAATGGGGTGAGTGCCCTGGTGACGAAGGATGCAGAGAAGGCAGAGTTACTGAATGCCTTCTTTGCTTCAGTCTTTACTGCTCAGGCCAGCCCTCAGGAACCCCAGACCCTGGAGGCAAGAGAGAAAGTCTGGAGAGAGGAAGACTTTCCCTTGGTGGAGGAGGAGTGGGTTAGAGATCATTTAAGCAAACTTGACACCCACAAATCCATGGGCCCTGATGGGATGCACCCACGAGTGCTGAGGGAGCTGGCGGACATTATTGCTAAGCCACTCTCCATCATCTTTGAAAGGTCATGGAGAACAGGAGAGGTGCCCGAGGACTGGAAGAAAGCCAATGTCACCCCAGTCTTCAAAAAGGGCAAGAAGGAGGACCCAGGGAACTACAGGCCAGTCAGCCTCACCTCCATCCCTGGAAAGGTGATGGAGCAGCTCATCCTGGAAGCCATCTCCACGCATGTGGARGAAAAGAAGGTKATCAGGAGTAGTCAGCATGGCTTCACCAAGGGGAAATCATGCTTAACCAATCTGATAGCCTTCTCTGATGGAATGACCAGCTGGGTAGATGAGGGGAGAGCAGTGGATGTTGTCTCCCTTGACTTCAGCAAGGCTTTTGACACTGTCTCCCATAGCATCCTCATAGACAAGCTCAGGAAGTGTGGGCTGGATGAGTGGACAGCGAGGTGGATTGAGAAGTGGCTGAATGGCAGAGCTCAGAGAGTTGTGATCAGTGGCACAGAGTCTAGTTGGAGGCCTGTAGCTAGCGGTGTCCCCCAGGGGTCAGTACTGGGWCCARTMTTGTTCAACTTCTTCATCAGTGACCTGGATGAAGGCACAGAGGGCACCCTCAGCAAGTTTGCTGATGATACAAAACTGGGAGGAGTGGCTGATACACCAGAGGGCTGTGCTGCCATTCAAAGAGACCTGGACAGGCTGGAGAGGTGGGCAGAGAGGAACCTCATGAAGTTCAACAAAGGGAAGTGCAGGGTCCTGCACCTGGGGAGGAATAACTCCATGCACCAGTACAGGTTGGGGGCTGACCTGCTGGAAAGCAGCTCTGCCAAGAAGGACCTGGGAGTGCTGGTGGACASCAAGTTAAGCATGAGGCAGCAATGTGCCCTTGTGGCCAAGAAGGCCAATGGTSTCCTGGGSTGCATCAGGAAGAGTGTTGCCAGCAGGTCGAGGGAGGTGATTCTCCCCCTCTACTCAGCCCTGGTGAGGCCACATCTGGAGTACTGCATCCAGTTCTGGGCTCCCCAGTACAAGAGGGATGTGGCACTACTGGAGCAAGTCCAGCGAAGGGCCACAAAGATGATTAGGGGACTGGAGCATCTCTCTTATGAGGAAAGACTGAGAGAGCTTGGCCTGTTTAGCTTGGAGAAGAGAAGGCTGAGAGGAGATCTTATCAACGTGTACAAGTATCTTAAGGGAGGGTGTCGAGAGGATGGGACCAGACTCTTTTCAGTGGTGCCGAGCGACAGGACGCGAGGCAATGGGCACAAACTGAAACACAGACAATTCCATCTTAACATGAGGAAAAACTTTTTCACTGTGAGGGTGACAGAGCACTGGAACAGGTTGCCCAGAGAGGTGGTGGAGTCTCCTTCTCTGGAGATATTCAAAATGCGCCTGGATGCAATCCTGTACAATGTGCTCTAGGTGACCCTGCTTGAGCAGGGGGGTTGGACTAGATGATCTCCAGAGGTCCCTTCCAACCTCAGTGATTCTGTGATTCTGTGAAGGTTAAATACAATTTAAATGCCATAAATCCAACAGTTTAAAAAAGTCAAATTTCCTCATACTCCCCATACTCCTAACTTCTCTGAATTTGTTTTGCCATTCAAGTTGTAACAAAATTAAAAATGTAAACAAAGATGAAATTTGTTAGAAATAGTAGGTTTTATCTCTATTTTCTATATCAGGAGTTTTGACAAATGTAAAAACAGTCTTTGAAATTATGCCCTTCCTGCATACATGTAAATGTTGTACCTCTTCAATCACTGCCATGAATGTGTGAAGTCAGTTTTCCTTGCTTGCAAGGTGTTTTCTCACACAGCAACATAGGAGAGGAAATAAATAGTTTTAAAAACAGAATTTTGATTTCAATCTGGTGAGGAAATTCATAGCCAGGCACAGTACCCACAGTTGTCTGAGTACAGCTCCTAATACTAGGAGTCTTACAGAGCTCTACTTTTCATTGCTTGGTGAATACAAGGGCAGAATTTGGGGCAAAATCTGAAAGTGAGATTATGAATACACAGTTTAAGTAATACAAAATATATCCTGCATGTGAAGGACCAGACACAATTAACTGGGAAGAGAGCAAGAGGACTTGACTAAAATAAGAATTCTCTAGGCAAATGTCAGCTACACTGGAAATCATGAGATCAGTATAGCCCTTTCCAAAGGACTGATACATTGTCTGAGCTAGTTAAATGTTAGGCATGCACACTTTGATTCAGAGAAGGGTCCAGAAGCTTTTTTCTTACTGACATACCTGTGTTTGCTACTGAAAATAGATACCTTCCTATGGCATATTTAGTTCCACTGTGAAACAGTGAACTGCCTTTAAGTTATTCAATTAATACACCTAAGTTTGAGCATTCAGTTTATTGCTAGTCACACTCAAACCAAGAAACTCTTGGATGTGCCAAGTCCAGCTTGGTGACACTTTCAAAGACTTTCTACCTTACTAATTGTGGAAAAGCTGATGATAACCTGAACAAAACATTCCTATGCAACACTAACAATGCACTTTATTAGAATGATTGATTTTTTTTAATTTGAAGTCATTAGCACAACTATTTTTGTTAAAAAAAAAAAGGGGGGGGGGAAATACCATTGGAGATTTTCAAGGCTGTACCACAACCGCCACAATTTTTTTGTAACTGGCTTAGAAATAGCAGCTTTGGGTTGATTTTTCTTTTTTCTTTTTTTTTTTTTTTTAAATAAGAAAATTACTCTTATATCACTCTGAACTTAAACATGAAGGAAAATGAGGCAACAGGAAATTAACTAACTTGAAGCCTACACAGATACTAGCAGTGAGAAACAGGTTTCCTCAGCTCAGTCCTACCAAGACAATACATACTTTTCTTTCATACTTGTTTTTCTCTGCTGCCACATATGCTTGCAGTAGATAAGAACACAGATACTTAAACTGTTACAAAGTTGCTTTCATCTCCCTCTCCACAAACCTGCTTTATTTTAGCACTGTCACCAATATTATGAGACCTGAGCTACTACAGGATGATTACAGGAAAAGGTAAAAGAAAAAAATCTGGGTGCTGACAAGATGGAAGGAGTAATATTATATATGGTGTATTGGAAGGTAGTGTCAAGAAATGTCAGGTGTTCATACTAGGACCAGAAAGCAGGGTATTTTAAAACTGGGGCACAGTGTCAGTTTTTAAGGCTAGGTATGGCATTTTCTTGAAACATACTAGACAAAGCACTTCAAGTCTTCTGTAGAGAAACAGTCCACAAGTGGCAATGAAGAAAGGCAGAGAAACACTTTCCTTTTAGAAAAAATACAGTTCAGCAATCATTTAGGGACCTGTTAAATGTGGGTTGTGTATAAATAACATCTTAAAAATGTTGTGCAGCACAGCTTATCTTTTTCTTTTTTCCCTTTCTTTGTAACATTTCAGCAGTGACTATGTTAATGCAGTATAATACTTTAAAAGTTTTGTCTGTACAGGCTCTCCATGCTTGCTTTACATAGTATAAGAGATCAGGGAAACTTTTTTTAAGGTTTTGTTCATTACTTACTTCCTTTGTGCCTTTCATGTTCTCTTCTTCATGTATTCAGACTTACTTGGAAACATGACTAAAATCCTCATAAGAATTTATGATATTTGAGTTTGGGGTTTTTTGGATTAAGTCTGAGAATTTTGCAAAAATCCTAATGCAGCAGGTAAGTTTTAAATTCAGATATATGTGTAACACGCATTACTATTATTTTAATCATCCACACTCGTCAGCAGAGCAATTAAGCTGTTCACATGATAACAAAAGCATACTTACATTAAGGAAGGATGGTACGCTGATTGTGTGCAAGATTTTCTTGAATGTGCTTGGAAAAGTTCCAAGGTCTGTTTCTGCCTTTATGACCCGTTCTTCCATTCCAGCTACACAGTTCCCGATCATCTTCACAAAAGCCTGGATGAGAAGACAAGACAATCCATCTTATCTACTAATAAATTAAAAGAGGATTACATCTTGTAGGACAGTGGTGAAGAGTCCATTACCTGAATGATAAGAAGTCATAAAAACTCCATTATTTATTTCCCTTCCACCTACAACAAACCCAATCTACTTCTAGAAATTACTTGTGAGATACATAAAAGGCAGCAACAGCAGGTTAAATCTAATAAAACAATTGGTCTTTTTTTCCTATTCATCTTTCATATAACTAAGTTTTAAGGAAATTTAAAAGCATATAATTTGCAACAAGCTAATAGTTGCAACATAACATAGATATAGCTTACCTAACTGAAAACTGTTTTCACAGACTATATAAAAAGCATAAATTGTTGGCAATTAGCACACTTTCCAACTTATTTAGTGTTTTAGGTATACAAAAATTTAAACATTCAGAAAGTACAAGTGATCAATAATTAAATGTTATATTTTCAAGACAGTTGTGTATAACAGAAGAGGTTCCAGCATTCAGGCTTACTGTCCTTTGCCACTCTTTAAATCCACTTCTTCAGGAGTTCCAATTTCTATGGTAATAATAAGCAGGTACTTTCCTACATACAGCACTTCAACTCTGCAGCTTCAGCAAGAACCCCAAACAAAGTCTTGTATAACTTTGGTACTTATACCTGCTATTAGAAAAGCATTCAAGTGTCTTATACTGCCTGTATGAAGTTATGTTTAAATAGCCATTCTTTCTTTTTTATTTTTTACAGATAAGGAACTAAGTCAGAGAAAGTCAATTTTTCAGGAAGTCCATGGAAGAGAAAGACACTGAATCAACATCTCCTAAGACAAGACTAGAGTTGTGCCTTAACTCCTCACTAAGACGCACTTAAAACAGTCAACCCAGGCCTAGCAAGGTTAGCAACATGATTTTGAACAGCCAAGCCCTCCGAGGGACTCTCCCAACAATGGTATAACAGACAGACTAAAGCTCTCATTTCCCTATAAGTGGAATTTATATAAATGTATTGATTTTTACCAGTTTTTGCACAAGCTTGAGAGTCCATCATGCCAGAAAGATCTTCACCAAGCAGAGGCTCTTTGTGTTTTGCTACTTTGCAGTGAGTGATGCCAATCAAGTAGAATAGAGCCAAGGCTGTAGCTCAGTATGGACTAAGGAGTGAATGCCCATCATTTACTTTAGTTTTGATATCTAATGCATAGCAATGGTTTTCACACATATTACTGTGAGAAGAAAACAGCCCTCTATACATACGCGCACACACTGTGCTGCCATGCTGAAGTGGAAGGAGCGGTTTACAACCCTGAGTGCTACAGGCTTAACAGATTTGACTAAATTACTGTGTCTGACTCAAACTGCCAGTGTAAAATGTAGACTGGTGATAACTGCCTGTTCTTAAGAGGTGTCCATGTTTTAGTTCATAAAAGACTAAGGTGATATGGTAATGAATCCTGAGGAAAACACCAAATGCATTGCACTCCTCATTAGAATTGTTTGTATGTTCTTCCAGGCCCTATAAGAAATGTGCTGCTAGGAAATACAACTGCTTTATGTTTACACACTTATCTCTAGCTCATGAGGGCCCAGGCCTACAGGATTCCATGTATCCTCTGTGCTCACTGACATGATAGGAACCTCTCAACTTTCACTCTTTTGACCTACAGGCTAGAAAGTAAGAATGAAATTGTTCCTACAGCTGAAGTTTATCAGAAGTTTAATGTATGAGACACAACAAATTCCAACACAAAGCAAGCAGTATACCAGCAACTGAGTTCCTAAGTAGATGGACCAGATCTGACCTAATACAGCATTGTTCTAACAGCTGTCAAAGACGAATTACATAAATGACAAAACAGGAACAAACACACACACAAGCAAGTTAATCTATACAATGCAATAGTCATCCCTAATTCCGAGGAGACCTAAACACATTTGGATGGTAAGCACTTTTTGCATATGCTCAGCTCTCTCCAAACAGGCTTACTCTTCTCAGAACAAAGCTCCAAGCTTCACTACATTCAAATCACCTTGCTAATAAACTTTATTCTAGTGAAGGAGAAGACTAAATTTTGGATTAAAATATTGGAAGCAACATTACAAACAGATGAACCAGAATGCTCTATCTATTCACCCAGAACTTTAGCTGTATCCCTGGTAAAACTTTTAGGCTTCTCTAGCAGAGTATCTCAACAAACTACATTGAAGGCAGACTCCTGCGCAGGTTCTCCCTCTCAGCATGTTACTTAGAGACATTAATTATGACAGCTAATTATGACAGCTCATTCTGACTGCAGGATTTATTCAAAAAGCTGTATTGTGTTCTCCATGTAGTACCTCACAGACCACAGGTTGCTGTTACAGTGAAAATAAGATATCTTCTGAAAATGATAGCGGGGTATCCAAGTACCTTTTTGGGAACTCCCCTCTTCCTTCTCTTCCAACATTTAATCTAAGGAATAATAAAACTATATTGCAATTTAAATGTGCTGAAATACCAAGACAGAAATTTCCATAATTTCCACACTTCAGAATGACTGTAAGAAAACAACTTTTATTACACAGTGCAAAATTGAAAACTGCCACTTGTTTCTGAATAAAAAACACATCCACAAGCCTCAGAGACAGTTTGTAGAGTCATTCTCCCAAATGACCTTTTTACTTGAAAGCTAAGCTGTGTGCTAGTGACTAAACTAAACTATGCTTGAGTATATAGGTATCTGTCTGCATTTCTTATTGTACCAATAAATGTARCAGCAATCAGTAACATTCTTCTTTGGTCTGAGGGGTAGATGACTTCATTTTAGACAATCCTATTATCTGCTAAACTTATACTTGTTCTATAGCTTTTCTGGAATTGAAGGTTATTTTTCTTTAATTTTTATATTAAAAATCAAGTACAGATTCCATCTTTTGTACCTGCTTTCTGGATTCAAGTTTCTAATACTTCTTAGGATCTAGAAACTGGTCTCCTCAATTTTCTGTGACTGTTAGCAGGCCCTTTTATCAACAGCATGACAAGGATTTTAACACTGCTGCTTCTGTTATGCAGCAGCAGAATTTATGCTTCCATTTCACCTCATTTTGGTTAGTTTCTCTTGTTAATTCCTCTCTTCCACCTGCATGCAAAATATGAAAGTTTCTTGTTTTTTTTGCTTCAGACTTAGAAATTCAGCATCTTAGTCCTTAACATTCTTTGTTCTTATCTCACTGCTCTGGAGTATCAAGTTATGGTGACAGTCAGTGTAATTTAAATTTTTAACTACCTAGCTTTCTACTAAAAATTGAATCAAGGATCTGAAGTCACTTACAGTTCTGAAGTTTTACAAGGGATCAATATCCTTCTCATTCTACTAGTCTCAGAATAGCTTTGAAGATAGTAACTTTGAAAGATGCTACCAAAAAAGTGCTACTGCTATTACTTTCAGAAAAGAGGATGGCTRCCTTAATTCAAGCAATAAGTTGAAAAACAAGAACGCCTCCAGAAATTACTAATACTTTTTGTGTTCTCTACATTTACTAGCCCTGAAGTATTGAAGCTGGATCGGACATTGAGAGCAAAAGAGATCTGAAGCTCTAGAGAGGACCCCCCCCATCTATACACACACATAACAGCATATCATTAATTTTTATTCCCTAGTGAAAATGGGAACACACCTAAAATGTCAAATACATACCTCTAGTTTGTCAATCTTCCTGTATATATGTCTCATTTCTGTAGCTTTTGTGTAAATTTGAGGTATACTTTCATTGACAACTTGAGAGGAATCACTTCGAATCTAAAGATGATTCAAACAAATGATACAAAATTGACTGAAGTGGAATTGAAAACAAATCAGGAGAACTACAACAAAATGTAATGTACAATAAGACTAGAACTTAGTGTTTAAAGATAGGTGCATTATGCTAGGCAGAGAAATAGGAATGCAGTTGCATTTTAGCAATGCTGATATTATCCACGTTTCAGAGATTAAAAACCTAAAAGCCAACCAAGGGGACAGTGAATCAGCAGTAAAGTCAGGGGTTGGGATCAAAAATAAGAAATCCCACTCAAATTCTAACAACTTCAAGTAGAGCTTCATTCTTCAACTGCCTTTTAAGAATCAGGCATTTTGCGCCCAATCTGACATTACCCTTTCAATCAGACATGTTTTCTTAAAGATGGTCCAGAAAATATTTTTCTGTCGGTAGCACACTTTCTTTCATCTCTTCTCTGACTTGTTTTATTTCTGCCGTAAGCAGCAGAAGTAGACATATGTATACCAAAGTCTCCATAGAACAAAACTGCCAGTATGTGTATTTCTTCCCAGACAACAGAGGATCTTACTGAAGGTCTCTCTTCTTTTGGCTCAGCCAGAAAATACCTGGTCCATTTCTCATTTTGCTCAGTATCATAGATGTTGTAAGATCTATTGCAGTTACTAAAAATATCTCACACGTGGCACAGAAAGTGAAAATGCTGAACAAGTAACAATTTAAATCACATCCAGTTTTCTGTTATTTTTTCTTATAAGACAGTGAAAAGGGAGCTGTCTTCCCAATGAAAAGTAAGAAAAAGTCCCCTAAGACCAAATCTAATTTTGAAGGTTTGGCAACTCTGGTTAAACATTTAGATTGTAAACACATGCACAGATATCCTGTGCAGTTTTTAAAAGGAAAAGCACAACATCATATCATCCTTTTAAACATTTGTTGCTGCAGTGTTCAAAATGAGATTCCATGTACGTATGCACATGCACAGATAAATAAATACAATTATATAGCTACATGAGCATATCATTTTGCTCCTATATGAATGTTCAGCGGTTTTCATCCATGAGTTACCTATTTATCAAATGTGTTTTCATACTAGTATCTACCTGCCTATATATACTAAAGACTACCTTACGTCTTGGTCCCATTTTCAGACACAAAAATATTAAACTGTATTCTAACTATAAAAAACAAAGTTACATGCAAGTTATACATACCATGTCTAACATTCCCACAAATTCATCTACTCTGGTCAGCAAGTCTTCTAGACTCTTCTCTAAACTTTCTATCTGCAAAATACATTTCAATATTTAAAGACTTGAAAACACACAAAAACAAAGCAAAAAAATAGACAACAGCCAAACTAAAAAAACCAGCTTAACAGAAATTCCATTGCTTTGCCATTTTTAGCGACTTTAGACGCAAGTGACCAGGTATACCGGTTGATCTGTTCCTGCAAAAAGTATACGGAGGTGGGGTAAGCGGTGCAACGCGCGGAGCTCTGCCCCGGCGACCGCGCTGCTCTCCCGGAGCCAAGTCTCGCCGCTGCAGAAAGCTGCAGAAAGGCCCTGCCAAGCCCCAGGGCACGGCGCGGCCCCGCGCACCGCGCTTTGGTTGCGTGGCAAGCTCTCCGGAGCCGCATCAGGCAGCCCAGCCAGGGGAAACTGCCGAGCTGATGACGCGCAAATAATAATAATAACAATAATAAGGCATACTAAAAAAAAGGGGAGGGGTGGAAGGGGATAACCCCCCTATTCCGAGGCAGGGGGAGTCCAGCGGGCCGGGCCGCCGCCGCCGCTCACCTGAGCGCAGAAAGCGGCCCGGTCTGGCAGCAGGTAGGCGGAATAGGCGGCGGCAGTAGCGCTGAGCGACGCCTCCGCGGCGTCCCCCTCCTCATCCTCCTGCTCCCCGAGCCCCGAGGCGTTGCTGTGGCTCTGGGAGACGTTGCCGCTGTCGCCGCCGGGGCAGGCGCCCGCCGCCGCCGCCATGGCGCTG
>NW_020450761.1:2598881-2607502 GCF_003343035.1 Apteryx rowi
AGCCGTTAAGCGGCTCCCAGCGCCCGGCCGGTAGCACCGGGGAAGGAGCCGGCCCCCACCGTCGCACGGACAGCCCGGGGCAGGCGCCAGCGCTGCTGCGCCTTCAGCGCTTCTCGCGGTAAGCGCCGTCCGCGAGGCGGGGCAAAGGTACGCGATGTCTGCCAGAGTCTTTCACGAGAGCACTCGGGTGCGCTTGCCTTTGGTGTGGGGATCGCGTACCTCTGTTGGCCCTCGCCCCAGCCGGTACACCCTCACGCACCTTTCTCCATCTTAGGTACTTTTCCTCATTCAGGCTTACATCGGCTATCCAGACTTGCTAGCCCTTAATCTGCTTCCACCAGCTCCGAGTACCACGGTCTGCTCCCCTTCACAGCTGCCTGAAAGCCGCTAATATGCTTTGTCCTTTGCACTCAAATCCATCCAGAAGCCTTCAGGAATGGTGTTGTGTCCCCCCCCCCATTTTCTGCTACGTCCTGCCCTGAGCGCACAGCCCTTGCTCCAGATCAACGTCAGGCTGAATTCAAAGCAAGGGAGAGTGACAGCCAAACAGCCTTCCCCAAGCGATGACAGCAGTTAAACCAAACCAGATTAGTTAAATCAAACCAGATTACTATTGTGCCTTGGGTCCTCTTGTGTACGGTACTCCTCACAGAGCTAGAAAGCTTTTCCGTGATTAAGCTTTGACAAAATACAAGTCAATGAATATAATTTAGGTAACAATACATAAAACAAATGTTTTAAAATTATTTTCTGAGGTGCTTTACAATGAGATAGTATCCTCAGGTTTTGCTGTCCGTTATGGTTTCTGATCACAAAGTGTAATCTGGGCTACTACCTTCAAGATAAATCAATATGATTCCCTCATAGTAAAAGAAATCTGGCTCCTTTTATAAAGCAAGTTTATGGAAGTTTCTAGGATTAATTTGCCTCTGTTCTCTCAGTCACCCCTGTTTAAAGGTTTAATAAACAATTTAATCTTATGCTTGAAGGTTCCTTGATGCATTTCAGTCTAAACCTTGTCAGTCTTGTTTCTACCTGCTTTTTCCAGTTATAGCAGTTTCAGTAGGAGGACAGGTAGAGGAGGCTTTTGTTTGGTAACAGTCTCAAGGGGGAGAGGAGTAAATCTCAAAAAGAGAACTAGCATACGAGAGACTGAAGTTTTCCTTATTTAAAGAGCTGGACTGAGCATCAAGTGTATGCGAAATAGAAGCAGTTTTTTCTAGTTTTTCTTTTTGTCTAGTTTTTCTATTTGCAAGCCTTAACAGTTCAAATTGTTAGCTCCAAAACTGGTTTTGTCAGTACTTTGTCATTCAAATTGTAATTGAAATCGGGGGTAAAACACTTTCACCTTTCCATTCAGATCTCATGTGTGAAATTCACCCTAGGAAGTACAAATTGTATTAACTGTAAAAGTTTAGGTATTTTGTAACAGCATCAGCTGAGATAGATCAATGCTTTATTTGGACAGTCTTTCTCAGGGAGAGGTCTGCAGCCTGGCAGCACACAGTGAGACAGAGGTATCTTAAGCATTATCTGAGGAGCCAGAATTACCTTAAGTCCTCAAAGATGACATGTGACTTGAAAAAAGTCTTATGACAAGCACAGCAAAACACTTGCTGCCCATGGAAATCAATATAACAGGGAAGTAGTACAGGGAAGAAGCATATGGAAAGCAGCTTAATATAGGTAACAGTCAGAAGAATCAATATCTGTACTGATACAGAGAAAGTCATTACTAAAATGGCTAAGCATCTGAAGAGCTGTCAGAAGTCTTTTGTTTCAACAAGTAAATGAAATACTTCTACAGAAAGAATGTAGAGAATGGAGGGAAAGGAAGTAGAAGTAGTGTTGAAATAAGATTTGTTCAGGTTTTATTGCAGACAGGTCACATTTTCACCAGTTAAATACTGTAACTTCAGCCAAACTCACTTATTTGCAAAAGTAGTCTTATTTAAGGTGTAACAAATTCTCATGGTAAGATGGTCTGATTGACTGAAGCACATCCAGCTATTCCTTTCTTACTGCACCAATAATCAGATAAAAAAAACCTTTGGAAGAGTACAGTTTTAAGACTGATGGGATCAATGTGCTATTCTTACTGTGCTGAACAAAATAAGTACAGCTCTAACTGCTGTGGTACCTAGAAGAGGTTTAATTAGAGTAAGTGAAAGAATTTTAAAATAAAATTTAAAGCAAATCTAAAAATGCCCTAAGTTCAATGTCCTAAACATATTTAACAATGAGCAGAAGAACACATGTTCCACAGGTATTCTAAATTAACAATAATCAATTAATCCACACATCCTTTGCCCAGTCATTACAAATTCCAAACTGGAACATAACCTTTTCAAATCAAGACTCCCAAATTTTCATATCCACACAATAGTCAAGAAATGTCTATTCCACCATATAAAAAAAGCTTTAATGCACTACAAAGTTAAAAAACAAAAAGAAAATGACAAACAAGCTAAAAGTAGAAAAATACATTATAAAACATTTATATTTTGTTCCTTACATTGATCAAGATATAATATTTTAGATTAGACCACTTTAATAAATTCATGGCGTTTTCAGAAGTGAACAGCTATTGACTCAATAGTCACTGGTTAGCCACTAACCAGCATCCAGTGAAGACTTCTGGTAATCCCAAACATCCAGTATATTTTAAATTTCTAGAAATTGTGTGTAGATATTAAGCTTTATGATTACTGGAAGAATCCAAAAATAATAGAACTATTTTAAGTTAGGTTTGAAAATCTGTCAATATCCCTCATATGTATTACAGTAAGCCAATCTTTTGTAAGGAAAGACTTTGTGGATTCAGGTTGCCCCAAACATACAGCAAGAATCTGTTTTGGCTCTGAGGTGTTGGGACACAGTCCTAGCGCCCATTAGGCTTTTGCTGCTGCCTTGCATGTATCCCTAAAGTTTACCTGAACAACGATAACCTCTCCCCCCCCCCCCCCAAAAAAAAAAGAGAGATGAAAAAAGCCAGCAATTTGAAAAAGAGGTATGATCTAATAAATATCGAAAAAGAAAAAGAATGCACTTTCCACTTAATGGTGCTGAACCTATTTTTAAACCCTCCTTGTAACCTATTTTTTCTTTTCCCATACAGTACAAGTTTGTGTTGCAGGCAGGACTGCCTCTGACCAGCAGGTGGTGCTGATCTCAAAGCAATAATAGCATCAACATACTCCACTCCCCCCTCCTCAGGCTTTAAAAAATATATATTTCATTTATGTTTCGTTTGGTCAGTTTCATTTGGAAAAATGTATTTGCAGCATCTCCCTAGCATTGTTCCACCAGAGTAGGAAACTGCTACTTTTACGGAGCTTGTCTGGATTAGACATAATATGGTAAATATGGTGTAAACAATTTAGTGGAAGGTCTGTATGTAATGGTAGAAGAATGGATGGTTATTACAAAGCACTCTGTTTAAACTGGTATTAGAGGAAAAACAGACTCCACTTCACATAGGCAGGTCTGTTATTACTATTAAAATCTAATTCATATACACATGCATGTATAAATACATCCACCCATGCATTCAAACCCAAGTATGTAGCACTGCCATTGGTAGCCTATAAGATTGCTTAGATTTATACAGATTAAAACTATTTTAGGGCTGGGATATAAACCAGGTTTTACACTCTGGCTTCCCCTGACAAATTTCGCAGTGCATGACAGTTTTATGTCTAATTCCAGATGCCATGTTTCCTAAAAAGCAACATCTTTTGCACCTGTAAGGTCTATGAGAACATCAGTTCTTTGTTTTGTGCATCACATGTTGCAAGAGTCAATTGTCCCAATTGGCACTTAAGACTGAGAACAGAGTTGCAGGAATTGCTACTAAAGTGTGATGACTGTTCCATCCTCTTCGATGCCTCCTCTGGGGATAACCAGACTGTGCCGGGGGTCAGTTTTTAAGGAACTGAGTAATTTGTGGATGTTGCCATTGCTTTCTCGGCCAGAGCTGTTGTTGAGCACCAGGTCCCTTTGAAGTCTGTGGCTAAGGCTGCTGCCATTGATTCGAGAGAGGCTATTAGACATAAGGCTGTGCAGTTTAGGAATGTGCTGTGGCTCGAGACCGCCCTCAATGACAATGTCAGCCTCCTCATCGCTCTCCATTTCATCAGGGTGGAAGTTTTGCAGCATGTGAGACATAGGTGAGCTGTGGTGACTAGCAGTGCTGTCTGTAGACTGGCCAGAGCTACCAGACATCCTACTGCTTCGAATAATATTGTTCCTCTGGTTTGCTGGTTTGACCGTGATAATAAGATTATGGCTGTTAGCGATCATCATGTCTGTGACTTGGTCAAGAGTCTTTCCTGCTACCTCGATACCATTAACTTCCAGGACTTCATCATTCACAGCCAGCAAGCCTGTGCTCTCTGCTAAGCCTCCAGGAACCATACGAGAGATGAAAATACCAGGTACTTTTTCTAGTCCATGAGGAGTAACCCTTACGCTGGTACCATCGCGAATGTAAAATCCTAATGGTTTCTCACAGCCATGTCGATACAGCCTCACTCTCCTGTGTGTTTCAGGAAGAATGTCCACATCAATTATAGAAGACACTGGTCTAAAATCATGAGGCATGCTGATGTTAATATGAGGACGCCGGCGGAGGTTGTCATTGCGGAGTGTCACCAGAGCCTTCTTCTTCCTTGACAGTGTGTTGGTACCAAAATTACTGTAGTCCACTTCATCTGAAAGAGAAACAATACCATTGTATCAATCCTACAGAGAATAATTCAATCTAGAGGGCATTTTCCTCTTAAACTGGTTCAGTGAAGTCACATTCCTCAAAATATGGAAGACATCAAATGAATTCTTCTGCTTACCCTAACCTTTGTTTCATTTTATGCCTGTCAGCACATCATTCAGACTGAACAGCAGTTGTTTTCAATGATTATCCATATTGGGGGCAGAGGGGGAACCCTTTTGATTCTCAGCTCCTGTTGTCAGTTGTGCAGAATGCAATTACTTGCAGCTGCAAGTCTGATATACCATCTTATATCTGAGACCATGATTTCAAAGTTGGATTGAAATTTTATACATACATCTCAAATAGGCAAAACACATTCTTAACCTAAAAATCTGAATTGGAGAGTATTTCAATATCCAGTACACAGACTTAACTGATAGCAGACCTTAGTACAGATGTGAAGGCAGGGTGGGAAAGAGGAGTTGGGTATGTGCTTAGCCCAGATATTTTTTTTAGGAAGAGATGTATGTTAATATGCATCTTTCATTACTGTATTTTTCACTTTGGAATATCTTCATTAATTTCAGCTGAATTTGACAGCAATAAAAAGTGCTAAAAATACCAAATTCCAACAAGTTTTGTGAAAATAAGTGTCCAGGTAAAAAGAGAAGCAGGGAAGAAGAAACTGCTATGTTGCCCAGTCCATTTGCTAGAAGTCAGAGAACACACACTCCTACCCTTGAGGATAAAATCCATAGGAAAACAGTCTTTCTGGGTTCTACTGTTCCAGAAATTGTTTAAATGTTTCAGTCTCTAGCTTTCCCTCAAGGTCATGTGACAGGCCATCAACTTTGAATCAGCTAAGTAATATGAAATTGTCCACTAACAAGTTATTCCATATAAGAACCTTGGGTTGTGATATGTAGGAATAAATATGTTAAAGTTGTTAACATACAAAATGTATCACTGCAGTTTACCTTAAGAATACAGTGCATCTCATTTTAAACATGTAGCATGCACTAGCTGGAAAAATATTTTGCCAGGAGTTTAAACATGCTAACCTTTTCAGATAAAAGGTAACAGGCCTTCAATTTATTCTACTGTTAAGCACCGAAACAGAAAAGTACTATGAGAAGTACTATGAGTACTATGCTAACAGCAAAGACATCACAAGGCATCTAGAAGGTCACCCTGAAGGAAAAGCCTCTGTGAAATAAAGATACTCCTTGGAAGAGTTTGCAATGTTTAACTTAACGCTTACCTTTTGTCTCATTCTCAGATTGTTCAAAGCTACACCAATTGCACAGGCCCCGTGTTATTTAGTTCACAGTTTCCTTAGAGCTAACCCTATAGGCAGATCCTTTGCCAGTGATGGCACAGCAACAGGTGAGACAGGGAAGTTAAACATGAAAGTCCTTAAAATTATTAATTTATTATTAAACTTTATTATTATTAAACTAAATATTTAATAATTTAAACTATTATTAAATTTATTTTTATTAAACTAGAGGTGAAACTTTGCTTAATTTTTTGATGGGTGAGTTTGAAAGTCAGCAGCAAGTATTTTTGCTTGTAAAGTATGGGTCCATATGTGATTACTTTAATCAATACAATCTCAAACACTACACCCTACTCACTCACAATTCACTTAATTTTCTGTGACAGTGCTATGAAAAGTTTTAGGAATTCAGTTTTAGAATTAAAATTGTTCCTCACTTTAAATTTAGCACTGTAGAATAGCAATATTATACCTTAAGTCCCGAGACAACCTTTACCCCAAACTTTCAGTTTAAGGTGGTAATTTAAATTAAATATGGTTTTATGCATTTAAGACTGACTGTTGCAGTACTGGAAAACCAAATTCAAAACAAAATCTCCATACCTTTAAGTGTCAGAAAATGAAATTGGCTAGTGTAGTTTATTGCACAGCAGATAAAATGAAACACATGCCCAAGACATCCATCCATTCCTTGAAAATACCCAGGTAACTTCTCCCTGCCTCTCCCTCTCTGTTAGGATATTAAAACTGAATGACTTTAAGGCAGACTTGCAAAGACTTTACCAAATCATTCACCTGGGAAGACTTGGATAACACTATTTTCCTTCCCTTAAGGTAACAGTATAAAGAACAATCTAGATAGTTAATTCTCACAACATGCAAGTTTGTGATGAKCAAGTATTGATGTCACCGGTAAGAAAGAGAAGCATGATGGGCTTCCTGACATGCAGAGGTGGGTCACCTCCGAATCAGCTTCTTTTGGCTGAACAAACATGACAGCAGTGGCACAAAAGTTGTTTTGCTTCTATGACCTCCTCACCTGCACTCAGCTCACTAATCTGTCTCCCCAGATGCTTGCCAGCATTCCTAACCGCTGAGTGGCTTCAAAACAACTGCCTCTTAAAAATAATAAAAAGCTCAGCTTACCAAAACATTGGTATCTTTTCCCTCTGAACATGAACCAGCCAGAAGCAGAGATTACATTACAAATTACATAGGCTATATTCACTACTGAACCATTCACATTCACGGAACCATTTCAGGGCTAGATAAGGTTAAAAATGAATTCCATGTCCTGTTGATGAACTAGATTTCTTTGGGTTTTAAAACAATGTCAGGTACTAGTTTCCAACTCTGATCCTAAACAGGATTATATATGAGAAAGATGAGGCCCCAATTTTAACAGGTAAAACTTAAAAACTTATTAAAAGTTGGAGAAATGAGAGTTAATTTGGAGAACCTTCAAGGCAAAATACCAACTATTTTCTAGAAAAAGTTCAAGTAGAGAATACATGCTCCCTGACTTATTACTGATTTATTATTGATTATTGGATTATTACTGATACTTGTATTCGCTCACTAGCAGTTACACTTCACGCATACAAAAACCAGATGCACCTTGCCTTCCCATTCATATCCTCCACTCCTGCTGCAAGAATAAAGCAAAGTAGCTCTACTGAAGTTTGACATGAGCTGTTGCTGTAGCAGCAGAAAGTTGTCAATCCCAGGCACAACGAAACAAAATTTCCCTCCTCACCAGGGAGGAGAGCTCAGCCAACACATTTCTTCCTTTTAACAACTCCAGGGTGGTCAAACTGTACTTTAGTACCAATTTCTAGTAATAAACTGTTCAGGTGGTATGCATCAGACTGAAGTGAAAAGTGTATCATTGCATAATTTAGTGACACGCATTCATTAAAGGCCAGTGATTTTTTAATAGGTTTTCAGTTTTTTTTACCATATTGGATTCCAAGCAGGAATGCTATTTTAGCTAATGGAATGGATCATGTTTGATGCCAGATCTCAGTGAAGACAAGTAAATACTGTATGTATCCAGACAAAGCTAGTTTTTCATGTTTCGTTTGTCACAATATCAAATTGTCCTTTTGCAGAACAGAAGTAATCTACAGAAATCTGCCATCAAGTGGCACTTCTAAAAAGTGCTTAAAAACTTGTGTTTTACAGGGTACTGTTTTTTCCTGTGTAGTTACATAGACTGTGCCTTGAATGAGGCAAGTGAAATKTTATGTACAGGTGAGAGAGGGAGAATTAGTCTTTCAAGCACTGAATACTACCCACATTTCTTAGAGTGGGGAAAACTATATGGAGCATTTTCACGCACAAAATGCAGTGCTTTAAGACAAAGATGTACTGTGATCTGGATGGATAATCATGCCATTCCTACTAAACTTTGGAAGACTTGGACCTGAACATTAGTTGCACTCATAATTTGCTTCCTATTGAAAATACTGTTCATTCTTTTTTTTGTTGTTGTTWTAAAAAACAACACTTGATACATTTGCAGAAGGAATCCTCAGCTTTCCAGTTCTGTCTTACATGAGACCTCAACCCAAAGCTACACAGAAGATTACTTCCTATTCTTCTGTAGGCACTGAATGTTATTGTACCTCT
>NW_020450761.1:2607532-2639474 GCF_003343035.1 Apteryx rowi
GCAAAAAAGCTTCAGTTTAGTGCATTTTAAGAATCAGTTTGTTAGCAATGTTACACAAAATCTTAAGTATTTTGACTGCACTCTTCCTGTTAATAGGCAAGTACCTTCCCCCCCCCACCATATATAGACTTGTCACTAGGTAGTGACACTACCTATCCATCAGCACCTTTCTGTTAGAGAAAATACAGGCTACAGATCTCTTCATACAGCGTACTTGTGCTCACTTTCCTCATGACAGTGATTTTATAGAAGCTAACATCTTTGAGGTACTCTTCTAACAATTCTGTATTTAGCCTGTGGCTTTACAGAATAAAATATACCTTTCTGGTGGGCATCATGAATCCTATTGCAAAGTCATACAGTACATCACTGCAGAGCATATTTAAAGGGCTATTTACAAGGGGAAAGAAAACTGCTTAGAGCATCTGGTTGTAGCCAGAGAGTATTGTATTTCTTTAATTTACATGAAACAAGAAATTATAGACCTTCTGAAAAAAACCACCAGGAGCACCACTCCCATTGCTTGGACAGCTGCTTTTCATAGGAACTGCCTGCCAGATGAAATACCAAAGCTTAGCCAGATAAGATTATATAAACAAGCTGAATTCCACAGAGAAGCAGACTGCCAGGCTCCTATAGGAACAGTTCGTTTTAGACTCTACTTTTTCAGTGTACATGCACTCATGGCTTATTATTTCCTCTGGGAACTGTGGAACGTTAGTTGACAGCTCTGGAAAGTACTTCAAAGACAAAATTACTTCCACTAGGGAGAGCAGCACTTCAGGCAGCTTGGGAATGAGGCCAATGAGTCATTAATAGTGAAGGGTAACCCCTCAATCCAACGAATCTCTAGTACTGAGCATTCAAATTACGAGCAGTCATAAAACCATTTTAAGGGAACATGTCATATTAACCCTTCTACCTTTCTATGCCCCAGCTGCAAACACTGTCTGCATTTTACAGAAGTTGCATTCAGTGTCTATTTTCTCAAACAGATCAAAACCAGAAGCATTTGTGAAAGCAATCACACAGCAAAGAAGCTGGCAGTGTGTCATCTGTGACCTGTAAGACTGACCACATGCAAAGGGATTTAAAAGGAAACAGATATGAAGTGAACTATGGCTTAAGAGAGTTTCTATGCCACAAAATCACTCATCAAGGAGCATTTATCATGGGAAAAAATAAAGTTATCTGAATGCTAACATTGCACTCTGCATGTTACAGGAATATTAAAAACAGCTACCTTGCTTCCAGCAACCTCTGAGTGAGCCAACCTGAAAAAACACATATGGGTGAGGTAGTTGTAGCTGCTATTCCACTGAAAGTCATTTAATGTATTCCCTACGCGCACACACTCTTCTCTCCCTCTTCGTATCACAGTATCACAAGGAATTGGACACAACTGTGTCAACGTTTAGAAGACTACCTAAACTATATAGTTTATCTATGACATCCAACAAGGCTTTTGAAGCACAAACAAGATCAAAAGGGACAAGTTCAAATTAACGAAAGAACCTGCTATCTGAAGAAATATGAAATCTATGCTTTTCTAAACCTTAATTCATCAGAGTTTTTACAAAAAGTTTTTGGAAGCTTTAGACTGTAAACTCAATGGCATATTTCTGAAAAGAAATTTCACCAAATACCTGCACTTGAAAGAAAACTTGAGAACAACATGCTACTCTGGTCTAGCCCCTACTATGTGTCGTAAACTGCAGTTTTGTAAAGATGACATTCTACAGTGATTCAGTATTAAAAAGAGAAATTTCCCTTCCAAATTAGGAAGGGCTCATCATCAGGTTAGGATTAAAATCTGAGGAACAAATGTGTCTTTCCTCTCTTCTCCAACAACTCAAAATGTCCTGTCCTCTTTCATGAAAGTGAACATTTTGTTCCTTGGCGTAGAGCACCTTACAACAAGCAAACCTGTAATTGCATTAGGTTCAGGCTGCCTTTACAGTGTCAGACATGCATAACAACCACTTTTAGGTCTCAAGGATGCAGACAACCCCTTGGGAATTTAGTCTGCAGTGGTGTGGTCTCCTGCACTTCTCACTGCTTGTCATCAGAGGCCACTGTTCCCTTGCTGAACCTCTTCCCTCTTCAGCAGAAGGCCCTTATGGCCAACTTCTGGGTTCTGTTTTCTTTTCGACTTGCGGCGCTGGCTCCCAAGGAGTAGAAGCTGTTGCTGAATGTGCACATTTGCCCCATGGAATGGGAGAGGCCAGAGGAGGAAGCTACCAAATGCAAGCAAGTGTTCAGGCCTGTACCTCTCAAAGCCATCCTCACCCTCTGAAACAATCAAACCCAGTAGGCAGCTCCCCAGACTAGTCAAAAATACAGGTAATAGACTCCAAATCTTACAGATGAAGTCAAGGGTGGTATTTGTGCCATACATGCTCTGCTGCTCAAGAATGGTCAGAGCCACTTGCTGCTTTGGGGAGATTTGAAGTGGTTTTGCAAGGTTTGTTTTCTTCAGGTCTGAGACACATTCTCCTTAGATAAAACATTTATTTCTACCAGAATGGCTTTTATTTGGGTTTCTTTTTCCCCATTGGGGGAATGTCCCCAAGACGATTTGCATTTAAAGGAAGAAGTATTTACTAGGATTGTAAGGGTCCTCTTCCTGCTTAAGTTCCACAATTGATTTCTTTTGACTCATCTTTTGACTACTTCTGTCTCCAGAAAGTGACAGAAGCAGCCCTTCTCCCTTGTTTCCTTCCACAAACCACATGGTGCCAAGGATACGTTATTGCAGCAATAGCAATTTGTGGGTTTTGAGTTTTGGCCGTGTTGTTGTTTTGTTTTTAAAAGTATTAGTTAACATTTCCCTTTTCCTTCAGTGGTTGGATGGGAACTTGAGTTGGGAAGTTGAGGGAAGTCACATTTCTCTTCTACATTTCAGACATCATTATCATCACAAGGTAGCAGGAAYGCAAGGCACTGCCACAGAGGCTTTCTTAGTGAGAGCAGTTCCCACACTGGTCAGCGCTGAGCTGACACCCAGCAGCAGTAGTAGGTGGTTGATCCATGCAGAAAATACCAGCACCATCTATAGGCAGTTCTCCAGCTGGCCAGAGTCTAAAAAATTAAATCCTGTATCACCATGTGCCCAGGCACTCCTGATAGCCGTAAAAAATTGTATTTGCTCAGCTGATGGTATCAAAAAGGGAAGGCTATCAATCCTACTCAAAGGGTCTTAAAGGCCCCCCTCCCCCAAACAACTACTACCACCCCAACCTATAGTTACATGCAATCTCTTCAGCAAGTCATCATTATAAACTTTACCATTTAAAGTTATTAGAAAGCCACTCTTAAATTATTTTATTTCACCCACTCTATTCTGACCTGCAATAAACACACAGTACCTTTTCTATTCACTCAAAAGATGAGGCTATTGACAGGTACGCCATTTGCTCCTTATACAGACACAAAGGGAGTCCATTCTTTCCAAAAGAATATGCGTACATATTATGCAAAGCAAAACAAAATGAGAGACCAAACTATAATAACTCCTACTAAGCACAGCAAATACAGTAAAAAGCTTATTAATGATGCAAAAAGCTGTGGATTTAGCTAGGTATTCTATGGGAATTGAATGCAACTATTTCCCAACTGGTAGTAGGAAAATAGTTACTTTTTGCATAAGTCTAAAGTTTGGAAGATAAGAAAGGTAAACAGAGTTGCCAGACTAAAACAAAGAGCAGATCTGGGAGAATACTGTTCTGTTTTTCACAGTTGCAATATCTGGAATAATGCCACAACTAATGAAAAAAATCCACCTTAAGATCACATTAATTCAGTATACAAACTTCCTCCTCTGAGAGGAAACAAGAATTGTTGTCTTATAGTAGTCTCAGAAGAAGTTTCAATGAAGCTTGGAAAGGCAGCACAGCATTGGATAGCAGGGAGTTGATAGGGAGAAAGGGAGAACAAAATAAAGATAGTATATTTGTAGAATATTTACACAGCCCTAGGTAGGTCAAATGTAAAGGTTCAAGAGTTGCAGTACTGTACATAATCAGAACCATCACCCTATAGACATTAATACTGGAAACAGAGCCTTTTCCTCTTTTGAGGACTAGCTTTTTCCAGCAGTGAAGGAGAGCCTGGTCCAGCTTCAGCCCTGCCATTTCAGGGCTCTCTTCAGCAGCCCCAGCAGAACCAAGTCGCACAGGACTCCAGGGAAGCTGAGACCTGAAGGTCCAGTACACAGTCCAAGGAAAATTGAGCCTATCATGGTATCTCACACTCCCTCCTGCTGTTTTCTGCCACTTACCCTGGTGTTCCTTATCTTGTGCTCTCCTCCTCTCCAATCCAGAGTGATCCTCCCTCCCCAAATAAAAGCAAAAGTGATAATAATCACGAATTATCTATTGAGAGTTATCCTGTATTCAGGTAACTGCTAATCACATTTCTGTAGCATGCAAGTGATTTTCATATTTGAAAGGAAAGGATATCCTAGAGATGGGAGCATTAGCTTTCAATGAGAGATACCTGTAGACTTCCTGGATGACTGTGAGCAAGTTACTAACTCTACTGGGCTTTATTTTCCCCCTCTTATGATTCTTTCCTATCTAAGATTATGATTCTGTCCTATTTTTAGGAAAAATGCAGTGTTTCCAGGACAAGCACATTAAAAACTGAGATATCTCAAAACCATGGCAATGGGGCCATTCAACTGTTATAAACATCAAAATTCTGCGATACAAGGGTACTACCAAACAAGAATTACCACAGAACAGAAAACAGTCTTTTTGTCATGCATTCTTTTGCTGAGTAACACCTCATTCATCCCAAGCTAGTACGGACATGCAAGTTAGGAAGCTCCTTTTTTTGCTTACACCTCTAAATTCCCAGGAAAAAGACCCCCAAAAGTCCCCCAAATTTGCAGAAGTTCATATTTAATGAAGATTTAAGATTTAGAAGAATAAATGACAGTCTCCTTTAGAGATTTTTTTACCCTGGATTCTTTAAAAGTCACATTTTTTCAGATAAAAATGTGTTTTTACACAGTTGAAAATTCTTCTGGGATGCATTTTCTCTCTTCAGAAAAAGCACACGATCATGTTTTTATAGCTTAACTGTTGTAGTGTACTAATACCACATACATCCTGCAATGAGTGGGGAAGGAGAGAAAAACATTTACAGTGCTTTATGAAGCACTTTTCTTATTCCTGCCTCCAAGCCAGCGGATTGTAAACAAAGTCTAGATTCTGCTTCTTATCACAGAATTAAAAAGGTTTCAAAACACATGTGGCATAAGATATTACAACACTTGTCTTTCAAGTCATGACCTCTGGGAGTCCCCTAAACGTTGCTGGCTGGAATCAGATTAGTCAAAGGTAAACACCCCTCCTGGGTCAGCCTGCAAGCCTCAGTGGCTCTGCACAGCTGTATCGTCTCTAATCAGGCCTGTCCCAGATACCGGGGGGCTTACGGAGCTGGCAGGCTGCTGCCTCCACCTGCAGGTTCCCGGATACATGGTGATGCCCTCCCCGCTGGCGGGGAAGCTGCAGGAATCCAGTTTATCTCCTGTGAGACGGTGGAAGAACTAGCAGCGCTGCTGGCGTGCAGACCTGTTTCCCAGTCCCTCGTTTCCCAAGCAGGAGCGGGCCAGAGTGGGTGGGAGCCCTGCGCGGCACGAACAAGCCTGCAGGCRGGAGAAGGAGTGGCACCAAGCCCTTCCAGAAGGGAGTTGGAGCCAGTCATCCTGAGTGTGGAGGGAGGATGGCTGGTGCAACCCAGTGCCGCAGAGATGGGGTGTGTGGAGCGTGGGAACGCTGCGACAGAAGAGACGAGCGCTGAGAAGCAAAGCAAAAATCATGGCCCCTCAGGTGGTGGGGGACAAGGGAGGAGCAACCTCAAAGCGCTGCTGTTACAAAGTGGAAGAGTTGGAGATGCGTTTTGTGTAAATCTATTAAACGGTCCTCCTCTTAATGTGGAGGAGAAACAAGTTTGAGAGTCCAATTTAATAATTAAAATTCAAATAATATCTGAAACATCTGACCGCCTCCAAGTTTTCTCTCCTGCACCCTTCCCCCTTCAGAAGACAAGACTGATCATCTCTTCGCAAATGGAAATTCTTGATTTTTCTATATGTAAACAAGGCAAATCAGGCAACCCACTACTGATGGCAGATTGTGAAGCAATAAAAGTTACCCGCAGTGTGCAAAATCAGATTCTTCCTGCTTAAACACAAAAGCACGAGCAAATGCTACTTTCCTTGAGAGTTCAATTGCTCCTACAAGGCCCAGCTCTGTGCCAAGCAGCACGGAGCTGATCTGATCTACTCTACAGAAAACAGCTAGGAAGAATTCCCTGCTTTGGGATCAAAACACCCAACTCATCCATACTGCATGAGTGCCCACAGCTCAAACCTGCTACCAGATCCTCCCACCCCAGCTAAGGCTGTGCTGAAAAAAAAGTCAGGGCTACCTCTCACAGAGGACTGTCTGGGTGGGATTTGTCCCATGCACATTCTCCCTAAGGAGCCAAGCACACGCTGGGTCTTTTGGTGTAGGGAGAAGCTCCATAATATACCTTTGCTGGAGCAGAAGAATGGATATTTGAGATTAAAACCATTTCACACAAGTTGTCAATATGACATTTGTTATAATCTCCGTGGACTTCGCCCCCTCATGTGCCAAGTTACCCTGCAGTATACATAACCTTTGCTATCATAGCGGCACCTGGGCTACGGTGGCATGTTGCCACCTTGTTTCCTAAGTGGCCATAACAGCACAAAGCAAAAGGGTCAAAGCAATGCCCCCCCCCCCCAAAGAGGAATGAAGCCTTGTCTATTATTCAACTCCCATGACTCCTCCAGCGGAGGACAAAATAGATTTGTTACTTTTCATGTTAGACTAGCAATATCCTTTCCTGACCATCACCAAAAAGCAAGAAGCGCTTAACTCTGACCCTCCAGTGTCAGCAAAGCTGGTATGTTTTATTTAACAGCAGCATAAAGAACCAGGGCAACTCTGGCAGAAGGATCAGCATGATGAGTATAGTTATTGGCTAGATGACTATGCCAACATTATTTTGATAATGCTGTATTCCTTTTTCCATCACTGGCCATGGCTCCAAGCTGAACTGGGCAGACACACTAATTATAGACTGCAGCCTGGGCAAACTTCACACCTGAGGGGACTCTAAGAGCTGCAAAAAGGGGAATTAGTGAATCACGAAATGTCAGTGGACACTAGTGGAAACCGTGTAATTGAGGGTTCAGCCATCAGATCACCACTAACTGGACTGTTAGGCTTCTCTTTTTCTAAAATACCAAGCATTGGTCTGCAAGATTAAAAAAGCAAAAAAACTCTAGAAAAATACACAGGTGTTTGTGCTGTTTTCAGAAATATGGTTTCTCTGCTTAAATAATTTCTGAGATACTCTATGATTATTTAACTGTGGTAAACTACATGGCTTGTGTACTTTTTCCTTTAAAAATGTGTTTCTTCTAATGAGCCTATGATACAAGCAAGGGAGTGGCAGACAGGAAGTGATTATTCAGAAATTAAAGAATTAGCTCAGGTTCCATGGCATGAAACATGACAAGTGAAGCTGAGAGTTACTGTTTTGAATGCAAGAAAATGTTTTATTTACTAACTAAACCTAGTTCAGGGCCATGTACAGTATTTTGTCTACTTAATGAGCATCAGCGTTGGCAGCTGCTAGCATGGATGTGTCTCCTGAGGAGTGTAAGTTATCCCATGCATTTCACCAGCAAAGCTACACCAAACAGCAGTACAGACCTTCAATGTCTACCCAAACAAAACAAGTTCTTGGAATAAAAGCATAGCTCTGCCAGTAGTACCAGCCAGTGTCTGATGGCACAACTCTTCACAATTTGACTGGCACAGCTGTTCCAGAAGTGCTAAATACAGGCACTGCTCAAGTTCAATACCCTTGTCAGCTATGAATATTGGCCTTCAGTAGCTACAAACAGAGCGGAGGTTCCCAGCACTGTGGTCAGGTAGACCTGGGATCCCTACCACTGGGAATTCCCTTTTCAATCTCACAGTTTTCCTGTTACACAGGAGATGACACTGAGTCATCCCCACATTTGGTGACAACAAATCATGATGGTTTGTTAAATCATATTGCTTGGGGGCAGAGGGGGAAGAGAGAGGCACATACTCCTCAAAGAACGTACAGTATTCACAGACAGATCCCTCCTTGGGGAAGTACATGGACTATTCTGGGACATGGCTTTTCCTGTGCCTGGAAAAATTAAGTTGTGGCCAGACCACAGATGTGCAACTCTTCGGTGTGCATTGAGTGATTTACTACTACTGTAAATTCCAGAAAAGTCACCTTAAARAAAGGCATCCCACACAAGAGGGATAATTACATAAACCACTTTCATCTGTGGATCCTGAAGTACTATAAACAAAAATTTACTGTACATGAGAGACTAAGGTAACACTTGAACGGTTAAGCTGAAAGCCTGGAGAATACATAAGAGGTTACATAAAGCCCAGCAGCTTTAAAGGAAGGAGGTGGAATTTGCAGGGCTCAAAGGCAGGAAAGAACAGATGCAGAACATTAGACTTAGTCTCATTACACTGCATAGCTTGTTTCCAAGAATGCTTTCAACAGAAGTATCTCTAAACACAATAATGCAAGTGCTAGCTAAACTAATTTGGACAAGCTTCAATACAAGCTGCGTCTTTGCCCAGTGACGTTCAATTGCTACCAGTAACTCTGGATCACCACTTACTTCTTGCCACTAATCATGACACCTTCCTCCACCTTCAGCCTCTGCTGGGGTACTTCCAGTGAGCACATAGCTCACATCTTTACCTCCCAATAAAACAAGAATGAATAAAAAAAAAAAAACCTTTTCTTTAGACACAAGTTCAGTGGTTTTCTTTTCCCCCATATCTTTCCTCACCTCACTCTCTAAATTGCTAGACAGCATCAGGAATTGGCAAGGCCTTTAATAATAAGATCAGGCAGTGTTACTAAATCCATACTAAATTCCCACAGCGGGAGCCAAAAGGTGACCAACAGAAGAATTATGTGATGATGCACCCTATCTTCTGGAAAAAATAGTTTCAGTGACGTGAGAAATAAAGACGAATATTTCTATAAAACAAACTACTCTGGAACACAGGTTGCTAAAGCCTACAATATGTCTTTCTGCTAAAACACTCTAAGGAGATGCGCACACTTGGCACTACATTGTGCTGCATTTTAACATGCATTAACACACTAGCTAATAAAACAGCATATTTGAAGTGTACCCAGGACACAAAGTTTTGTGGCTGCAGTAGAGTTGAACATTAAGAACCAACATCTGTCTCCTGAAAGACGTTTGTGTTGCGCCTACATTAAGCCTGACAGACATATTTAAAGACAGCCAAAAATGGAAACTGTTTTGTACTATATTCATAAACACAGCATCAACACAGACCACCTTCTGCAGAAACTGAAGCCATCTGAATGCTTCCTCCTATCCCGAGGAACAGATCGAGCACCAAGGAGACAGGTTATACAGGTTTCAAAGTTAATGACACCTGCCCTTGGCTTAGGGGCTAACACCACATTAATCCAGGCAGCTGTAGTGGGGAAAAGAAACAGAGGCAGGAAGAAGAGTTTTCTAGGCTTTTTTTCCCTTTACCCACTTAGATCATATTCATTATCTGCTTGGTCCCAATTTTTCCTTCTGGGCGGATGCATTTTAGCACAGGAGAACTCATCTTGGCTTTGTCTGTATCAGTTCATTTTACATGATTCTGGCCTTTGGCCATAGCAATTCAAAAGCTGGTTTAGTTGAAAGGAATCATCCTAGACCTTCAGTCTTTTTTTACCTTTTAATAAACTTTCAATACTGCATTTGTGTAAGAAAGAAAATGAAGGAAAAAAAAAAAGCCTGTAGCTATGAATCACCTGCTTGTCTGGACAAGAAAGAAATCTGGAAAATCCTGATCCTAAGAGTACTTGAAGTAGACTGAAAGAGTGGCAAGACATTCAAGACCAGCTAGGCATTATGGATACCAAAATGCCAAGGAATGGAAGAGTCATCTGTAACATCTATTCCTCCTGGAAATGCACCACAGCCCTGTTTGAGTGATCTGACAGGTTGTGGCATAAAAAACAAGGGCCAACGTAAAGTTAACATGCCAGACTTCACATCGACTGCTTGCCCAAACAACCGGCGAAGCTGTTCTAGCTGAGCTCAGCTCTTTAGCTAGCTTCATATTGTTGTGTTAATTAAAAAGTCTTGCTCTTACGTTATGCAGCCCACAGGAAGCGAGGAGATTCCTCGCCTTATAATAACATTAGTCAATAGCTCCCAGCACTCTCGCCACAGCTCTGCGCCGAGCGAGCCTCGTGCTGTTGGTCTGACAGGCTGTGGGAGGAGGCTGCGTAGGAGACTCGGCATGTTATGCAGAGTCAGCCTGAGCTCCTTTACAATGGGAGCTTTCTACATAAGCGCAATGTAAAAACCTCCCTAAAAAATACAGCACCATCTAAGCATATTCCCCAAAGAGCTAGCCCTGCAAAAATCCAGTCGATAAACAAAAGCCTTGCTAGCTGGTGAGTTACTGGATACTGCTTTATCACCTTTGGGCTCACCCCAACAAGGACAAACTCCTAACCTAACAACTCTGTATATTACTATTGTCATCTCCAACCTTAGATTTAAGAACTCCCATCTTGGAAGCACTACAAGAAGTGAGTCATTCTATATACCTTGGCAGTGATTTGCAAGCTAACAGGGAATATCCAGAAGGAAATAATGTCACGAACTGGTGAGGCAGCAGCTCCATTTACTAGCTTAAACAAGTTTGTGTATCTGTACTTTTAGTTGGCCAACAGCAAATCTTCAATTCAGAAGTCATTTACAACTTAATATGCCTGAAAACTAGAGATCTTTAAAAGTTATCCCAATTGTTTAAGAAAAATAGTAGAAGTTAGGACCATACAAAGGGCTGAGTTTCTTTTGAATATTTATATTGCCTTTGTCTTATATCTGCAAGGTCTTCAGCAGAGAGGGAAGTTCAGAAACTGGAGATGTGTTAAGAGTGAGGCCAGAGCAGCTGCAACCTTGGCCTCTCTCTGGGCAGCAGGAGGAACGTGGGGAAGAGCTGGCTTTTCACAAACAAGAGCCAGGCATAGGGACACAGGGCACCTGTGGGGACAAGCAACCAGATCAGCTCAGCATAGACAGGAACAGGGGAATCGGCAGCCCAATCAACTTTGACAGCCTGAGGAAAAGTTAGCTTTCTGAAGCTGATTGTTGTCAGGAATTTGCCAGGTATGAGCAAGCTAGTTAGGAAAAAAAACAAAAAGAAACATTATCTACTGGTGACAACATAAAGCAAACTAAGTTTTGAGGGAGATACCAATAAATGAGACACTGAATAATTAAGAGGATTGCTTATATGGCAAATGAGATGCTGAATAATGTACAAGATAACTGTTCATTAGTTAAAGCTAAGAATCAAGTGAGTAACCAAGGGTTCTCAACACATCCATTTGCTACATAACTTCTACCAATTTACATATTTGCTCCCTCTCTGATGAGAAGTGCTGAAAGAACACAGTGCACTTAAAGTCTTCCTTACTTCACCTCAAAGAAGCTCTAAAATAGCCTACTCATATTTTAAGCCAAAAATTTACTTTCAAAAAGGTCTAACAGAGATGCATTAACTTCACCTTTGAAGCAGGCAGAGGACTAGCACAGAACCAGACTTACAGCATGGTAGAGTTGGGATGAATGTCAGACAGGCAGTTGTCTAAGAAGCCACAAGAATACACCAAGCAGTCACTTGACAAAAAATATGTTAAATGAGCAGGGTCCTTAAGCTAGTTTTCCTCTGCCTGCTTTTAACAGATCTATTATCCTCAGAGGATTTATTTTTTCCAGAGTATGCGAAGTGTACTCATTACCACAAATACTTTATAAAAGGTAAAAGCTTGATATTTCTATGAGCCAGGATCCCCTGCAACAGTTTCAAGTCTTTGAAACAAGTGACTTGCAAAAATGAGGACACAAAGCCTTTATACTATGTTGATCCAGAAAACAGAAGAGAGATGTCTTGTCACCTTCTCCCCATCCTAAAAAGTCTGTCCTCAGATTGTTTTTAAACTACATAAATATATTTTCTAGCCTTTTCAACTGTGTGTGCTGCAAGTCTCTGATGTGTTTTTCTTGAGGCCTCAAATGGAAGAAAATAATCTTTAGCACATCCTCTTCTGTTTTCTTGTCTAGAATTTATAGATGCCTTAAAAAGAAATTAAAATGAGGTAGAACTTTGACTAAMACACTTCAATCCTCAGGTTTTACTTCCTTTGCAAAGCATAGTCTGTGCCCGACCGGCCTCCAGTGGTTCACAGACAGGAACAACAGTGGTTTATGCTTTTAACACRGCGACCCAAATAACATGAAATAAAGGCCTTCCAAGAGCCACACTTTTTCTTTTAATGTAATATTAGTCTCTGCTGCCCACTCTATAGGTCATTTTAAACATTCTTATTTTCTGAGCAGACAGAAAATCTGTCTTTGCAAACACAAGGCATTTTTGAGACCTGTGTTCATTTGTTCTCATGATGAAACAGCTTTCCGAAATTTATTTTAAAATCCCCGTTACCGAGGTATCAGTGCATAAGCTGGTGTGTAGAAAGTGTGTCTAACTGCCATCTGCAGTTATTGCAGATTGTACTAATTGCTCATGCAGATATTACAGCTGTCAGCACACACACACATCACCAGCCACAGTTATTTGCAGAGTCTTCAAAAAAGCTTGCCCTTGTATGATAGTGTTTCCCATTTCAGGAAACTGTTCCCATTACAATGGGGACAAATAGATTTAATTGACCATCTTGCCAAAGCATTTAAAATAGAAGTAACTTGTAAAATTTGAGAACTTGGTGTGGGCAAAATGTTTGCACACCAAGTTCTCTTTAGATGATTATGTTAGGACTGAAACGGGTTGAAATGCTGAACAATTCCCCTTGCAGTGGGCTTTGCTAGCTCTGTTGCCTAGAGCCAGCTTTCACCACCTCTGCAGCAGCCATCACCACCTGACAAACCACGTCCAACTTCAACATCTGTATTGAGGCTAGCAGTCTGGGGGCAATGGCACAGTGCAGCCAGACAAGGCAAGGGAGTTCAGACTTCTTGCACTGTAGAGGGCAATGATTCAGAATGAAGAAAAAGCTCATTTGTTTCTATTAATTTACTGAAGTTGAAAGCTGGTAGTTCCTCTCAATATCTATAATAAGCAAGGCTAAAGTCTGGGCATGGCTATCATCAAAAAAAAAAAAAAAAAAGTCTGTATCAAGCTTATTTCCCTCCTCCAACGTTTTTATCTTCCCTCTTCACATCTCCAATGGAGCATGAAAACTGTTGCTCTGTCCACATGCTGTCAGTCTCTGTGCCAGCACCACAGTCAAGAGATTCTGCCTCTACAATTTACAGACTATGTTATAACCTGTCAGCACCTCTGACATAAAAAAAATACAGCAGATTCTTCCCTTTAGATAATTTCTATCAGAGGAAGTCGTGCTGTCAGTGGAGTGGGGAAAATGGAGGAATTCCTGTTTACTGTTAGACTTGAAAACTTGCTTGGGAGGGGACAATTAAAAGCTAACACCTGAAATATCACACCAATTGATGTGTCATTAATACAACTGTTTATCTAAAAGACCAACCTAAAGTTTGTTGATTAAAAATCATTACAGAAGGTGAGTAGCAACTAGTGTGAGAGAAATGGAACACGTGGGAAAACATTGCTCAATATTTGTTCAGGGTAGGAAGCCCAAGGAGTCACCTGAAATGATACCGGAGAAGAAACATGGTCTTGTCCTCTCAAAGAGCACATGTGCAGAAAGGTGTATGCTGGTGCTATGTCATGCTATTGCACTCCCAAATATAAATGTTGGGGCTCAGATTGCTGTACAGATTCTGACGCTAAGCTGCCAGGGATGTGGAGACTTTGGCTTACAAAAACAATGAGCTGTCATTTTATTTTATGATATACTTGGATTTTGTGATCTGCTTTAGACATGCTAGTATATAATTATTAAGGATCCTCTGCCCATCTAACTAAATCATTGAGCTGTTAGTGGGCTTTATTTATTTATTTACTAAGAGATACCTCAGACTTGCAACTTGAACCTGACCACATACAGACATAGGCAAAGAGTCACTACAATTTCCAAGTGCAAGAGTCGAATGATGTTGACGAAGTTGAAACTGCCACTGCGAGAACATACCTAACATCTTACAGCAMGCACAAGTGGCTTCCATATGCTTTAGCCAGAGCTGAGCACAGCTCTGACCTATCATCAGCCAATTAATCACTGCAGAATGAGGAGAGGGGAAGTATGAGCTAGAAACATTGCGAGTCTCTTCATAAGCACTCCCCTACCAGTTTCCAAATAAAAAAAATAGATACCCAACAACATTTGGACAGACAAACATACTTAACAGACTGTCACTACACCTTTCAGGAGCAAGGACAGTAGGACCCTTAGAACTATAATTGGCTTTTACAGAGCTGTAATACACACGCATGTGAAACATCAGATTTGAGTTCTGGTTATTTGCAGATGGCCTTTTTCATCCTGATATCATACCTTTGCCAAACACACCCAACAGGCTCAGTTTGGACCTTCTAACACTGCCAAATTCTCATGAACATACCTTATCTTTGCTAACTAAACTCCACCCAGAAGTTGACTCTGTCATCTTGACAAGGGGCTAGGTTGTCCAGGATGCTCAAGTCTGATAAGCAAACTCCTTGTGATTACTGCTGATTGTATTAATACAAGCAGCACTTCAGCTAGCTGGCTCCACACAACTCAGAACAGTTGGGGGGGGGGGAAACAAAACAAAACACAAAAACAAAAACACCCCACCAATAAAACCAAGGCCATGGATAAGTGAACCATATGGGGAAACAAATCATTTGTCAACTATTGACCTGATTCTCCCTGACCATGCAGCAACCCCTTCTGTTCTTGCCTCTTCAGATAAAGACATCTTCATGGCAAGGACTGGGTCCGCTTTTCTGGCACACTGAATCTTTAGATGCTAAACAAAAAAAAGATCACTCAAGCCTGTGGAAGAGAGAATGCTTGTAAAGCACTGGTTTGTAAACAAACTTCAAAACTCCTGTAAAAAGAATGCAGTTTTTAACATATATATAATTTCTTCTGGTATACACACAAACGTGCAATTTGCAATTTTGAAAGGCTAGGATCCAAATCAGTTTCAGTGTAAAACACAACATTCCCTTCCCCTCTGGAAAGCAGGGAGAACAGACTCCTTGGTCCCTTTTCCAAAAACCCACTTAGGCACTAAAATTTCAGTCTCATATATAGGGCATTTTTCAGACTAGAGCTCTGAAACAACCTGTGTGTCCCTCTCCTCCCCCTAAGACAAACAAACAAACAAACAAACCACAACCCCACACAGTCATGGATCATGCCTTTTAATTTATTTTAGCCCTTTGTTTCCTGGGAGACAGCCACACTGTATCAAACTTTTTGTAGTTTCCAAATCTAGGTAGAATGAGCCGAGGGTATTAAAACAATCTGGATTAGCACAAATCTCCACGGCTCATGATAGAAGTTTGGGTCTCAAACTGAAAACTTCACGCATCTGGTTACCTGCTGTACCCAAGCTTGAATTTAGCCAGACTTACAGCTAGCTTTTGTGGCTAATTCACTTCTGACCATCTTCTTAGGCTATAGTAAGCTATGCCATGGCATGACCCTAGCTTGATCTCAAGATTGCTACAGCAAGCCAAACCCGCTTCCATATCTTTTTTTCTCCAGTTAGGATAGTGGTTTTTGTGGCCACATAAGAGTGCTTCTTCCTTGAGAGCCTCTGAGCAACTGGGAGGAAGTCACTGCTAGTTCCTGCAGGTCACTGACTATGGCTTTTTGCCTCTCCCTGTGGGAGTCTAGAGGTTCAAGATTCATCAGGTTAATGAAATGGCAATAAGGCTGCCAACAGTTTCATGGACTAACATTAAAAAAGTTATTTTAATCTCATGCCTTGCCTGACTGTGGAATATCAAATACCCCAGATATATTATCTGGCCCTTCTTTTCAGTTTTCCTAGTTAAAAAAGGTAAAGTTTCCAGGCCAAGTCAATTGAGCCAGACCAGTGTTAAAAAACTCTCTCAAAATTACTACCATAATTCTAAGGCCCTCAGTTCATTGTCCTTCTGCTCTCTTCCTAAGTTCTGGGACCTCAAAGGACCACAAATATTTTTGGAGACAGGATTCTTTCATACAGGTTATACAGTTAGATAGTCTGAAGGTCAAGTTTATGGCTGAAAGCTACCACTTCATGACCAGCAAACAGCAGCTCAGGTCCAAAATATTGGTCCTTACAGGTAAATATTTTGTATGTTGTCTTAGCTCAAAAGCCTGAACCACGACTGTTCTAATAATCTGATTTTGCAGATTTCACTTTGGAAAGGATTCTATTCAAGTCAAGTAAGGCCTGTTAAAGAAGATCAAATATGTGGGATGGCTCCAAATTAACTATTATTATTCAGTATGCCTTTATAGTAATCATCACTCCCATGGACGTTTTCACCTGACTATACAGACACAACATCTAAATGAGGAAAGCAGGCAGGAAAGAAAACCATGACTTATGCTTTGCAGATAAGGGACTTTAGGAAAAACACTTGAAGGATCATTAACAAAAACAAACAAACAAACAATAATACAGAGCTATTAATTGGCTGCCTATCTGCCATGGCTAGGAATAAACCTTTTAGACTTCTCTATCAAGTCCAGAGGATCCCAAGATCAAAAGGACAGTGAAGAATATCTGGCCTCACCAAGCTCCTCCTGGGAAAAGAAATGTATGTGTACACACACACACATTGGGGCACAGATAAGGAAAAACTCTGCAGAGTAAGTCTTGAAGCTAGGATATGTGGCTAACGTCAGAGGGATGGCAAGCTGCATGTGAATATATCTGTATATAACAAGGCCTCTAAAGTAAAACTATTGACTGCATGTTGTTTGCTGCTTCTGCTTTTACTGAACAGCAGCCTTCTCCAAAAGGACAACTGCTGTCTATATGACTGTTCATAACCTTCTAGTGTGAAAGGGAGGCAAGGCCTTATGGCTTTAGCACTTGCAAGTGTAACTCCAAGTACTCAAATAACCCAGACTCTGCTTTAAACGTGGGAGAATGTCCTAGTCCCATCTGCAAAGAACTGAAAGCAAGTTACTTAAGTATGAGCAGAGAAACCTGGAGAGGGGACAGTACCACAGCTCACTTGGGCAATGCAGCCAAATTTTGAAGTGGCATCTTCTAAAGAAAAGAAAGGTTCACATCTGACATGAAGTGAGATATGGAATAGGAATGGATAAAAAACAGGGTTATTTGTTATAGGGTGTTCTGACTGGAGTTTATAGCAATACTTTTGTTCTGGCCAACGTCAGTGACAGAGGTCAGCAGAGCCATGGTGATGAACTAGCAGATGAAAGCGACATTAAGTGCTACTGCAGAGGSAGCAGAAAGCATCTGCTGACCCCACCAAGACAGTGACTATTAAATATAAGAAAAGTCTTCCAGACAATCAGAAGCAAGAATGGCTTGTTCTTCAGACAGTCAAGCTTATAGAAATACACCAGAAGAATCCGGATTTCAAAGGTGTACAAGGCAGTCCAGTGTACCCACACAGAGCCACAGGATCTCATGATAGCAGGATGGTACCATGGACACTGAGTCACAGAGAAATTCAAAGCAGTACAAAGGGAAAAAGAAAACTAATCAAAATGAGGAGGAACAGAGAAAAAAGGTTAGTGCTGTGCTGATGGCTACATTACAAGGAACACCGACTACAAAAGAGAAGAGCTAAAATGATTTAGAAGTCAGAGCCTGCAGAGTCCTAGAAAGTTGGCCACAAGGGGAGGAGGTAAGAGAACAAGAAGGGCAGGCCTCAGATCACAAGATAGAAAGATCACTGTGCCCAGCGCTAGAGGAAAGCTGCAGTCCAGTCTTCAGGAGAGGAGGGAGTTCAAACCATTGCTAAAACAGAGGACCTCTACGAAAGGCTTTAAGTAAGTTTTCTCAGTCATCTCATATCAGTTTGAAACGTGTTTTTTCTTGAAGCAGATTCCAGGAAGTAGCTGAAAAAAAAGTTCACAATTCACACCACCTACATTTAAATTGCTAATTTGTTTGTATCTTCTTCTCCTTCTGTATTGCATTCAGGCAAAAAATGCTATCGCAACCTACCTGACATCAAAAACTCATTTTCCTAGAAAAAGACGACTTTAGCTTTCATCTTCAAATTGTACGTCAAGAGCTCTAGTTTGCAAGCCATCCATCTGCTGTGACTACAATTACAGGGCCACATTATCATCTGGTGTAAATCACAGTCACTCCACTGAAGCTAGTAGAGCTGCACCCATATACAGAGGCAAGGATCTGCTTCATAAGCTTCAGGGTTTAAACATCACAGTCAGACCCACTGTCAAGTTGGAGAAAAATCTACTATCTGTCTTTCAGAGATTTATCCATTTTCCATCAAGACAGTGAAACTTGACTTTTGTTTGTGGTCAAGTCCTCAGTGTCAGGGCCTAGTTCTTCTTCCTAACTTGCCTCTAAGCACGTACAGAGGGAACTGTAGGCTTTTCATTAAGCCAGGTTTGAACTACAGTGCTTGGATCCATACTGAAATTCCACTGGTCTGCACTGGGGCTCTCACTCTGCTTGGGCGCATTAAATGTAACGTGATTCCACAACATAACTAAGCTGATTGGACTTCACAATCCCTTCTCCCTCGCAGAATTCATCAGCTTCCAAAACGTTTGAGACATTTACTCCAAGCATCAGTTACTTCAAGTTTCCCCACTCCAAGGAAAAGGGTTGCTTGAGGTAACAAAGATGGCCCCAAATGCTTCCTGTTCAAGATGCCTTTCTTCCTTTCTGTAGGCAAAGTACCTCAGGGCACTTCAGTATTTCTTCTTCTGCCAGGTAAGGAGCTTACAAAGAAGGCTCCTGCCTCAACTGCTACAGAGTTTGGCACTAACCACCCCTTTACTCTTTGCAGAAGAAACTGCCAAGATGTTCCCTCTGAGCAATCCTCCAGGACCAGCTAGGCAGGAGTCCCCACAGTGGAGATTTACTCCTGGCAGTGTGCAGACAAGTGGATCACATAACCCAAAGTTTATGTAGGTGTTCAAGTAACAGCACTTCATAAACTCTTCAGCATATAGGGAAAAATCTATCACATCATGTCTGGGGGACTTCTCTATGAAGATTAAGTGCAGTTTAAAAGGGCAGGAGGTACACCATCCCTCTTCAGTGCTGCTGGGACACACAGGAATAGCCTAAACCCAGAAAATGAAATGGCATCTCCAATCCAGCAGCACATGATGCAAAATAGCCTCTGATCCTACCCTAAAGCCATCTCTTGTCTGTTCCCCACAATCCCCCTGTCAGACGCTTAGTCACTTGAGTTGTACTACACCATTTTTACAACAGAGCATAGAAACAACACTGCCAAAGGCAGAGGAGACAGGAGGTTTGACCAGCAACTCTGCCACACCCACAGGTCTTTGCAGGGAGCAAGAATCAAGATCACAGAGCAAAATTTCTAAAAGGCTGCGCATTAATGTTAGTGTTGGGAGGAAGGGTGGGGGGGAGTATAAGGTGATCTCACATAGCTATCAAGAAGAACAGGAGGGAGGGAGAGGAAAGAGAGCACACCTGACAGACATGTCAAGAGATGTCTGAACATGAACAGGACTGGCCCCAAACCACACTGTCTGGAGAGCAGTGGAAGTAAAAGTAGTTCTGCAACTAGAGGGCACTTGGCTTATCAATTACTGGTGTGTGCATTACTGAACTATTCAATAAACTGATTTAAAAGACAGGAATTGAAGGATGACTCAAACAGTAACTGAACAGACAGGAAGAAGGGAGCTGACATGCACAGAGAGGACAGCACAGGAAAAGGTGCTAACACTATGTTCAGGAAAAGCCAAGACACACTATGCCCATATGCCATACCACTGACTGAAATGATTCCTATTTCCCTTTCCTTTGAATAATTAGTACTACGTTGCTGACTCCTTATATTCCTACTTGCATCAGACTCTCCCAAAGCATCTGTTCTTCTCCAGGAATGGTGACTACTAAGCTACAACCTAAGAAGCAGCTGCTGAAGGAAGAAGGCACCTCACATTCTGTACCTTCAGCAGACTTGCAAGTCATGCAACTAAGTCAAAAGAGAATAATTCACGGAGCCATTCTGTGGAAGACGAGAATTAGATGCATACAAACTTGTTGAACTATCACACATTAGTTTACCATGCACGTTTGGGTCAGCTTTATCCACAACTGCAACAATCCAAAAGAGATGGTCAAGTTACATCCTAGAGAAGAAAGCAAGCCAACTCACATTAGGTTACAGACTTAATCCTGCAAAATCGACACCACCTTGCGAAAACATATTCCAGCCTAAGCTTGTTTAGGTAATTAAGACTAAAGATCTTCCACCCTACCTTTGCTATAAAATATTCCAGTACAACTGTACCCACTTCGCCTCAGAACATGCCCATTCAAGTCTGGATACTGAATTCAACCCACTTAAAAAATTCTTCCGCATAATTTGAAAAACAGACCATATACTTCATTAACAGCTGGTTGATTAGCATTAAACAGCTATTTCACTCCTCTCCCATCATCCTTGTAGCCAGAGGCTGAAGGCACTCACTATAAAAATCTCTCAATTTATGAAATTTTGTCACATGATAAATATGGTGAGGACTTAAAATTCCCAACAGGCCTTTCCTGAGTCAGCACCACCTGAACAGCACACCTCATGCAGTGTCTGCCCAAGCCCAGCCATGTTACTCTGGAAGTACACACTCCACCTCTTACTTCTGGCAAAACTGCTCTGTCCTCACCAGAGCAGGACTTCCCATGTGCTCCAACACTTGCATCCTCTCCACCTGGCATGGAACAGCACGTGTGTAAAGACAGAGATAGAGCTGTATGTCAGTCTCCATTCAGGGCTACAGGGAATTAAAAAGCAGATGCACAGATAAACTGATTCAGTGCTCACTAGTTCATTCCTGTTTGAGTATCAACCAACTCTCCAGACAAGCACAGCACACCCAGTAAGCAGCACAAGCCTTTCTCATACAGCTCCTCCTCCACTCAGAAGTGACAGCCCTAGAAGCACTAAGTAAGGCATTTGTAGGCATTCAAGCTGGGAAGGTACAACACTGAGTACCTGTGTCAAATCCCCTACTACCATGGACAACTATATCATAGGCTGGTCTCCTGCAGCCAACTAGATCCCTTCCTCTACTTTGACTACTGGGAGACTCACCAAAAGCACCACTGCTCTGTCGGTTAGAAACCATTTGAGTTACAGTGTGGGTGCTATTTCCGGTCAGTTTATTGACATTTCCTCTCAGACCAAGAAAAAAAGCCTTGAGCTTCTTCAACTCTCTCCTTTCACGGTCTCACCCATCAGTGCGCTTCATATGTTGACATTTGTAGAACTCCTCTTTACAAACAACTGAAACAGCATTTGTCTTTTTACACATCTCTCAGACCAGGAGCATAGTCATCCTTGGACTGGTACAGCCAGATCTTTGCTCTCTAATGTACTCCCATTTTCTGTCTTTTAGTCTCTGGATAAGAAACCCCTAAGAGCAAAAAGGGTCTCAAGGCATCTGCCTGCAAGGGGTTAGACTACATGGAGACGCATTTCAGAACTACTTTTCCATGATTTCACCTACAACAAAGTCAGACGCTTACAGTATTGGAGTAACAATGGACATGGGTGCTTTGACCAGCTGGGAGCTTAAAAACCCGGGCAGGGGGTGGGTTGGTGGGGGCAGGATCAAAGGTAGTTTAAACAAGTGCAGTTCTCTGGAATTCATACCAGAAACTTATTGAAACAACATTAACATTTTCTGGTGATATTTAAAACATCATTCTTCCCTTTCACAGGATTTAATTGAGGAAAATCCAGTCCTTTGTTTACTATGCTTTTAATGTTGACCTTTTTCTTGGAGGAAAAAAGGGGGAAGAAAAAAAGAGGAAAGAAGAAAATCCCAGGCCTTAACATCTGTGTTTTCTCTCCCTGGCTTTCCTGATATTCCTTGGCATGCGAGACCTGATCATGAAAGACTCCAATACACTGCTTGAGCAGTTTCAAATATGTCAAATCAGCATTACCACCCTCTCACCCAGTCCTCTCTCCCACACCCCATGTAAAGCTGTTCATCATATAAGCAATATCTGGTGAAAGACAAGGTTGCTCACACAACTGTCACATTTTTACAAGTTAGTGATCCCTCCATCCGTTCACCTTTCTGTGGATCTCCAGCAAGGAGGGTCTGCCAAAACTCTAGGGACAAAAAACACCCAGCCACAGTGCATCTTCACATCACCAGAACCCACAGTTTCTTTTATTGCAGGTAGTGGGGAGAAGATGTTGCATGACATCTGCCACCAGCCTCTTCCAGACTCCAGTAACTACAGTATTTCTAGTCAGAACAGACGCTTCCCTATAGTCAGTGTCCCATGAGACCACCGCAATGGTCAATCTGTATCCCACCAGTACAGACGCATTTGTCAGGAGTAAAAGAAGCTTGAGAAACCCACTGTGCAGTCACATACACATCTGCAGAAATCACAGCTTGACTAAACATGCTGAGGGAACCTAAGTAATGCTGGCAAGCAGAAACAATGGCCAAAGCCAGCCACCCAAAGTGACATTCACAGCGGAGAGAAAATGATGGCAACATTTGCTGTCCTAAGTCAGACTTGCAAAGAAGTGAGGTTCCAGTGAACACAGCTTTTCAAAGGCATATTCAAGACATAATTGAGTTCTACCGCAAGGATAGGAAACCATTTGCTTTGGATGTTTCAAGCAGCAACACCTGTTCTTTTCTATCCCACCATCACGCAGCACAGGCATTTTCACTGAAGCCAGTAATAAGATAAAAACAAAACTCAAGTCAGAGAATTATCTCCTCCTCAGACTTAGCAGGGGAGGGGAAGTTGCTTTCCTCTTTCAGCAGAGTAGGCTGTCTGAGGAAGGCAGAGGGCTGTCCAGGGCAGAAGGAGCACTATTGCCAAAATCAGCAGCACGAACATCAGAACAGCTTGAGTGGTCTCATAGTCCTGCCTGCTGGTGAAGAAGCTGCGCTTGTGCGAAGCACAGGGGAAGGTGAGCTATCACAAAAACTAATTGAAACAGAGATGAACACTGGGGATAGATTTCCTTTAAAAGTCTCATTAGCAGAGCAACTAGAGCCTGACCTCCTCCCGCTTTGCTATAAAAACAAAAACATTCTTTATTAAACGCCACTTGCAAGCACTTTCAGAGAGACTGGGAGAAGGGCACACTTAGTAACAGAACATGACTGGAGGGGCTTCTCTAGACCTGATAAAAAAAGTCAATAAAATGTGTGCTTTCATTTAAGAAACAAAAATTAGTTGTGGTTTTAATAATAAAAAAAATCCAACCCTTATTTCTTTTGGATGAGGAGAAGGGAGATTAGCGTGCTACTCACCTTACCTCCCCAACTCTGAGTCTGTGTCATTGTTCCCGGCAGCAACAAACAAACTTCAGCTCATTACTAGGAGAGGTTTGCTCCCAAAGGTGAGTGGGAAACCCAAGCACGTGCTGGGTGGAGAGAGGAAAACCACTTGGAGGTTCTCATATTGCTTCAAAGATTAATCTAACAGTTTAATTTTAGACCAGAAGCAGCACAGCAAGATAGGGGTTTTGTTTTTGAAGGGCARTTAGAGCCTTCCTCCTCCATTTGTTCTTTCTTCTAAAGAAAGATTACCATTGTCCTGACTTTTGGGGAAGGAAAAGCCCCACTGGGATTGTTTTACAGCTGGTTTGATATGCAGCAGCCGCAACAACATTCAACCCTAAGTTTGTGTTCTTGGATTTCTTTTAGGTGCTCAGCCTGGGCCGTGCAGGCATGAAATCATTTGCCCAACAGCTCAGCTACCGGTCACTTATCTAAGAAGAAAATCACTGATGACTGCAAACCAAGATAAACACCAGGACGTGCACAATGCAACAACCTTTAAAAACAATAGGCTCTTTTAAAGAGAACCCACACAGGAATGACCCAATGATTTTCCACCTTAGTCACTGTCTCTGCCATAGTCATAACTTGGCACCAGCGTATTTGAGCTCATTTTACTCCTATGCAGGATATAAAAATATTTTGCTTTTGGAGCATAAACAGATTAAAAACAAGTTACCTGAGAAAGCATGCTGACAGATTGGTAGTCTAAAAACACTGGGGTAAATGACCATTACCTACTCTACTGAAACGGCATCTGAAGAGTGATCTTAACTTAAAAGTCCTTTAATCTCTTGAGAAAACTCGCTGGTACAAAATGAATTGCAGTCATGTTGCCTGCTAGTTAAGGTCAAGAATTCTGCAACATGTTGCCATATGATTTTATCAGACATAAGACATACAGAACTCCTCACATCTGCCAGCAGCCACCACGCAACACTTGCGGTGAAAACTGGCATATACCAAGCGAATGAACAAGGAAGATGAATTCTCTAACCTTAAACAATTCCCTGGGGACATCTCAGATTACTGAAAGCCTTGCTGTCCATGCAGTGCCCGATTTTTCCGCAGCAAGACTGCAACCTTATTTCAGAGTTTGAACGAGCAAGCCTTGGGCAACCGAGGTCAAGACACACCAGGACAGAAGCCCACTGCATTTTATAGGCAGGGCTCTTATTTATCCTGTGAAGCACTCATTAAAAAGCAAAACCCCAAATCCCCAGGATTTTAGTCACAGTTAAGAAAAAGCTTAAGTATTTGATTCTAGATTTACCACACTGATTAACATAATAAAAAAAAAGTTCCCTGGTAAGACGCAAGAGCTGTACTTACCCAACTGATTTCATACCATGACACTGACAGTAAGAAGCCTTCCTGTTAACAGCTGGTTCTCACTAATCCTTCTATTCAACCTGCTGAAACACGCATTTGCACCAAAGGCCACATGCAAAAACATCTGGTTCAGGAGCAGAAAGAGATGCTGTTGAGCAGGATGAGTTCCACACCTTTATTTTCTGTTCCCATAAATGAACACAAACAACACTTGGTGCCAGATTTCACAGGCTCTGAGATGGAGGTGACAGCCAGGAAATGCTTCCTTAAAAGTGGGAATAGAAACACACACTATAAGTTAGGTGCAGAGCAACGCAGTCAGCCACAAGGCTGTAATGCAAAGCACCCTTAATTTCACATTAAATTAAGGTTAAATCCAGGGAAGTGCAGTAGGCTGTTGAGGTCTCTTCTACTTACTAAAGTAGACTAAACAGTCAAGAGTGCTGCGAATTCCTTAAGCCCTATGATCTCTGATTTAGACACAAAGAACAAGGAGGTGAACAGCAGCTTCTAACAACACCAAACTCTGGCAGGGAGCATTTTACGAAGTCAACAGAAATTGGGCTGGACAACTAAAAATCTAAAATCAAGCATGTTCAAGGCAATCCAGCCCTTTCCTGCTGTAACATACCATATTTAAATGGAATCAAGTTTGTTTGCCTCGTTCCAGGGAGGATTTCCTTTTCCAGAACAGAGAAACATATTATTTCCGTATCTGAAATAAAGGCAGCAAAATCAGGTCTTCTGAACTTAACTCAGTGCAGAAATGCTGGCATTGAATGCTAGTCAAACAACAAGGGAGAAATTAAAAAAAAAGATGGAACATGATAGTTTGCTGCTTATGGACTATCTTTATGTTAGGACTCAGGAAATGGATGGCAGAAGTTTTATTATAACTAGAGGGGGAGCATTTTTCTTTAATAATCTCCACAACTGAAGTTACTCAGGTGTGTCTCCGGCAGACCTAGTCTCAGACACATTGCATAGTCAGAAGATGAAGTCATCATCACTGCAAAAACCAGTCTAGCCACCAAAGAGAGAGAGGCTTTTCTCCCACTCAACTTCACAGCAAACATTTGATGTACCTGAACAGAGCAGAGCATGGCCAACAATTATGGCAAGCAATAAACTCCCCAAGAAGAGGTAAGATAAAGAATGCCAGTTACAAATTCAGTAACAGGAGAGCCCAGTGGAAGACTGAGTCACTGAGCCATGCATCCGCATCAAATCATCAACCCCTGCTCCAGGGTGTGAAGACCACCAAAACGTACCCATCTTGGAGCCTCAAACTAGAGGCCTAGTGAGCCCTTAACACCTTGATCTCTCCTGTGTCAGAAATGCCTGTGCATCACAACCACAGAGGCAGAGCAATTAATTGCTGGGTTAATACTAAGAATTGCTTCCCAAGGTGGCCAAGGAAGCCCAACATACAGCGTTATGAGTGCATAAGAGATGCGTGCCATTTCAGACAGAACATCCTTAATTCAGATTAGGTTTTAAGATAGGTGACAAGCTTTTTCAGAAAATTTTGCTTCTGCTAATGAAAAGCAGGGCTTGCTTAGATGAAGGCAGACACTACTCATGTAAGTCAATAACATTGCCTCCTACCCCATTCTTAGGATATTTTAAACCAGGGCAGGGTGGGGAGAAGAGAGGGAAGTAAAATGCTCCCCTTTCATCCTACTGAAAACAACAACAACCACCCCAACCCCCCTACCAAAACCACAAAAACAACAACAACAAAAAAAACCCCAAAGCAACAAAAAAAGCCTTACAGCTTTTGGGATGTATTTTTAACATTAAGCAAGGAAGTTTAGAGCATCAACATCTCTTTGGTCATGGGAAATAGTTATACAGATGGTGTTGGGAACTGTATTGTTGAGATCATAATCTAAGCACACGAGCATTGCACGAGTTTACTCGCATTTTCCAGCATGCCAACCACTTGTTACGTGAAGCAAACTCAGTAGACTTGGACTTCAGAGGGCTGGAATAACACCACAAATCTGAAGATCAAGCATGTTTGAAAACAAAGTTACCCAAACACATGGAGGGCAAAAGGGTGAGGAGGTCTGTCTCCAAGAACACAACAGGACTTCACCATGGGATCTCTAGTGTGCAACTATGTTGCTTCGGAACAAAAACCACCAAGTGGGACTGAAGAGAGGACAGAGAAGCCGACTTGTTTCTKGCTCCACCTGGCTCACACACAGGTAAGAAATCTGTCCAGCCAGACACTGACTACAGCACACATGGGACATACCACACCTCCTCCTCTTGCCCTTACCAGGATAAAATAAACAGTGCCCATGAGGAAAGCTCCTGCTTCACTGCTGGTAGGTTCAAAACTTTCTCACAATATACTACTTAATCTAGAATGTTTTTCTACACCTTCTTCACTTTTTCTACAGAAAAGCAGGACTCTTTTCCCCCAGTTTATGTTCAATTTTCTCTCACACATCTTGCTAATCATTTAAATCTGGACAAAACACTAAGACTGCAACAAAGGCATGCCTTTCACTTACGGTGAAAGGTGCACATGCATTTTTGAATAACTCTATGGGAGCACACAGCAGCTGAGCAAAACTCTTACCACATATCACTTTGACGGCAGTTAGATATGCAGGAGCATCTCAAGAATCTCAAGAAACCGTTTAGTGCAATTCTCTGCAGCGAGACAGAATCAACTCTACCCAGGCCAGCAGGGGAGGGGAAGCAGGAAGATGAAGAGAAAAGGGCTCCTGACTACTTTCAGTGACAGCATGAAAGGCAGCTTTAAAAGTCAAACCCACTGTCAGGCAGATTAAAAATGTGCCACGCATCTCCACTGGAAAATACATAGGGTCTGCGGCCAGACAGGGCTGGAATTCACCATTTCCAGCCTCCTGCCTGGGCAGTCTGTCATGCTATACTGCCATGCTAAAGCTAGCTCTGCGTTAACAAGTAGTTCCACCCACTTGGAACAGATCTATAAGACAACAGTAAGGAGGTCCTCACATCCAGACAGGTATGTTTCCAAGGGTTTAATTTCAGATTGAGCCTGGTCTCATGCCACAGACTGAAACCCCAGCATGAAGCAGGTGGGCTTTGGGAGTACAGCTTCTGGTTTTGTTTTACGTGAAGGGGATCTGATTTGCATGCTCTGAAGCTGCTTTGCAACATGAGCCAGCACATGGTAAGTGGCAAAAATCATGAAGTTTGTTTCAGAATGGCCCTTCTGATCCAAACCAAAACACAAATCAGATATACCTTACAACTTCCAATGCTTCTCCCTCCCCTCCTCCCCCTGCCCCACCAGTGTCAAACCTATTTTCTCCTCCCTCCATTTATTTAATTTGGGGAAAAGCTGAAGGAAAAGTTTCCTAAACCTCCTCTTCTCACTGCTCACCTCTGGACTCTTTCCAGGCCTTCCTTTCTTGAGGTGAAGGATTAACGACCAAAAGAAAAGGAGGTCACAGCACATTAAATTGATGTTTCCCCAGTGGCAAACTGCTTCTCAGTTCCCAGTGCGCTAGCTTTATTGCTGAATACATCACAGCATATTTGTCTTTGCCGCATCTTTTTCTAAGGTGTTCTACAGTCCGCTACCGACATCTCTGGATGAAATTATTGACTAGAACAGCAGCTTTATAGCTGCTTTTGACGAAGACTTCTCCCCCTTGCAGAATTGATGACGCAGTGGTTCAGCCTAGGAGTGGTGAGGGAGGAGGAAGACACTGCACAGGCATCCATCATGGGGGCAGCCTGCAATGTGGGCTTGATGCTGGGTTGCTGCTGAAGCAGGGGAGGGAGCCGGTGGCTGGGAAGCAGTAGCTGGGGCAGGGCCACTGGCACGAAGGGTCCAGCTGGAACCCCTAACAGGCAGAGCAGGGAAGGCCAAGGTTGTGCAGCACCACTGTACTCTCCAACTCAGAGCTCCCAAGCTGAGTACCCCTCCCCAAAAAAGGGCATCTCACCAGCAGCCTCCTCCAGATTTTTGGAACATTGCTTTACAGGGCCATAAGACAAGAAAAGTTGAATGCTTTGCTAGGCTGCAGGGTCTGAAAGTACAATTTGGCCCTTTATAATTAACTCTCTTTTTTTAAAAGGGATTGAGACTTGTGGGAAGCCTTGGCAGAGACTGTAAATTCCTTCAAACTCCCCCCCCCTTCCCTTTTCTATGCCTCTAAAAGCTTCAAGCATTAGTCAAAACACTTCAAGACTTTTGGTTGCTGTCTCAGCTTAATACAGGACCATATACTTATCCCCTCCCACATGCATATCCTCCCCACCTTCCCAAAGGAGCACCTTTGGGCGAGCRAAGGCAGGCATGGTTATACTTCTGGCAGCAGAGGGAACAGCTGCATAAACTACACAACCAGCAGATCTGCAGCAACTCCTCACAGCATGCAAGGGTGGTTGGGAAAGGGGAGAGGAAGGCACAAGGGGAGCAATGTGCTTTCCTCTAGATTGAAAATACTGAGTGGGAGTGTTTTTGTTCATTTCAAGGGCAAAAAACAATAAGTTCTTATTAGCATGCATAGGGTAATTCAAAGTCTCATGAGTCTCAGTGCAACAGTAATGTGAAAGACATTACCAAGCAAAGACCTACTCTGATGCAGAAAACTGGGGTATAAGTGGAAAACCTTTGGCAAATAAGTTTCTTCCTCTCCACAGGAAGTTTTATTCTCAGCAAAGCGGCATGTCATTTCCTCCCTCAATTCACCCAGTCACCGATGAGAGCCTGGCCTGATGGCAGTTGCCTGTACTGTTCTCTCCAGCTGTTTCAGGAAGCAGTGACCAGGATAACTCGGGGCATGCAGAGTGGGACTAAAATCAAGCCAAGAAACCTGAGCATGGCTAGACCCCGCTCTCAGGGCAGTTCGGCTCTCTGGCATCTGACAGCAGCCTCCTTCAGTCCCACTCCTTGCAGACAGGCGCTCAGTTTCTAGTGAGGCCACCTTTCCTTCTGGTCCCCACGGCTGTGAGTCATCATTGAAGGATTGAGGTTAGCCTATGGAAACTACTAATTTTCTTCCTTCCTGTAATGCTTGGTGATAGAACCCATATGAAGTTTTAAAGAAAAATCTGACCCTGGAGGGCATGCATTAGTTAGCTGTTTCCTAGCAATCCTTTTTGGTGCACAAATACCTGTATTAACCCTGCTAAAGAACTATATGCTCCACATATGCTAGGAATATCTAGGTGTACAGTACAGAGTGAATATCTGTACACAGTGCAGAGAGAATATCTGGTACAAGTTACACATTGTAATTCCTCTGCTCCACCTCCTCCCCACAAAAGACAGMACAGAAGGGAAAAAAAAGAAAGAAAAAAAAGTTTTCTAGTTTACGCCTCCAGCACTAAGGCCAAGGGTACTGCTACCCCATCCACTGCAGACAGCTGCTCTCCCACCCTGCTCCAGACACTGGGCACAGGAATCTGAGCTTGGCACCAGGCTAACACAACTATGTGGCTTCTGGAGCAAAACTGGTTCACATCCTGCCAAGAGAGCACGGAGAGAGCCAAAATGCAACTGCTTGTACCAGTATCTGTTAGCTAGGCCCTTAGATACTCTGCTTGTGTTTTCAGGTCAAAGATTTTTTTCCTCAGTAACTATGAAAACTAGAAAACAGGCACAAGCACCTCAGAACTCACTCACATGCTCTATAAGCAAGGGCTTCGCAAATAAAAATGCCCAGCATTGCCAGAGTTAAATAAAGGAGCTGAAGTTTACCTAGCTAGGAGTGTGTTAACTATAGCATACTTTCCTGGGAATCCTTGTTTCATTCTTTGAAGCTATGAGCAACAACATAGCCTTGCAACGCTGTCTCCCAAAGCCTGGAAGAAAGATACATCCCCCGCTACTTTAATTTTTCTACTCCTTGAGTTTTTCCTTGAAAGTCTCCACCCCCAGCATTGCATTCCCATCTATCCACCCCCAAGCACTTGGACTAAACTAAGCCAAAAATCAAAGCCAGCTGATTATTTATTAAAGAAACAGGATACATTTTGCCTTTGGTAGAATCAAGCACTACTGGTAGCTGTAGAGCTTAAACTTTAGTTTGGGAGGGGGAAGGGAGGAAGGAAGTGGTGTTTCACTTTAGAGAGCACACTAAGTAGTCATTATTTTACTTAAAAGCCATCTGCCTATAAAATGAAATTGTACAAACATGTAAGATTTAACAAGCTACAAAACAAGCATCAATAGCAACACTAGTATTTCAGTAATAATAGCTGGCTTTGATCAAGTTTGTTTACACTACCCACCCCTTCAAACCATTTTCAACTGCTTCACCTCCTGTCAAGCCCATCTCCTACATTTGTCAATTAAAAGAGGAGGCAGAAATTGGAATTAATGGGGCACAGGGAGGGAGCTGGTGTGCCTTCTGTTGTACCAAGTGCTTTACCAGGATGCAGAGAAGTCCACATGACCCACCCCTAACAAACAGGGGCCACTAAAACATGCAAATGAAAAAGCTACAGTCATGTACAGAGAAAGACATTCCTAAATTTTTTCAGAGAAATTTTGAATGCTTTGTCTGCTTTGTCTCCTGTGAAAAAGCAAGCGCTTAGAGATCTCCAATTCAGAAAACAGACAAATAAAGTATTTCTAGAATGCTAATGAACATATAGAACAGAACTGTGATTATCTGTTGCCTGCCTCACCTGGCATTATCCATTAAAGAGCACCTGCTTTTATTCGAGTCACAGCTGGGAGAAAGATCTTTTGCATGAAAACAGAACAACACACAGAGTCAGTTTCCAAATGGATACAGAGAGCTACATGTACAGCTACAAGAAGACAGAGCTTAGAAACCACTTACATCAGGGATTGTTTTCTTCTTTTAGTTGGGGAAAGAGAAGAGAAAACATTTCCAAGACCAGAAACCATAATAAAGTCTGATTAAGGAATGTTAGTCACTCCTGGCTTCCCCTCAAAACAGAAGTTAAAGACTTTCCGCCATTCATTCACAAGATGTATAAACATTGAGTCTTGCTGAAAGGAAAAAAAAAAGAAGAAAAAAAAAGAAAAAAAGAAAAAAAGAAAAAAAGAAAAAAA
>NW_020450761.1:2639672-2645455 GCF_003343035.1 Apteryx rowi
AAAGGAGGTAAAAATCACAGTTGCACCTCTCAGCCTACTAATAAGCTCCCAAGAGCACTTTTCCCTCATCCATGTGCTAAAAGCCAAAGCAATCCCTGCAGCATCAGCAGGCACCGTGGTCAGGGATGGGTCCCAGCCAGTCAAGAGTGCAAATACAGTATTAAATACATTCATACTTTCCCACTGAGACAAAGACTGAAAAGCCTAACCACTACTCTGTCTTCTGTGCTGCCTCTTCCCAGTTAAACCTCCTGATATTGCTCCTAAATTAAGATGTCCCTGACTGCTTTCATCCATGTTTATACAAGGAAAGTGTTTAGGGACATGGGCTGGAACAGCTGAGAAGAGCAGACACATTGCTGTAAACGTGTCCGCTCTTCTTCAGAATTTGGCTTAGGCACGCAGTGGCTTTGCTGTTGCAATTCAGCATCCATTTACACAAACACCACTGTGGTTGTCAGAGAAAGGAGGATTGTAATTGAAACCACCAAAAATAACCATTGGCAGATGACACTTGTTATTTTGCACAGACCCCCTTCAGCAGTTTTCATGGTCATGATTCAGCAGACACTGTGGCAACACTCCAAAATAAGGTCCCTTTTTCTCCTTTTTCTGCAAAAGGATCACAGAGCTGCACAGAGCAGCCTAGGAGAGGACCTCATGCCCAGAGCTTAACCAATTTACCACATGCTGCATCCCAACCACAACAGGAAAAGAGAGGCAGACAGAGAATTGTGTTAAGCCTTCATAAAGCCTCTCCCAGAGAGCCCTTTCCCCACAAGCAAAATGAATCTAGGCTGCTATTCTCAATAGTTGATGAGTCAAACAACTTAGTTACGAAATCCTTGCTTAAGACCCGGAGTTATTTAAGGAGCTGGTATCTCACCTGCCTCGTAAAGATAATAAAGGTACATGAGACAACACACCCAGAACTTAGTTCCTCTCTTTCCCTAAAAAAGTGATGTGGTCTGAAGTACCTTTTCCTTGACTGTTAAGTGTGTCACACTAGTGCAGGAGTTGTTTACCCAACTTTTGCTGAGATGATAAAGCTGGACATAACAGCTTCAGCAGTTTCAGAAGCTAGCRAATGAGCAAAAAGGATTTTTTTTTTTAAATGAATGAAGATAATTTCAAGTGAAAATTCTTCATTTTGAAAAAGGCTTGGCTGAAAGAGTTACTGAAAGGCAATATGAGATGACTTTTCACTCCACTTTTACCCCACAGAGAGCAGGAGGGGTAACAAATTTGCCCTAGATTTCTGGTAAATATTTCTCAATTAAAAAAGGTTGAAAGCCACACAGTTTCAAAAGAGTCAAAATAAAACTCACTTCCTTCATATAAATTTGTGCTTTAGATTTCAGGCACAAGGTACCATTTTTAGCATTTCCAGAGAGATGCACACAGAGATGACCACAAGAAAGACTGTTGTGATTGCAGACTTTCCTTTTAACACCTTCTTTGCCTTGAAAACACAGAAAAGCATGCTACATCTGAAGAGAAGCTGTTTACCAGCTCCCAATTCACATATCCATTGACAAGTACTCTTTAAAGGAGCTCCCACAGACATGAGGGGTTTTGTTTTGCAACAGCCAAGTCAGATCATCTGAGCTGTCAGACAACTGCCTTCAGATGTGAGGATTACTTTAAATAAAGTTAGAGGAAGTCTTTTGCTCCCTGGAGTCTTTAAAGGGTTTGAATTCAACCTGGCACCCCAACTTTGAATCTCATCATCCTTCAAAGGTCCTGCACTGCCAACTATTCAGATTGTTACTGGTCATTGCCCTCTTGTGAGAGCTAGGGATCAGTGTGCATAGGGAACAGCAGAGCATTGCAGCTGTATCGTGCTGGTGCAGAGACAGAAGAGAGAAAGTCAGGAAACAAGTACAAAACCCCCTCACAACAGTGGAATTGTGTATCTGACAGTTTTTTAAATCAAAGTAAACCACTCAAAAATATTTTAATTTTTTGAGCAGATTACTCATCATAACTACTTTAAAGCCATTAGCTGGTAACTATTTCCCAGCCAACACAAATTCTCTGTTAAAGGTGCACTAGTCAACATACCCAAAATGTTTAGCTCTTTTTCTCATTTTATCATTAGAATAACTAAATGGCATGGGATCTGAAGTGCTTTTAAAATAGTCAAGAAAAATTTATCAGGCCAGTGCAAAAGCTGTTCACTCAGCTTTTAGTGGTATGATAAAAATTTAGGTATATAATTGCCCATTGCAAAAAAAAAAAAAAAAAAAAAAAAAAAAAAAAAAAGGCAGCTTACCTGCCTCAGGCAGCTGGGAAAGCAGAATTCTGCAACTTGCAAAAGTTCGCATACTTTATCATGGAGATGATTATATTGCTCAGGAGTTGCTAGTGGCAGCGACTGTGCCGCCACACTGGTAGATGCACCACTGTGTGAACTAGCAGCTTGGTAATCATTGGCCTCCCACCCTCTGTTTCTGAACAGATAAAAAGCTTGAAATGAATTCTGTACTTTACTCTCCGAATTCAACATCCAGCCTCATTAGGATGCCCTCTTTGGGACAGCAGCTCCAAAAGCAGTTCTAGCTAAGTATCAAGTACATCATAACAACTCCTTGGGCTTCTCACTGTTGCTCAGAATGGCTACTGATTTTGCAAATGCTTTTTCAAGCCAGCAGGTTGCAAATGCTAAGTGCTATAAAGAAATAGCAAAGCTGAATAATGTATTAAAAGTATATTCATATTTAAATTAAAAAGAGTTTTGAGGCAAAGAACTAGGAAGACAGATTTTGTAGACAGAGTATGTAAACCTGGAGTCAAAGTCCTCACTGGGCTCCTTTTTAAAACCAGAGAGATTTTGCTGGTTTCTCGATTTTTTCCCCATCTTTCCCATAGATGTCTACCATTTCCGATGCATTCTTTCTTCCTCTGCCTTTTGAATTATACCAGAAAAGCCTGTTCATGGGCAGGGAGGCTCTGGAAGGAACCCCAGCAGTACGACTGCAATCTCGGGACCACTAGATTCCCTGCTGAAGCAGACAATGTGTACGGAGGTTTGATACCAACATTTGTGAGTCACTTGCAATGTGAGCTCAAAGAGACCTGGGCTGCATCTGCACAGCGACAAGATTTCCCTTTCAATTCTGAACTCCACACCCTAGTTCTCTGAACTGAAGTGTGCCACTTCCAGTATTCGTACATCGGATTGGCCTGCACAAAGCCCATCTGCACCGTTAGCCACGCACCACATTCAAGAGGAGGATGATTCTTTCACTGCACTGAGTAGCAGGCATTCCTGACTTATTTTAGGCAATGTCAAAGCTAATAACATAAGCGAATCCACTACATTTTCCCAGAAACAGTAGAAATGCTTAGTCAGGTACCATTTCTCAGCAAGAAGGCAGGAACAAATATCTGAGCAAGAGACCTGACAACCACATGGCATGGAGCAGGAACAAGCTCTGCCCCCCAAGCCATGCCAGTCCGCATGGCCTGATGCAGCCCCACTGCACACAAGGAGTGTGAGGCCACACCAGAGCCCTTGTGCACCTTACAGATGTAAGACTGTAGCAAGCTGTCTGTATAAGCCCTCAGACATATGGGTCAGGACACCCCCACAACAACTGCCAACAGCGGTTCTCCGGTCCCTCTGCCCTGCCACTGTGATCCCTTCTCAGCAGGGATGCCACCTTCCCAGTACGAAACTGCTCTTTCCGCATACAAGCGGCTCTCTAGCAACTGACGTTGCCAACACAGACATCACTTGCAGTGCCAAGAGGTCTTTAAGGCAGAGAATTGCTTGAATTGCTCCACTTGTACCAGCTGCAAGAGAGCCATCATATAGTGGGGTACATTTAGCAAGCACTAGCAATCAAGCTAGCTAACAAGGTTAGTACTAGCAGGGAAAAAAATGTCATCTCACATAGTTGCTACCGATGCACGTATAAAAGTATCTTCTTCACGATTCTCTTCCAGCTTTCCTGGGACAGCCACATAGAATTAAAGAAAGAGCTGAGACGTAGGCAACAAAATTTCTGAAGACAGAGCTTGACTCTGATCTCCTGAGATAAGCACACACACCCATAAACCAGATGGACAAGACTGCAGAGCATGCTACCCACATGCCATGTGACACTCATCAGGGTAAAAAGGCACCCATACCATGCTCTGCAGCTCCAGTACTTCCTCATGATGCAACATGGCCCTGGGAAATTGGGATGCAACTGGCGAGAGGAAGGGTGTGGAACACAGTCATTTAGCAACTGAACTAGAACCAACCGAGGCACAACACAAAAAGGAAAGCAAAGAAAAAAAGGGTGAAATATTGCTGCCCTGCTTTACTCCAGGCTTTCAAAGGTAGGACTTAAAAGCTAGTTGCAGGGATGCTCAAATACCATCTCTCCACATTGTCTGGGGTTCATTGTTGGTGGAAATCCACTGTGAGATGGGGCTTTGTGTATACCTCCAGCAACACCCCTCTTCTTACTTGCCAACACCATGCACTTCCCAGAGCTGATGCAGGCGATACATACCCTTCCTGAGAGTCATCTGAGCAGAGGAAGACAAGTTTGTTGTGCCAAGCTGTTCCTTGTGCTTTGCAACTCATGAGCTGCATCCTGCAGCCAGCTGCTTCTGGGAACACTTCAGAGAGGGGAGATCGGTTCTGAGGTACCATCAAACCACTTTGCCCACAGCAGCATATGTTAAGTTGCAATGGGTATCAAGTCTGCAGCTTCCCTCCATGCTCCTCTTCTCTCTGCTGCCTCTGGATGACATGGCATGCCTGAGATGAGCTTAAACACTTCCCTCCACCTCAGAGGGCTTTGCAGCACTTGCACAGCAGAGATCAACATGTAGCAATGGAGGCCTCCAAGACAGCACCTGTACCATGCTCTACAGTTCCTGCACTTACTTATGAGACCGTATGTCCCCTACAAGGTGACTGGCAAGTGTGGTGGCACGGTGGTAGGAAAAAGAAAGTTTTCTCTCTCCAAGTTGAGAAGGTGTCAACAAGCTTTCTGCCCTTCCCCAGTGCCCTGTGCCAAGAATCTCACTTCTTTCATTCAAGTACAACTGCGTAACACATCATCTTCCAAAGAGCTTCAGGGTTTATGGGATGCTGAAAGAGACAAGCTGCTCTTTCCTTCTCTCCTTTTTCCATTGCTGTGCTACATAGCAAGACTCCAGTTTAGGACATTCTCCCACACAGCAAAGCACAGACATTAAAGGTGACACATGTACAAGAAAGTGGAAGCATTTCATCTACCCCAAACCAAGATAAGTCTTCTGCACTCCTACTGCAAGCGCAAAGGAAAGCCCTTTGAGAGCTGTCAAGAAGTCAGCCTACATGTCATAAGAGCCAGCTCACCAAATACCTCTAGCATACTGTGAAGACACAGTACTTGAGCAAGACATTCAACATACAAATTGCTTCAACTTCCATTCCAGGTGGAGCATGCCAGTGAGAGATCCCTACAACCAGAGGAAGGTTGCCAAAAAAATTAGGGAAGGGGGAAAATAAATCCTGCTTAAAGCAAAACACTGCAAAAATCAGTACTTTCCTAGGGGACAGGCCGGGAGCCCTCAGGGCCACTTGAAGACAGCTATTCAATTTCTCTCTTAGTGCAAGAAATTTTAAGGCCCCAAACTTTATGCTGTAACAGGAGGTGCCAGGTAACACTGTCACACAGCCTTTGAAGCCCTCTTTGTTCTGAAGTTCAGGAGCCAAAACAAACAGGGAAAGGGAAATTCTGCAATACTCTCACCAGCACCTTTGCATTCACAAGCCAAAGGTAAGAGACCTGAGC
>NW_020450761.1:2645475-2669694 GCF_003343035.1 Apteryx rowi
AAAAAAAAAAAAAAAAAAAAAAAGTTAAGCAAAAAATGTCCTATTTACACAAGAACAGGCACTAGGCAGATACAGTGACAACTGTGACCAGAATAAGCATTTTCAGACATCCTTGCAAATGTAAAGTTCACTAGCAACCCATAGGCAATGCCTGCCTCACTTACCTATGTAGAGGAACCCACAGGACATGACCTTTCAGGTCCAACAAGGTGATAAGAGGAGACATCATGTGGTTACCCACATGGCAAAGTAACTCTCCCACGAAGCAATCTAACGGATGAAGAAGTGACCTTTCAATCATAGGATTGTAAGATTCAAGTTCAATGTAACACTAGAAACAAGAATTTGCCTTTTTGTATGAGAAGCATAGATCAAACCAACCTAAATGGTCATCTGTAGTTTTAGACAATTCAAGCTTGAGGAGAGAGCCTATATAAGGGCTTCATGCACGACTGCTAAGTTGGCCCCTTGTATGTTATTCTCTCCTCTCTCTAATACTCAGGCAGAAGTGTTTTAAAAGCAGAAAGAGTACATTGCACAAGTCTTTGGTGCACTTTTAAGTGACCAAGGAGTAATGTAGGCACAACAGATGTAGTTACTCCTCTTGCCGATATTCTTTCTCTCAGCTAAGAATTGTTCTGAAACAGAAGATTTTAAACATCTTTAATCCTGTACTGTACTTTTAAGGTGCTGTAGAAATAATTTTTGTCTTTTCAAAAGAACAAGACATGTTAGCGTTTATGCAGCTTGAAAGCCTGTAAGCTTAGGGAAATCTTTCATTTTTTCTTTTTCCTAGCCAAAAAGACACACTACTCCAGACTTATTTATAGGACTTACTATAAAGCATTCATTAATTCAGATGCTTGTAGTTTGGAGGGAAATTCTTTCTGGAACTTTACTGTTTTCTGGTTAACACATTGTGTTTTTTCTCCCATTTACTCATGCCAACTGTATTTAGAAATTAGAATTTAAAAAGCGCACAAAAGCAACATTTAAAGATTGCATTATCTTGTAAATAAAACCACTTCATCTGCCAGATACATATTAAAAATACCAAATTATTTGACAGAATGAAAACAAAGCAGCAAAGTATTATCCAGACTAATAAAGTGAACCACCTGCTGTCATCAGTGTCCCACAGGATGTCAGAACTGATAGACTGCATCTTATCACACCTTGTTGGTATTCGTGGATGAGCAACACAGTTTTAGGCCTTTCCAAATCATCATCTGGTACCTCAACTTTAAAAAAAAAAAAAAAGGTCATTCACCTGAAGTGGCCAAAGAGGAAGAGATGCACTCGCAGAGCCCACGGTTGGCCGAGGCTGGACTGTCAGCGGGTTCTCAGTGCTCAGCACCTTCCAGCATTTCTGCTGGAAGCCAGCTCTCAAACTTTCACAGTGAACATGCAGGATGTGATTTCTTATTTATTTGTTAATTCAACTTAAATAGGTGTCCTCCTTCAAAATTTTACATTTATTTTTAAAACCTCAACTTCTCCACTATTTCTATCCCAAAAGAGTAAGCAGAGAAGAAAATGAGTTAGTCCAAGATCTATTGCAATAGGCAGTCTTTCCTCAATAATTGACATTTCCATATCTGCTCTGTCATCACCACTCCACTCCTATCAATATGAACATTCTCCAAGCAGTCTCCTAACATTTGGAATAAAATAGACACCAGCACCTGCTTGCTTTCAGTCAACAAATGTAAAGCTTGGTGAAGAACAGTTCAAAAACAAAGACAAGGACTATAAAGCAGAGAGCTGAAAGAAAGAGCAATAAAAGGGAGAAGTGAGCTAGAAAAAAATAAGAGAATGAAGGCGGGAGAAGAGGAGTGGTGTTGAAGTTGTTCAGCATGAAGTTTTTAGAGGTTACTTAATGTCAGGATACAGCAGGGGACTGAAGAGCAAGAACAACACTGAAGTTTTCTAGGTTAATAGTTTCCTTAATATTCCCACAGGATTCTTTGCCACTCTAAACATAGCACAGAGGAAAAAATAAGTTTCAAGTAGATCACCATTAGGGGCAGGTTCAAGAAAGTTCATTCAACCTCCCCCAAATTGTTCTCTCTCTTAGAATATTGAAAAAATATCCTGGGTTCTCATGTATTAAGACTGAGCACTCACATTTAAATTTGGAAAATGCAATTCCAGTAACACAGGCGGTCCAGAGATAGAAGAGGAGCTTCCAATCATTAAAAAAATGGTTTAAGGAGCATCCAGTTTGAAAACTTATTTTTCAGTGCCTACCACCAATACCCAACAGAACACCACTGCACAATTGCTTTCAGTGTGAGAGTACAGCCACTAAGCTGTCATAAGACCTTTAAAGTATTTAAGAAACTTATTAGAAAGCCTATTTCTGAAGGCCTGAATATTGAACTAATATATGCATCTGTACTGTGCTATCCTCCCTCACTACATGAGAGCTACTTTGAGCTTACGAGGTCTCTTCAGATAAAACCTAGGATGCAAGTCAAAGAAGAGACTGTCAAGTGCATTTCATTATTATCTGCATATTGTACTTGTTTCCATCATTTACAGAACGGAAATGACAGCTAGGCAGAACAGGAAAAAAAAAACCTGAGCCATGAGCAGGAAACAATCTCTTGTTTTGACTACTAAGGTAAGGAAAGATAAATAGTGGAAAATTCCCTCACACAGACCTAAGGGAGATGGATCATTTGACAGGTCTTCCTCACCACTGTTTTTATATGGTCAAGCCACCTGCTGGAGCAATTTCCCTACCTTAAATAAAAAGGGTCAAAACAAGGAAGATGACAAGGAATAATTTTACTTGAGATTATCTTTAGGTAGGCATGATTGAGGAGGTTGTTTTATTTATTTATTAAATACAGTTGCAGGTTGCTACTGTGACAATAAGACAAAAAGGAGTTTGGGGTGAAAGAAAAGAATGGTTATTTATGTGTTCTCATGTGGGTTAACAGTTAAAGTAAAGCATAGAGTTGAGTTAGAGGCTCTTAAAGAGCTGCATGAGTTCCCACTGTAAACTAGTTCCTTCAGTCTAAGTTCAGCTGAACTCGTGGCTCCAGCAGCAGCTAGATGCATTTCTTTTTTTTAAGTATCAAGTATATTTTAAAGTGTAATTTTTATTATTGCTCATGACACGTTAAAACTGAAAACAAATCCCATGTTGCTCTGACASAAATGTCTCAAGTATCTTCTACCAATTACAGAGCAGCATCAAGGCTTTTGTTCCATGCTCAGTGTTTGGTATAGCTACCAATATTTAAGTCTCACAGTGGCAACTTTAGTGCAGAAATACCAATTACAGACTTACTCTAGAAACTCAATTTATAGACTGCCCTATTTCCACACACTTTCCCCTCCTTTCACTTAACATTCTTGCTTACCTAYTATTCTGGCTGCAATTAAAGTAACTGGTAGTGAAAATCAAACATCCTCATGTTCTAAAAGTGGAGTTTCCAAGGAGAAGGAGAGAAGCAGCATTGTGCTAGAACTACCAAGGCATCAGAGGTATTACTAACCATGTCAACAACAAAATCCAAGGCTGTTTTGTGTTTATGCTTGACAAGCCAGGGGGAAAAAAAAATAGTTTTTTAAAGATGCTTAATAAAGTTGTTGAACACAATGATTATCCAGTCTCATCATCTGCACACTAAAGGTGGAGAAGAGAAGTAACAATAATTTGTTGCCAGACTTCACTGGAACAAACAGTTGCCTTTTACTTATCTTCAGATATCAAAAGACTTGAGTGGGACAAAGATTACTTGGCTCAACAAACATTCAAAGATCCCTCCAGCTCAACACATAGAGATGTTTCTGATGAAAATCATGAAAGAATTTAGTTTAAGCCTAGCAGCAATTCCTAATATATTAGCATGAAGTCTACAACCATCCCCTAATCTTGTCAAAGCTAAGACAAGGTGCTCTGCCTGCTTTTTAATAAAGGCAGTGGAGCTGCACATTTCCAAAGGCTACGAGCAGACAAGTGCTTCCTCCCAGGAAGCTGGGATTCATGGCAGTGTAAGTCAGTTTAAATCTGCTGTGGTCTGGCCCAACCCTTGCTAGCTCCTCAGTAGAACAACTAGCTTTCTGCCAAAGAGCTGGCTCAGAGAGCTCAGCAACTGGGTCACACCACTGTCAGAGCCAGAGCACACGAGCACATAAACTGAAGACATCAAGTCACCTTCTCCGCACCCATAACTTTATTCGTTCCCCCCCACCCCTGACTCAGAGGCCATTTTGAGAACTTGCACAGCTCAACAAATGGCAAGATCTGAAGTAGTTCAGAAGTGTTCTCGTCAACATCTGCTGCTACCTGCTTTATTATTTAATACACCAGATGACAAACACCAGGAGGAGTAAATCACATTCCTCTTGTTTGGAGGGGGTAATCTTTTCAGATAGTAAAGTCAATGCCGGTGTTCTAAAGTAAACAGGAAGGCTACTGAAGAACCAAAAAGAGGACATGAAAGATTTCACCTCTTCTCCAGCTGTACCCACTCTGGAAGGCTGAGCAGAGAGTTAAAGGTTTGCAATAGCTAGAAATAGGTATAATTTTAGTTGCTGCCTCAAAGCACGTTTTCCTGTTTAACACATGTGGTCAGACAGCCAACCACCATTCCTGGGGATTATCTGCTTAGAGTATGAAAGACAACAAAACAACCCACCATCAGTTTTTCAGTCAGACCTGGGCATGATTCCCATTAGCACATTTTTACTTTAAAATTCTCAGTGTGATTGCTAGGATTTTATAATACAAAAATAGCTAAGCGCAGATGTTGGTACTTGGAGCAAAACAGAACTTTGCCAGGTAAATAACAAATTGCAGAGTTATAAACTGCTTCTGAACATACAGAAAAGACTTGCTGTTGCATGGCACAGCAGTTTAAACACATTAGTCACTATATACTGTTGAGGAAAGAAGAGCATCTTCCAACCAGCAAATTAAACCAAGCCAAATTCAAGACCAGATTCAAAAGCCAACCAGGTAAACACACATTTTTTCCCCCTGCTGATTTTGATCAAGCTCTAAGTGAGAGCTGATGGTAGACAGCAGCTAACCACTCAAGGAGAAAATTAAGGATTGCTGTTCAATATACTGGTTTACTGTTACAGTAATAAACTATCAAAATATCACTACAAAAGAACAGACACTTAGCGAGTTTCTGAAGATGGTACTTAATTATTTTATTTATTTATTTATTTACACATTATCAGTTTTCCAGGCTGCAAAATGCAAGACTATAAGGAAACTAGAAGACATCAGTAATAAGTAAAGATACCAGCCTAGTTACCTAAGCAAGTTTCTGCATTCATATTTCAGTTTCAGGCCATCTCAGTCAACAACCGCAATTCATTTATGGTATTTACTAAATTATTATACAAGGCCCCATTCCTGTTAGCTTTATACAGTATTTCAGGGTTGTTTGTTCTGTTAGAAAGCTCTTCAGCTTCCTCAATTTTTTTCCTTTTACATTCCTGTAAGAAGTCTGATATTTGACAAGATACATTGAAATACAGATCCAGCATCCACTATTCCCAGAAACAACATCTGGTACTCCAGCATTTCACCTGTCTCCTACTTGAAGGGCACTTATCACAAAACAAGTTAAATCTTTAGAAAGCTTCCATCAATAAAATTAATTTTAAAGAATTGTGAATTTGATTGGCTTTAGGCTATATAAAGCTCCCCACATTCATTAATTTACTGCTGTTTTTTTATGGAAGTTGCTTAAGAGCAATAGTAATACATCTGCTGATTCATAGGAACAGCAGCTGTGTTCATGCAACAGCCACATGCACAATTTCAGCTCCTACAGACACTCTACATGTCTCATCAAGACTGCCTGAGAATTTAAATAGGTTTGTTCTTTCTCCAAACCCCAACTCCTTCAGGCTTTCCTTGGGAATTGTTCTGTTGAGAGGGATACATTTTCATCAACACTAAGGATTCACAGGAACAAGGACACTTGCTAAAACTCGGGCAAAGCAAGGAGAGGTTCAAAACCTCAAACCGCCATCAGGATACATCTCTCCAGGAGAAGAGCTCATTGTCCTCAGGCTTGTGTCAAGATGAAGATCGACAGGCTGCACATCACCTCTCTGCATCTGCTTTGCTGCCTTAGCTGCAGCAGATCTTCTGTTACTGTCTGTGCAAATTCTACAAACCCTGAAGAGTGGTAGGAAGGGAAGGGCTGGTCATCAGCACACTACCCATTGCTCCTCTCAGAATCAGGATCATTAGTCTGGATTTATGTTGGTGTGCACATTCAGAATTAGACCCAAACACCACTCCATTCACTATGTTTGCTGTTCTTCAGTATTTCAGTCCTGCACCCACCTCTTAGTTTTGGAATAAATGCTGCATGGAATACTTGCAGGGTGATCAGCAAGTTCATTCTGCAATACTTCCCATCAGAGTTTCTAACCTTACTAGGTTAAACGCACCATAGTGAATTAGAGAGCTTTCAAGATTTCCTCTCCCTTACCTGGGTTAACTGGTAGATCTTCACTTAAATCCCTAAGTCCCTCTGGCAAAGTTCAAGGAGTGGTTTCAAGCCAGTATACAATGATGGAGTCATTACACTTCTGCTATTTATTCCATTTCATTTAACAGCCTCTAATAAAAAACAGTTTGACCTCATATTCTGCTTCTGGGAGACAGACATTAAAAGCAAGATTTGATAAAAATATGTCATTCTATTTAATGATACAAGGAAAAAATGTAATGCATTCACAGTATGTAATATTGATGCCTTTCAGTTTTTTATTCTTTGTGTCCACTTGAATTTATAGCTTCCATTTAAATATTTTTGCAGCATTCAAAAGACCAAGTGTCTCAAGTGCTGTAGTTTAAGTCAGACACTGTCATCAGATAAGCTCTTCCTTCACGCAGGTCTTGGCTAGAGTACAAGAGTTAGTTATTGTGGAGTTAGTCAAACACATCCATAATTCCTTGCATTGTTCTATGGTCTTTGGGATATCTGTCTTTTCCCCAACAGCAGACATCTTCCACAAAGAGTCTGGATATGTTTGATATCAGTTACAGCCAAGTGAATAAATTCTTGGGCCTGAAGCATCAGCTGATATAAATCACTATTGTGCTAACGAAGTCAAAAGAGCCACATAGGTTTACAGCAGCTGAGGACACAGGCCATACTGTAGCCTGCAAAAGCAAGTCAAAGGAAAACTGGCTTGCTTTTCTTTTTATAGCCTGGTTGTCTAATTAGAATCTTTGTCTGCATTGTAATTTAGGATCCTGAAGTTTGAAGAGGGAAGAAGAAAAAAAAAAAAAAGAGCACCAAATACTTTCAGCAGATGGGTCACTATGAGCTACAAAAACTTGTCATAGCTGAAATTACTCAACTCCAACCTGCAGACATGCTGTCACCATGCTTGAAAGGAAGCCGCAAGAGGAATAGTGTAGTGAACCTTAAGCCAACTGACAACCAGCTGCCAGAATGCACTAGTGCTCAAATGCAGAGTGCACTATTGCTCAAATCAGGGGATGGACCCTGAAATCCTGGAGCCCTGAAGACCCCAAAACGTAGCAGCAGTAATTGCTGCAGGTACACTGGGAATGGCAACTCAGTTCCTTATTAGAAAGGATACTGCTGGCTGACAAGGCTGCCCTGCCTGGGAAGGGAAGAGCTACTGTGATTCTGAAAAACATGGGGCTCAGGAGACTTGAACAAAAAGAGTGGAATAAAACTACTAGTTCCATACCTGGGCACCAAACTGGCATTTAAGAGTCCAAACAGCATGCACACAGTTAGCCTCTGGAGACAAGAAAGAGATGGGCTTCTGAATTAAAAGCGGAAGACTAACTTCAGATAAAAAACAACTAAACAAACAAAAAAATCAGACTAGCAAACCTTGTTCCTTGATTATTGTGCAAACAATATAACAATATATAATATATACCTATTTTGTCACTCTGATCACACAACTAATTAAGCTGTTTTAACATGATTATAATCCACTTGACAAGAGAAAGTTATAACCCAGCTATGAACTGGGAAAACAGATAAGATTACTAATCACACAATTGATTAACAGTTTGCTCTGCTAGACAAAGATCCAAACTTCAACTATTCAGTCCTTTCATGCCTGCATACTTCCGGCCAGTTCCCCCAAACTCTCCAGACTCTACATCCCTACAAAAACAAGCTTTGGCAGCCATCTCCCAGGACTTCTCCCATGAAGGGCAGCGATCCATGGCCTAACAAGCTAGAGACCCCATGCTCTGCAGTCTTCTTCAAACTCACAGGAGAGGACTGACCTCATTTTTCTACCATCCCTGTCACTCTATTTTCCCGCCTCTGAAGTCAGAGTTTAGGATATGATCTGAAACACTGCAGACATACCACGTTCCTCTGAATGGCACAACCGTTTCCTGCTTTCTGGGAAAGGAGCTTGTAACCTTGATCTCTAGTGCAGATCTCCAGCACAAGGATCAGTGTTGCTCTGTCACCTCAGTCAGGAGAAAGACAAAATAGTGGGGGTACGACAGACCAAGGAAGAGACGGACAAAATTTCAGGCATGCCTATTATTGCTGAAGGGAACAATTTCTTAAGATTTTTTCCCAGAAAAAAAATAGAAACATGATGGTTTTGGAAGCATCCACAAATACAAGCCCCAGAAGTCCCTTAATAACAAGGTTGCCATTCATCAAACAGGCAGCCCAAAATTCACTGTTCATTTCAGATTTAGAGGGAACACAGGTGAACATATGTTGGGAAAGCTTTCAGGCTTTGCCATGGGTAAGAAAGCATGGGCCCGTCTTCCCTCTTGAATTAGCTTCCTGTCTTGTTAGTACGATTCTTTCCACTGAGCAGCAGGCAAAAGAAAGGGTTTTAAAAAAGGAAAATACTACACTTATCTGTTAAGATCACAGGTTGAAAACCTTCACTACTAGCATACAACTTCCTACTGAAGAAGAGGAGGGAGTATTTTTTCACATATAGCTGACAAATTTTCTCCCATTTGCCTACTCCGTGATAAGCAATTAGTGGCACACAGTAACATCCCCCATCCTGATGCAGAGTTCAGAGATACTCTATGCTTTCAGCAGTCTGCCAAAGCAGAGCAAGGATTGCCACATTTTGAACAGGGTTGATCTTGTGCAGAAGACACATGAATAAACTTGAACTGACACAGGCATGACAAAGTCATGAGAAATCCCTTGCACGACCTGATCCAAAATGAACATTCACAAGCCCAAACATGTGCTGCAGAAAGAAGACGTAATAGAATTTGTCATCCAGCTTCACATTTTCTGCACAAGAAGGGAGAGCTAGCAATCCGAGCCCTCTCTCATAGACTTTCCCACTCATTTGATAGACTCACAAAAAAAGGGAACTGCTCTAGATCCTCTTCTCCACTGCCTCCTTGAGTATTACGCCCATCTACAAAAGGAAGGCAGACAATAGGCTCTAACTGGGGAGGGATGCACAGCCCTGGCTGTATCCGATGACACTGAACCACACACTATACCACCTCATACCAGTGGGCAGCCTGGAGCCTCCTGGTAAATCCTTGTCAGTACAAAGATCCACACAGCAGAGAATCCAGCCCAGAAAAGCCACATGACTGCTCAAAGTCACAAATCAAGTCTCATTTCTGAGCCTGTTACTGACAAGATTTTAACTCCAAGCCCTGTGCTATAAATCACTACATGACTGAAAAAATTGTGGAGGCAGTGTTAACACAGCATTAGGTTCCCCTGGGATTTAAGGAACTCTCTGGGGGAACACCTTGCTATAAAAAGCAACCCTTGTCTGAGGCAATTGCTGATCACCATCTTTAGGAAGAAGGTAGGGTATATTTTTGGGTATCTGCAACAAAAGTTTGATGAGAACAACATACAGACACTTAAACCTTACATCACCTTGATATTTGGGCAATTCTGTCCAGCACTTACTTAATGATTCAAAGACTGAAAAGCCAATACCCCTTAACATCCTTTATCTGCCAGATCAACAAACTCAAATAAGACCTCATTCGTGGCAGAACTTCATTTTCCTATAACTAGGTATCTGCATCCATTTGTACACTGTACAGGCATGGATCATTTGGGTACAACACTGATTCCCAGGATGGGTGGATAGAAAAGATTTCCAAATATGAAGTAGTAGTACAACACTGGGACCCTCTCCCTCCCCACAGCTCCCTCAAACAAGCAGAGTGGTGCAGGTGGCACGCTCAGATGATGACACAGCACCAGCAAGACAAGGTATGTCCCCCTAGGAAAGGGGGCTTATGGTGACACTCAGTGTGCTGCCCATCTAACACCTAACAGGCAGCAGTGCAGTCCATCCTCTTACCTGAAGACATTCCTGCATGTTGTAATGAAGTGCCTGAAATAAGTCTGTGACCCTGAGAGAAGGGCAGGAAGGCTCCTAGGGCCCTCTTACATTGTCTTGGCCTTTAAATGCATCTCAAAAGGGCCACAGATCCACTCTTCAGCCTGCCCCTGCACCCTTCGAGGCACTGACATCAAAATTGCATCTTACCTTGTCTTTGTATAAAAACCCTTAGCAGCGGGTGAGCACTTGAAACAGCCTTGAAGAAGTTGTCATCGTTATTAATAGGGAGAAGGTCTCCATGCACATCAGCATATCCAATCATCACCTCCAGGTTGGCTATGTGATGAATGTGAAGGATTAGTTTATAGAAGTCTTCAAACTTTCCTGGCTTGTAGCGATCCAGGCAGAACCGTCTGAACTCTGCCCCAAACTGCAAGAGAAAACAAATAGGGCATCTGATTTCAAATGTCACTATATTCCAGTACTCCAGTTTGGCATTTGAGCATGGTGTCATCTCTCTTCCTATGACGAATATAATTGCATGTCAGTGCTTTCAAGCATACAAATGCCCTTCGAGTTCCTCACAGTAGAATATAACCRTCGCTGCCAAGATACCACCCTGACTGATAATAGATATGTTCAGATGTTCTACCTTAAAAGAAAGTGTATTTTTTAAATATTAAGTTTTCTTTAAATCCCCTAGAGGGTAACTACATTTGTAGGATTTAAATTTGAAGCTCCATCATTCCTTATCATCTCTGGCATCCATAGAACTATTTTTGTCTAAAGTAGGAGCGTTCACTGGACTGCTTTCAAAAAGAAGTTACTCAGCTATTCAAACAACCTTATAAAAAAAATACTTTACACGTTTCCCATCAATACCACTGGGATCCCAACCACAAGACATTTAAAGTAGTATGATGTAAGTAAGAAGTTTTTCTGCCACTCCATCAGTTTTCATTTCTGAAGTTTCGCGTACCTGTAAATGGCTATAAAAAACAGTTCAGTTTGGCCCAAGACAATTAAAAATATTTAAAATAACTTCATGAATTTAAAACAAGTCAGAAAGTGACTGTGGAAAAGGTTTCAATTAAACATATTTCTGATATCAGAGGCCAAATATACTATTAAGAACAGGAGAACAAAATTAGGTTCTCCAAACATGAAAATTAGTGGATTGAAGGAAAAAAAAATAATCAGTTTAACTAACTAGCTTAAACCACCTTTCTGCTATGTTTAATTTCACAATCAATGTGGACTTATATTGTATAGTATTGGTATGCAGAGGTTCAGCTGATGAACAATTAAGTCATTCCAACTCATTCCTGAAAACATGCCCACAATTCCAAAAACACAGGAAGCCTTAATTAGGATCTCGTGGAAGTTCTCATTTGCAAAGTCAGTTAATACCAGGGCAGGAAACTAAAGAAAAACAAATTAAAAAACCCCAAGAGTCTTCTGTGGATAAATTCCTCCTCAAATAAACCCCCCCAAGAATTTTCTATAGATAAATTCCTCCTCAAAACAGAGAATAATTTGCTTAGAGTTCCTCAGTTGTTAAATCAACTTACATATATAAGCCATTCTTTTAGTGAGACTAACAGAAGTATGAATCATCACTGTAATCATCTTCAAGCAAAGGAACCACTAGCTTTGGGTGCAAGCATGTTCTCAAATTATTTCCGCAGTTATGAAAATCCCTCTCTTCAGCATCAAAGCCTAGTTGTGATAATCTGAAAGCTTATTTAGTCAAATCAGGCTGCTTGTTCATAATATTAACAGGTAGTTCCAGTTTGGATTTCAATACAGAATGCCCATCCAAATGCAAAAAAGCTGAACAAACCACAGCTGGTTCCAACAGAAGAAAAGTTACTCTTTGCCCTCCACACACTGCTCCTCTCCAAAAAAAGTCCAAATGAGATCTTACTTCCATTTCCATTTCAAAATGAAAAAGCTGAAGTATTGTTATTTGAAAAAATTGCATCTTACAGTTTCCTTTTTCCTAGATTCAAAAGAGAAGAAACCATCTTCTCTTGACAAATTTAACATCCTCATGGTTAACTAGAGAGACAAGAATAAGATCTTGAACTAGAGACAGGAATAAGATCTTTGTAGGCTTTGTGTAGAGCTGCACCTTCTGCTCCACATACCTGACCAGAAGCAAAGGATTCCTTTAGCCAAAACAGCACCTCACCGGGCCAACATACTTGGGTGCCAATTCCAATAAACATTTGTTATATGACAACTTGTTCAGAACCACAAGCATGCACGGCACTTGGCAAGAAAATGGATGCTATGTAGTTTCAACCCAGCCAGTACAACACTCAGTCTACAAAACCATCCAGATGCCTGTCCTGCCAGGGCTCATCTGGCAGAGGGAACCCATAGGTCCCGCTCTGCCCAACATGCGCACCAAGCCGTAGGCCAGCTCCAGTACCAGGATGCCACATTCAGTGGGAAAGTGAAATGGGAAAGGAAAGGAGAAAAGAAGAAAAGGTAGTAATTTACATGTTGATATGACCCAGTGTTCACCTCAAATCACCATGAGAGGCAGACACCTGGTGAAAAGGCCTGGCCTCCCAGTCTAACCCCTGCAGGTGTGTCCTCATGCACGTTATGCACAATTATGTCAAGGGAACGTGACATGCAGGTAACAGTCCACCCACAGGGATTCAACTGCAGACTTCAGGCGCTGAGGTCTGATGTGAACGCTGTATAGTTAAATGAGCTCATTCACACATTCAGACTCAGGAAAGCCCAAGATACAGCTTCCATCATGTAGGAACAGGATAACAATAAATAAATGCGAGTGATTTCACTTGTGCCTTTGCATGATGAAGACCTTTAAGACAAGAGAGCTGGAAGGTGATTCTGCACAAAGCAGCATGAGAAGGGAAGAACAACACAGAGTCCCTTCAAAAGAGATTTAAATAGATAATGAAGATTATGTTTGTTGTTTAAAGGTTAGTATTACTGTAGTAGTAGTTTAGCTGATTAATTTACACTGTGATATACACTGGCAGCAACCATTGTCAATGGGTCTTTTCAGAGGAGGAAAAAAAATGCTTCAGCAGTGACCGTTCATTCATCATCCCTAATGAGGCTGATGGGGAATATCACAGTAATAATAGGTTTTGCATTACCACACAGCTTGGAGACTGGGTGCTCTGCATTGTATTCAGCCAGGATTTCACGATAACATACCCACCAGAAACTGCAAATTCTGAGGGCTTTTAAAAAGACAGCCACAATGACTATCTGCTTTTCTAAGCTACAAACAAAGTTTAAATTTAGTATATCACTCCAAAGAAAGAGACACAAGGACTGGTGTTTCTGTCAGCACAGTCTCTGCCAGAACAATACTGTATTACCCTGTTTGATAAACAGTTCCAACAAGCAGATTAGTTTTCCATAATTCCAAATTACTCTGACCTATTTATCTAATGCAAATATGCCTTCTACTATTGCAGAAGTCAGAGGACTGGATGGTTGAAGGGAACTGAAAAGAATTTAGTCTGACAGAGCTAATTATGACAAAAAAACCTAAAGAGAACTGAAGGCGTTTGCTTTACAAAGAATGCACTCTGTCCCAAGATCCTCCAAAATATCAGCCAGCCACTATGCTTGCTGTCTGCAACTGTGAATAGATGACCAAAAGCATCCAAACAAAATGCTATACAGAAGCAGGAACCCTGAGCAATTTCCACGAAACAGAGGGCAAGAAAAAAATAAGGGAAAAGGCAAAGTGTTCTGATAAAAGTTGCATTAAAAAAAAAAAAGTCATAGCTAGCTGATCAAAACTTACATAGGGTGATTCATCAAGAGTGATGAACTGCAAGCTTGGGGGGATGGAGTGGAGTGGTGGATTTTGAGATTTGTTTACCTGAAGGGATGCTATTTTGTGAAATGAAATGGAAGAGATCCTTTGCATGCAAAAGAGACCAGCTTTTTGTTTTTTGAATTTCAAATTTCAAAAAGTTTAGAAGGTAAGAAATGAAGCACTGTGTTTACGAAGTCCCATCTCTCTAGTTTATTGCTAGCTTTGAGTTTAGGCTATTGTAATAAGAGAACAAAGAGTAACATTTAGCAATAAACATGAATTACGTTAGCCACCTACTTTTCCCATGAAGTAAATACCAGGGACAGAAAGAAAAACTAACACTCTCATCCTTGCATAGACTATAGTTTCTGATTACATGTGAGATTTTCAAAAAGGGGAAGACCTGATCTGGGCTGTGTTATCAGGGAGAAGGAGCAGAGGTCAAGAAAGAGGAGGAAAGACAAAAGGTAAATGGTTTTGCGCTGGCTGACAATCTCGGACTTCAGGTCTCTGCTTCCATAGTCATGTCTACATTTTTCCATTCCCTCTTTCTCCCCCAGCAATGTCTTCCCTCCCTCACTCAGCACTCTCTTGCTCTGCTCCCAGTCTCACAGAAGGCATTTCTAGCAGCAAGATACCACTAACTAAGCAGATCTCTGCAATAAATTCTCTTTTCTTCAGCTCCGTCAGCCCTGTAACAGCTCTCTCAATCCCACTGATCAAGCAGGCTCATACTGCTCAATCCTCCGCCCATCTCTCGCCGTTTCTTCCAAGAGATGGTGACAGGAACAAGACTTACCTCTCTTCAGTTTGTTCTTCATAGGAATTCCATCACAGACAACTTTTTAGCTACCTTCTCTTTCAAACTTTTTCCCCTGCTTGGCATCATGCCATACTCCTACCTTTCTCCCTTGTTGTCTTCTCCCCTTTCATTCCCCCCATAATACAGCCATGCTTTAACCTCTTCAGTTCTTAAGACAGTTTCCCCAAGCACCCTCCATGGTCCCTTTTCATTTTTATGCTTCTTGGACATAGTGCTCCATGTGTCTCTGCCTTTTACTTCAAGAGCAGCCTCTGTGACACCTCCAACTTCTTTCTCTAGGTGTCTGTGAGGCCTGGTCCTTAGCCGCTCCTTTTTCCTCCTCTGCATCTTCTTTGCAGAAAATTCAGTACCTGCCTCTGTCCCCATTGCTCTCAAATCAGCTTCTCTCCTTGAGATGTGCCTCCCTTGCCATCTCTTAAAGACTTACTCTTCACAGATGGTCTGCTGTCAGCTCAAGTGCAACTTGAGAAAAACTAAGCTTACACTTTTCCATGCTTCATCTGCCTGCCTTCTTGATTAATGTGACAGAACCATTATACTGCCAGCCCCTAGCATCTGTAACATCAGTACCAACCTTCATCCAAGCACTTGCATATATTCACCTGTTAGTTACCCAGATCTTTTCTGCCCAAAAATCTTAGACCTATGGACAACTTTCTGCTACTCATACACACAGCCAGACTCTTGCCTTGAATCACAGAACCACAGAATGGTTAAGGTTGGAAGGCACCTTTGGAGATCACCTAGTCCAACCCCCCTGCTCAAGCAGGGCCACCTAGAGCAGGTTGCCCAGGACTGTGTCTAGACGGCTTTTGAACATCTCCAAGGATGAAGACTCTGCAAACTCTCTGGGCAACCTGTTCCAGCACTCAGTCATCTCCACAGCTTAAAAAAAAAAGTTCTTTCTTATATTCAGACAGAATTGACTTTTGCTGTGTACTTTTCATAATCCTTCCTAAATACCTTCTCACTTCACTACCATCTATTTAAGAACATTTTCACAATAGCTATTTTCCCAGACCATTCCTCTGAATTCATCACCCCTTTCTCCCCGCCCCACCATCACCGCCTCCAGGAGCTCCTCTTTCATCAGGGTCACCAGGTTAGCTGCTTTCTCCCTCAGGATGTGCCCCAAGTGGCATAAAGTACCAGCCTTATTCACTGCCTCAACCTCTCAAGCCCTCTCCCACCCTTGGGCAGAACTCTCAGTAAATATCTTCAAAGCCACAATACTGTTCATCAAGTAGCCCTTCAAAGCAAGGCTTTAAAAATCAATCTTTGCCTTGAGCAGATGGTCTGCCTTTCCACAGACAAATTTTTTCCTTTTCTCTCCTGTTCCCATGGTCTTTGGAGATAAGTCAGTCCGTTTACAAAGGGTATAGAGTGAGTTGGTCCTAGATTTTCAACAGAACACTCTGAGCACCACACACCACACAGCTCTAGCATGAATACAGTGCTGGACACATACATGCATGGCCTGTCACCATCAGCACAAGGCGGAAAGAAACGCTTGGCCCCTTCCCACCCAGAGGGACAAAGGACCACTGAATCAGGCAGTCTTGTCATCACTGCCAACAGCACACAAATCGACAAGCCTAGCTCACTGAAGAAAGGCAGCCCTGGACTAGAACAGGTCTCTAGCAAGAGCAAACTACTTTCTGACCATTTTCTGAGATGCATCTGTGTGATTACAAGACATGCAACCAGTCAGGGCTTTGGCTGGTTGCAAACTTAGCTAACACCCTTTAAGTTTCTGCCAGAGCCTTCATACAAACATAGGGCTTACAACAGCTGCAGAGAAGTAATCTGATGCACATACACCTAGCCAAACCTGATGGGGGACTGGAACAGCCATGTGGGGYAAGAGCAGGAGGGATGGCCCAAGGCAGGGTGGACCTGAGGCTAGCGCACCGCACCCTGCCCCAGACATTCCTGCCTCAATTAGCTTCAGGAATTTCCAATGGGAACAGGACTAGCTTCTGTACTGGGAGATTTTGCCTTCACTTAGAGGGAGGGAAGGTCTCAGAAAGTACACTCCATCTTTAACTTCTGGCCTGCATTGTAAAAGTAATTAGGTACAAGCAATCAATCTCTGGAAAAGTGTTTCTTGGTTACTAAAAGTCCAAGTTCAGCACACACAAAGCCTCTTACAAAGGAATGATAAGGGGGGGACAACTGAGGAAAGCACCATTAATTGCACCCCTGAAGAACTCCTTAGAGCTGGCTAGTCCAGCAGGCTGCCAGTCTGAGGTTAAAATACCTGTGAAGGCTCTAACAGTAGACACACCTTTCTGACTTCAGCTGTAAACAATTTTTCAACTTTAAATAGCATCTCAGCAAATTAAAGATCCACTGCTCAGTGTTCCTTAAAGGCTGGTTCAGTGTGATGAGGGACTAAAATTCAGAGGACTACTCACATAAGAAAGACTTGCTGAATGAAGTTTTAAGCAGATCAGAAATTCCTAAGTTACTAGCATAAAAGTAACTATGAAAGCAAGGGCAAGAACCTGGAGGCAGGATCAAGAATAGAAGAGCAAACTGCTGCAACACAAGGTAACAGGTTTAGTCTTCTGATCAATACATCACTGGTATATCGTTAACCATCTGGTTAACAAAGTTAATGCCTAAGCCTGTAACAGTATACTAACTTTCCTTGGGATCATTGGCAGAGGCAACATAGCTAGATTTAGCTTCAGCTAGTTTTTAGCTAGATTTTAACATGTATTTTCATTAGGCAAGACCTTAAACTACATCCCTAGTGACACTATGGCCTATCCACCTCCATGCTGTGCTCTGTGGAGCCAGGTAGCTCAAAGTATGCTGTCTGGCCTTGCCTACATCTCCTACGGGCAGTGCTGCTCACATAGTCCCAGATCATGGGTAAGAGAAGACAGTTATAGCATGCTAGTGCTTACATGCAACTGTCACCTGAATAGTACTGTTGCAGAATGACTTGTCTGCACCTTTGCAGCTGACAAGTTTGACTCTCACCTGTGAAGGGCTACAAGCAGGCACATGAGGAACTACTGTGGTTCAGCTGATGTATTGTACCTCATTAAGTTGTGGTCACTTTCTCTCAAATGATCTAACCATTTAAAGTCTTAAGCCTAAGTTTAAGAGGTATGACCACTTCAAAAAGTCATCCTACGAAGATTCATAATAATAGAGGAACCAGTAGTTTAGTAGATGCCATTTAGTAAACAGTTACCAGAATCAGCGCAATACCTGTTGTCAGAACCTGAGCAAATTGGGAGGGAAAGGAACAGGAACAGGGGCAAGATGTGTGAAGTCAGACATTAATGTTTACAATCCAAAAATCTTTCCCTTGGCACATTTTGCAAAAATCCAGACTGACTGAAGTTGATCTTGCTGTGGCATACTGTCTTCATTTAAGAGGGGAAGCACTGTGGTTTTCTGAGTCCGTGCTACATTTGGTTTGCATATAATCAAATATGTTTTGAAGCTCAAAACCAGAAGTTGTCAGCTGGTTACAGTGCTTTTCACTGTGCTTATTTTAGTTGTGTTCTAGGTATGACAGTATGATCTTAACTTGGAAGAACCTGAGTATTACTTATAGACTTAAAAACAGACTTAAAGTTGTTTTAAAATTTTGTAGGTTTAAAGAGAGTGACACTTTTTCTATCAGTTTTCAAGTGTGCTACACATGAAAAACATTCCTTCTCAAACTCCAGAAGGCCTGTAAGACTTCAGGATAAGACTGAAATCATTCAGAGTACAAAAGGCTGGTGAACACAATTTTTAGACCACTCTCACTTGGTTAGCACCAGAAAGTGAAGAAACGGACCTTTAAAATCTCTTTACAAGGGACTGGTAAAAGAAAATTTGCCTTTACTGCTATTGCTACATATGGTGTTATACTTCATACCTTTCAAATATGCAATATATATTTTACATAATATATATAAATAGTAATATATTACTACTAATATACTATTATTTATATAGAGAGAATATCTAAATCAGTAGCAACATGCCACATGGACACAATATTTTGATTGTTAAGGTGTCTGTACAATAACAGCAACCTTTGGAGAAAAAGGATGGGGAAAGTCTAAAACAGCTATCTGTAAGTAACAGGTACAGGCACACATTCTCATAAGAAAARACAACGTGAACAGGACAAACCACCAGCTGTTTTGATATTACATCAATCTAGCAATTGTTTTGGAAATGTCACACTTGCTGAAGTATTATCCGACTTATGCACTTGTCCAAGACCCAAAGATACCATTTTACCTGCATGTTACCTCAGAACACACAGCACTGTCAATCCCACATGTATTCTCTGTATGGAAGACCATATTCTATATCATGACCAATATCATGCCTCTACTCTAGACACACCAGAATGGGATTAAGAATTTATTAAAAATCCAGTTGCAGCGTTTAGCTGAACACCAACATTTACTAGAACAAAGCAGAAATAGGATAGGAGAACAGAGCAAAAAAATATGGTTATAGTTAAGTAGATATATTTACCTCAATGGGTTTGTTTATTGTAGTAGGATGTTAGTCACATTCTTGTTAGTTTGTAAATCCATTTGTAATGCAAGAAAACAGAATGTTATTAAAAAGGGAGAAAAGTCACAATCTACCACTGAGTATCCAAAACAGCACCGAGTCAGGTAGCTGTGCTGTTATGATCCTTAGCTATTATTAAAAGTTCACATTTTTCCAAGAGGATTCAGGAACTAAACGACGAGTTCCCCCTCCCCAGATTATTTTGGGGGGAACCAAGAGTGCATCTATCCACTTTTGACAGCATAAAAATGAATTCTTACTCCTATCTAAAGCTTACAGGAAATAATGTAGTAGTGTAGAAAAATCCTTCTCTGTTGCTTTTAAGCCAGAAATGTAAAGCTGTCAGCTTTGAAGCTCAAAAACACTCTTTTACAAACAATTCAAAGAGCTACCATTTAAAAGCCTGAGGGAATCTTATACATCTACTATTCCAGAATTTCCCAGTGACTGAAAAGAAATAAATGCTTAGGCTGACAGCTACCCTTTCATTTGAAAAGCTGTACATACAACTTAGAAAAATCAAATCTCTATTTTTTACCCAGCTGCAGGAGGGTGAGAGAAGATTAGCTACATGAAGTTATAATTAGAGAGGGACTCCCACCATTAATGTAGGAATTCCTATCAAAATAGTTTTTGCTCTTCTGTAGGCTCACACTCATGCAGGGAGAGGCCTGCAACCTCTCTCTAAAGCCAGGCAGAGAAATGAAAAAAATAGGTTTGTGATCTTGTGACTATAGGCAGGATTCTAAAACAAAACAAAAACAAACACCATACACACAGAGTAAAAGTCATCTGGAAACTGGATTAAAGGTAATTTCTTGCAAAGGAGACAGATACTTCGCTTGCCACCAGACTGGGGAAAGCTGAAATCAAGTGCTAGACACAAGTGACTACACAGTTGATATAAGCCAGCAAGAGAATGTGTTTTCAGATCTTGTCTGAAAAGGCTGAAACATTTATTCTGAGCTAGAGACAACACCTAGATAAAAACTGAGCATTTAATTTATCCTGTAGTGACAGACAGGAGAAGAGAAAAGGATAAGATGTAATTACAATTCAGTTTTTTCCTACAGCATGTGCCAGTTTCTAAGCAGGTTTCTCTTTCCCCTACGGCTTTCCTATCCAGCAATAAGTTCTTACATGTTTTGACTGTAGTAAGGTTGGCTTTGAGGGGAGGGACGGAGGGAGGGGAGAAGGATAGGGCCTGAAGGAAGATGACTTCTTAAAGCAGAAGACTACAGCAATTCCAACTACTGACATGTTTGAGAACAGAACATACACAGACTATAAGGAGAAACTGTTTCCTCATGAGGACAGCTAAGCAGTCAAGCAGATGCCCAGAGAGGCTGTGCAGTCTTCATCCTTGCAGATTTTCAAGACCTGACTGGGTAAAGCCCTGAGCAGCCTGGCCTGGCCCTGCGCTGCCTTGCTTCGAGCAGGAGGCTGGATAGGAAGCCCTGGAGGGCCCTTCTGGCCTGAGGCGCTCGGTGGGCTCTGCTCTAGGAGGACAAGGAGGAAAGGGAGGAGGAGAAAAAACAGACCCCTTTTTGCACTGGGTTCTGGGAACTAGAAACTTAAGCCATTAACACTGTCTGTTAGCAGAGGATGTGCATGGCACATACCAGATCATCTGAACAGATCTGGAGACCACGTATTTTGTTTATTGAGAAGAGGAGCCACAGAAGACCCAAGACTGGGTAAGATGTTCTTTATAACACCTTTCATCCAACAGTCTAATGGTTTCAAAGTGGCTGCAGTGATGAGAGATCAATCATGCTTCAACTCCGAGTCCACATGGGCTATATCAGCTACCAAGGGTTGTGCAACTTGTTCAAGTTTTAAGAAAAAGCAGAAAGGGTAAGAATCCATGAAATCTCTCGCCTATTAAAAACAAACAAACAAAAAACCCCCAGCATCCTGTTCCCTCCCCGCCACACACTTTTTTTTCTTCTTCTTCTTAAGCCTCTAACACATCAGGAATCCTAACATTTAAGGAGACTTGTGGATTGCCAGAGAAGTGTCTTACCAGTATGGTACTAAGGATCTGACAAACTCTCTCTTCCAAAAACTAAGAGCTCAAACCAATCTTCAAGAACTTTCTTTTGCAGAAAAGGAACTAAACTCGGGTACAGCTGGGCCTCTAGTAGTCTGGAATAATCTTGCTCAGTTTTCTAAGGAGTCATTTCGGAATCATGACCAATGCAGTACACCAGCTTGTTGGCTGTTTATCCTTAAGGAATCACCTGGTTATCATAACAGAGGTAGGGCTACCAAAAAAAATGTTTGGAGATTATCATCCATCTGACTCCCCACAGCTATTTTTTCAGAGCTCTTTCACATCGGACTCAATCTTCAGAGAAGGAGAAAAGCTATTTCATGCAGTTGTGTAAAAGCAGTGCTCTCTCACACTCAGCTCCTCCACTAAAAGGGATTCCACCTGCCCACGGCCTGCCACTTCCCCAGCCTTTGAAAAGCCACCTGAGAATCCCTTGATCCCCGGCCAAGAGTATGCTCCAGCTCAGACGTTGCGCTGCACCCACCTTCATGAGCCTGGCAGGCTACAGCATTAGAAGATAGATGCAAAATCATGAGTTCTCAGACTCAACTTTCTAGTTTTCAGGCAGGTTTGGACAGGCCTTGTGCTTACAAAACAGAGGCAACTGGATGTTTAAAAGGCTGACTACATAAGGCTACCAAAAGCAGCATTACTGAATAGAAGGTATTTAAGTTCCCCCTCCTCCCCTCCCCAGCTCCAGATAGTCCAGATACCATTGGCCAGAGCTTCTCACTGGATCCACTTCTACAATTGAATAATTCCCTCTGAGTAAACCCGTGAGTCTTATAGACAGAAGAAAATCATCTTGCAATTTTGGTACCAACCTCTGTTCACCAACAACTTGATGCACACAAGTCACGCTAACAGTAAGCTGACAAAACAACCCACCAGAACCAGGAAATTCAACAGTTGTCCTCCCTTGACCCAAGTTGCATGTTAATGGATCATCACTGGCTGTAGGCCCTCCAAACGCTATTTAGATCTCAGCCCCTATTTTAAGTTTCCACCCTACTGAAGTAGTACTATTCTCTGTAGTAACTTCTGTGCCATTAGCAGTAACTTCCCTGAACTAAAGAAGGCCTCCAGTAAACCCCTTCCACCCACACAAGTTTATTCTCAATGGATTTCCTTTTCTCCACATGTCTGCAGTCATTCATTCACACTCACAATCTACCTAAATCACTCTGTATCTAAATGGCTACATAGGATTCACTTAAAAGATTACTACAGCTGTAAAAGAGGCGACGAGGTGCTCATTATAAGACTGCTTTTAAGTTGTTACTAATAGAACAAATGTTACTGCAATATTCAGGTAGAAGAAAGTAAGAGTATGAACTTAAAAATTCCTATCTAACTGGGGTCAAGTTTTTACTTTGAGACTTGTGTTGGGTATAAGCCAGTAACGAGAAAACAGAATCTGGAGGATTTGGGGGTCATACCGAATGTTGTGGGTGGATTACATCTTACAAGTAGTATAAACTGAACCAAAATTTTCCAGCTGCGTAATCAAGATGAAAACTTACCTGGCCTGCTGACCCCCTTCTAATATTTGAGTGCCAATGGGAGGTTAAGAAATGGGAGCTCTCAACCTACATTTCAGATGCCACCTTTGGAGGTGATTGGAGAGTCCCCTGCATGCGAGATGTCCTCCCACTGAGGCAGAGCTATAGGCTGGCTGATCTGAATGCAAATATTAACAACAGCAGAGGACAGAAATAGAGAGCGTTGAACACAGAGTACCTGACACCTCGGCTCCAGCACTGTGTAAACAGGTGATCAGTGCACGATTCCCCACAACATGCTAATGCTACTCCTTACTCTTTTCAACCTACTCACTGATCAGACCTTTTCTATTATGCGTATATAAAACAGGCTTCCAGGGAGATTTTTAAAGTTTTCCTCAAAAATCGATGTATTTTTTCTACCCAGAAGTGGTGGAAAAGATTTTGATGTGGCGCTTCAAGCAACAGCAGCCAGACCAGACCTCTTGGAGAGCCCTCGCAAGACCAACCGCCAAAACAGACAACTGAAATCATCGTTTAAAAAAGCCAGGCTACCACACGCAGCCGCTTCTGCGCACGGCTGTCGCGGGGTTCCCGATCCCTTGGCTGAAAGCAAGGGCACGGGCAGGCTCGCTCCGTTACGGCGGGTAGGCGCCGCTCCCGCCGGACGCCTGGCGGGAGGGACGCCCCGGGGCGAAGCCGTCCGCAGGCCTCGCTTCCCCAACACCGCGACGCCGCCAACACCGGCCTGGCCCGTTTTCCTCCTAAGTGCCCGCGCTCGGCTGTACCAGAGGACCCGCGCCGCGACGGCGCAGACGGCCAAAGCACCTGGGGGAGGCGGGTGCCCAGCGCCGGGCAGGCGGCAGGCCGGCGGCTCCCCTCGGGGCGCGGGGGGCATGGGCGGGGGGGGGCAGGCAGGAGGGGGCTTAATGGACCGCCCAACGAGCCCGAGCACCCCGCGGGGGGCCGCGCCACGGCGGCAGGGCGGCCGCTCCCTCTCCCCTCCCCTCCCCACGCCGTTTGCCGAAAAGCCCACGACGAAATCCCCCGCTTTTCGGCTAAAGCGAAAACAATGGGCGGTTTCGAAACTGCTCCAAACAAAAAAATAAAGTCTGCGCCGAAGTCCCTGAGGCGAAACAAAAGATCGAGCTGGAGCGGCGGGCACGGGGCCCCCGGCGCC
>NW_020450761.1:2670279-2676507 GCF_003343035.1 Apteryx rowi
GGGTCAGCGGCCGCAGGCATTTCGGCAGACGTGACCCCGTGCGAGGTCCGCGCTGCCCTCACCCCGCGCAGCCAGTATATCGGCGGCCTAATGTCTTCGGCGGGCGCCGCCGCTGCCTCGCCTCGCCCCGCCCGCGGAGGCGCGGGCCCTTGTGCGGGACAGAGCCTGCTGCCCCTGCACAGCATGGCCAGCGCTGCTGCCCCTCATGCTGCGGTTATAGTTATCGCTGTTTTGAGACCCGGGATCGCAGATTCGGGAGCGAGGCTCCCCTTGCATCCTCCCTGAGATAAATCGGTGCACAGCCTCCCTCTGCTAGCGGTGCCGGTTAATCAGGCACGTCACCCATCTGAGAGTCTCTAAGGAACTGTTTTCATTTAATCTCCTGCTGTGGACCGTCACCGTCCTTGAAGGTCTTTTTCCTTCAGTCAGTGTCTTCGAGTCATTGGCAGCAGTATTTTGCCCTAGCTAGTCCTGCCCAAAAGTCAGTGGTGCTGTAAGGCAGCTGAGGACGAGACACAGACCTGTGCGCCCAGTTCGCTGTTGCTCAACAACTCCTACAATCATTTATGCACCTCAAAAAGGAGCGTAAAGCCCCAGCAGACCTGACTTTTGGTGTCATCCGAAATGCACAGATCAATCTGCAACGCAATGGCTTCACTCGCCAGCCGTGCTGGTGCGGCTCAGCTCCCGACCTGCTGCGCTGCAGCGTCCTGGGGGCGCTTGGGGCTGCACGTGGCGTCCAGGGAGCTGCCGCAGCCAGACCCTGAAATCCAGCAACTGGAGCCATATGGTTTAGTGGTTCAACATCTGGAGCAGTGAGGCAACCCTGTTCCTTAAAGGCCCCTGCCGAGCGTTGCACGGTGCAAAAATGGTATTCGTTGCCGTCGCCCATTGGGGTGAACTTAATCAGCAGCTGAAGCACTGGTCTACTCATGTAGCCTGGTCATGTAGGAGAAAGAGAAGAGGAGGCCAGGCGGAGGAGCGTACTCCTGTGCTCTTACCTATTGCAGGCAGGGCGACATGGTTTAAATCAAAATCACAGCCACAAAGGAGGAATGATTGGTACTAATTTTGGTTTAGATTTTTTGCTTTGTTTTTTCCTGAGGGAAAAGTCTGTTCTCAACAGTTAGTAATCGATAAGTAATTTAATTTGTAGTCTTTGCGCTAAATTTGGTACTTTCTTCTGGCATCTGTGATGCTCATTTGAGAAGTACAGATCAAATTCATTTGGACTTTTTATTTTACTTTTCTTTCAGAAAATGTAAATACTTCATTACCATCTCTTTTATATTAAAAAAGACTTTTAAAACTAATAATGCTTACCTAGCTGTGTGTAACCAGGAGGAGAATTCAATTAAAATGTACAAAAAAGAACTATTTTTTGGTGATATAAAAGTTGCTAAACTGTGCTGGTTACATACAGAATAAAGATACATTTTTCCAAGCACAAGTCAGAGGTTGATTCACTAGTCGAGCTCAGGGGACTTCTGCTCTCCCTTCCTTGTCAGCAGCAGCCATCCAAGGTCCTGTTCATATTACCACCAGCACAGAAATACACAATCCTCTTTTTCCCATCTACTCTGTCCTTAAAGCTAATACATTTGTTAAGCACACAAATTACTGTATTTCAGGAATGGAACTAATGTCATTTCCTGTTCTTGTATACTACAGGATTTTAGAAATAGTAGATCACTGTCTCTCACTGTGCTTTTTAGTCACAGGTTAGAGGAGCTGCTTTTCTGCTCTTCAGTTTTTGCCTGCTTTTCCAACTTTGAATTCAACACTCACCACAGTAAACAAGGTGAATACACTGATACGAGGAAATATGCTCTTTATACCTACAAAGAGGCTATCGCTACTAAAGGTTCTTTTCAAAGTACTTTAACAAAATTTGGTTTCTGCTGCTTTTTCTGGGTTTATTAGTTTGTCTCTTAAAAAATTCCATCTGCAGGCCTGAATACCATATTTTAAATGATTTTTTTTCAGATTTTAATATATGTTGTCACAATTTCAAGTGTAATGATGTACAGACTTCTAAAATAAAAATGTGGTTTATTTAAATGTCATACCATTTGAGTTAAATATCCATTATTTTGTAAATTAAAATAAGCAATTTTTTCCCACTCTGATCAGGGGAATGATCAGTTTCTGTATAGGTCACTGCTTAGGCTAAAACAGGCATGAACATGGATAGAAGGCCTGAGTATGAATATCTGATTGTATATTTAAATTCATGGAAAAATACAACAATATTATGTAAATACATAGAATTTGTTGTATATGAATGTTTCTCAGTCAAGCTTCACAGAATCCAGTCCATTTTTATGCGTTTGCTAAGATACAATTTTTTAAAAATGTTTCCAAATTACTTTTAGATTTAATCTCCTTTCTGCAGAGCAGAGCTGGGAAACATGATTAAGGCAGCTTCAGAAAACTTGTTCTGCTGTTGTCTACTCTTCACATGTCTGTGCTGTACCTTAATGAGCAGTGACTTCATCTCCATAGACCAGCAAGGAACCAAAAAATGCTTGTTCTCAGACTACCCTGGCTCCACGGTGCACCAGGTGCTGCAGCTCCTACCAGCTGCTTCCCCTTCAAACTCTTACCATATTTTCAATATGAAGAATTTTCAATAATGAAGAAGGTTTTAATTTAACTGCTTTTACTCAGACACCTTTCAGCTCTTTTCTCATCATCTGCCAAGGGCACCACATTCCTTTAATAACTTCTTTAAGTCTTCATCTGTTTTGGTAATCCATAATTAGTTTTCCTGTTTCTCACCTGCAGAGCTAAAATCAGCATTTCTTCCATGGTAGCTGTGTCCCAGCCCTTGCTGTCATGGCTGGAGTGGGGTGGGCTCAGCGCTCACGCATCCCCAGCCCAGCCCCTTAGCCCCTTTCTGCCCCCACCACAGCCACCAAATGCCCTCATTACTTGCCCTAAGTACAGCAGGGATGCTGCAGCCCAGGGACCCTATCAGGCCATATATTTAAAAATAGATATTCAGATACTCCTGTTTTAAAAGCATTTTATTTGCTGAAGGAATGAAAGGTGCTGCGCTCTATGCCTGATGCACTCCCACAATGCTGTTTTCATCAAGCAAGGGCTCACTCTGACTAGCTGCATGCCTCATTAACACTAACAACAGTCGCCTACGTGTTCTGAGAGGTGAAAAATACCCCGGACTCACATGCAAGGATTTATTTTTTCCCTCTGCACTGAATTTGCAAGACTTACAAATGGTAAGTCCGAACGGCTTGGGGGAGCTGCTGCAATGATGGACCGGTTTTGATTTCTTTAAATGTAAAACGAAATGAAGCATGGCACAAAGCAGAGAAGAGCAGGGATGATGACTGTTGTTTGGTACGTAGTGAGCAGTGTTCCTGTCGCATGGATAATGGTTTCTACTTAATCAGCTGCAGAGAACAACGCCAGGAAACACCGATTGCCCTAGTGCAGGAGACGACTCAATGGCGAGCAGAACGAGTAATGCCACCAGCCACAGGAGGAGTGGGCACACCGGGAGAGGAGACTAGCCGCCCCAGGGTTTTTTCCACTGTCCCTTCCCTTATGCTGAAAAATCTTCTTTCTCTTTCCTTTTAAGGGCTTTCACCTTCAGGCCTTCCAGAGCTGCATGTTAATTTACTAGGAAAAAGAGCAAGGAGTTTGGTCTCAAGGGGTGGGGAAACCCGAGGCTTCTTTACTACCAGGAAGATGAAGCATCAAGGAAACCTCTCGCCTGACTTAGCTATAAGGTAGTCCCAAGACGAGAGGTCAGATCTACAGCTGAGGGAATGGCACCTGCTGAGTTGTACCACAGAGCTCATGAGTGAAAACGGAGATGAACACTCGCTATTACGGCTTCCAGCATTTCTTGAGAGAACGGCTCTGTGCTGCCGAGGTCCTTCGCTTTGCTTTGCTTTGCAAGGTGAAATACTGCTGGAGAGAACCAGGCAATAAAAGGATGCCAGGAGCAGTATAATTTAGAGCTCGATTTCTTTGTGTTTTACAACAACGCCTGCTGGGGAAGGAGCAGTGTCTGTGCTCCCAGGCGAGGGCTGTGCGAGCCAGCCCCGTGTGTGTGCGGCACCCGGCTGGTGGGGGCAGGCGGGGGTCCCAGCAAAGTGGGAGGCAGGCATCCTGGCCTCGGTGGATTTACATGCCCCTTTGACTTATCTGGTGGATATTATATAACTGGTTATGTATTTACAGTTATTAGCATGCAAATAATTCAAGAACAAAGGGAGCTGGGATGCCATGGTCCCAGCAGCTAATCTCCAAACATCATTCAACAGAGACTAGAAATGGGTTATCAGACTGATTGTCCTCTTTCCAAGTTGCCTGTAAGTGGGGTTAAATGCAACAGCACTTTGCAAGCATGGCAAAGGTTGATTAGCAGAGGCGTGTTTGGAGGAAGGAGGAGGGAGGAGAGGAAATTGTGCTCCTAATTCTGCCCCCAAAGAATGCTCTGACTATGTAAATCACCAGGGATAAGGCATTACTCACAAAAGACTATGCAAATATTCAGAATACACTTGTTCTGTTGAATTTCATGATTTTTGCTCCCTTTCAAAGAACCTTGAATATTCCATTGCTTTAATTCTTGGTTTTCCTTTCTTGATTAACAAAAATATATAAGAAAAACCAGTAATGTCTCCCAAGTGTCATTCATTTCGAGCAGGCAAATAGATCTTATCCTCTGTAGGTTGTCCAGAAGTAGATCCTTCTACTTCCATGTGGGATAAAAATCTTGCTTAAAATGTAAATTCTTGTCATTGGAATCAACACAAGCATTAAGTAGGGTAGCATATGCACCTCAGTAGTGTTGCAAGAAAGTGTAACAGAGACTAATTCAAAAAAAAAAAGAAGAAAAAGAAAGTATGGGTTTGGGGAAGAAGAGCATTTCACACATTGCTAGTATGAATTTTGAACATGCAATGGCTGTTCAGAAGCACTGAATTAATTTTCAGAAAGCTCTTCAGGTTTGTAGTTGAAAGGTGCTGTATAGACAGAAGTTAACTCATGATGTCAGAACGATGACTGCAAATGCTTTGAAATATAATTGACTTAAAAAAAGCACTAGTGATGACAGGCTTGGTATGTGGGAGCTTCTGGCTGATTCTCTTCCCCCCTCGAGATGCAGCTGGCCTTCACTTTGTCCCTCTATGGATGGTCCTAGTTCTAGGGTAAATTGAATCATAACTGTAAGTTTGCAAGTGCAGGATCCATTTTCTAATCAGTTCAGTACTATCAAATGATTTATGCAGTTGACATCATCTCTATCTTCCCATGCATCTTTGCTGTATGAAACTGTGACTTAAGTTAGAATGTGTTACTAAAATACAGACAATGATAGTGGAGTTACTTGTTTGCAGTAATTGCTGAGTTTTCTTATGGACTTAAACTGAACAGATCTTCATTAAATTAATGAAATGCAAAGCAAATTAGTACTGTTAATTTTTAATTTTAATGTCAGTATGAGAAAGCTACTATCATGAAGATATAATCATGCCTTTCTTCTTTCTGTGGTCCAAGTGCTTATCTAACTTGGTAGGTGAACACAGAAAACTGCCTGTGGCAAATCTGTCATTCTTTTTGATTACAAACTGGGTTTATTCTCTTCACAGAATCACAGAATCACAGAATGGCTGAGGTTGGAAAGGACCTCTGGAGATCATCTAGTCCAACCCCCCTGCTCAAGCAGGGTCACCTAGAGCACATTGTACAGGATTGCATCCAGGCGCCTTTTGAATGTCTCCAGAGAAGGAGACTCCACAACCTCTCTGGGCAACCTGTGCCAGTGCTCTGTCACCCTCACAGTGAAGAAGTTTTTCCTCATGTTCAGATGGAATTGTCTGTGTTTCAGTTTGTGCCCGTAGCCTCGCGTCCTGTTGCTGGGCACCACTGAAAAGAGTCTGGTCCCATCCTCTCGACACCCTCCCTTCAGATACTTGCACATGTTGATAAGATCTCCTCTCAGCCTTCTCTTCTCCAGGCTAAACAGGTCCAGCTCTCTCAGTCTTTCCTCATAAGAGAGATGCTCCAGTCCCCTAATCATCTTTGTAGCCCTTCRCTGGACTTGCTCCAGTAGTGCCACATCCCTCTTGTACTGGGGAGCCCAGAACTGGACACAGCACTCCAGATGTGGCCTCACCAGGGCTGAGTAGAGGGGGAGGATCGCCTCCCTCGACCTGCCGGCAACACTCTTCCTGATGCACCCCAGGATAC